>NC_081409.1:309892264-310239674 GCF_030272615.1 Cryptomeria japonica | reverse complement strand
TCTCTCTCTATCCCTGGTATTTTATTTTCTTTCTATCAAACACAAAGATAGAGAGAGAGGTGAGGATAGGGAGCAAGGGAGAGAGAGAGAGAAGGAGAAAGAGAGAGAGGGTGGAAGGTGGGGATTGAGGGAGAGACTAGAGGGAGAGAAAGCCCAAGTGCAAGAGGGGGAGGGAGGGAAAGAGAGGGAGAAACTTGAGAAAGAGAGAGAGAGATAGGTAGGGATTGAGGAAGAGAGAGAGGAGGAATGCAAGGAAGAAGAGGGAGAGACCAGAGAGAGAATGTTGATTACGAAAATTCGACTATCTAAAATATATATGAATACTCTAAAAACTAGAATTTGCATCATAACTCCTAAAGATCTGAAACCACTCTCAAACATCCTTCCTATATATACATAAAATATAACAAAGTATAAGTGACATTTCTATTTGTTAAAGGAAAAAGCAAAATAGAAATGTCACTTATACTTAAATGTTTAATTTTATGTATATTTTCTGAGAGAAAGAGTGAAAATGAAAGACAACTTGTGCTTTTCAAAATGAAGATTCAATTCTCAAAATGCAATTTCATTTGGAAGATGCCGAATTTGGTGCTCACCATATTTGGCGCACGCCAAATAGATTTGGCATGACCAAACCGTAGATTTGGCAAACCTATTTGGTGCATGCTAAATAGGGTGCATGTCATATTTGGCTGCACCAAAGGGATTGATGGGGGCCAAAAACATTTTTGGCATCTTTTTGGTCCCCCACCTTTGTGCACTTACCCGTATTATTATAATATATAAGAGATCTCGTATTGTATGTCAAAAAAAAGGTTTAGGTATTGAATATCTGATCCTTGTGGGTATTTTTATACCCACTCAGGTAGCTCGTGGGTTATTTTTCACCCACGGGCTATGCGAGACAACAAAATCCGATATCCAATTTAATCAAATATCCAATTGCAAGGCATTTTTTTTTGTGAAATCTTCAACAGAGATGATTTTTTTCAAATTTTGTTGTCTTTTCATCAATTTTTCACATTTTTAAATTTGTTTCTTGATTTTTTTGATATAAATTAGGTTTTTCATTTCAAATACATTGTTCTTTGAAATTTGTTGATTAAATTCAAATTTTCAACTTCAATCGGGTAAAATGGGGAATAAGAATGACAATCCTGAACAGCCACAACTACCACAACCCCAAATCCCCCTCAATTCAAGATTTAATTGGTTAAAATTTGTACCAATTGAGGGACATTGCTAATGTTTACAATAGAATCCCCCATCTAGCCCGAATGTTAGCTCAACTTAATCCCATAATAAACAATGTAGAAACTATCACCACAGAGCACAATTTCGTTCTTTTGTGGTGAGAGTCCATGAGGAATAAATATGCAGATGGATTGACCTATGATTAGGTAAAGGAGCTTGAGATATTCAAAGTTGATATTGTCGCATCGTTTATTAATCCATGCAGTAGACATCTCGTACAAGTGTGAAAAACAAAACTTTCTATCAAATGGTGTCAAAATAATGATGGTATTGTAAAAAAAATTTGGGATTGTTGATGGATGGTTTTTGATAGAACACCCAACAACAATCTTAATGTCCCATTTTCTTTCATCAAAAATTGTTGGGTTTGTTTTGGGCAAGCATGTCAACTACTTTGACATCAAGCCTTTCCAAGGTGTGGGTTTAAGTATGCCTTAAGATAGACCTGGGCTAGTTTGAGTATAATAGGGCCCATATGTTCCCCCTCCTCCCGTTGATCCCCCACCTCTAGTACAACATCTAGATATTATTGTTGAGGAAGCATCACAGACTATATTGGCTATTCACTCTTTGAGTATCATTTTGGTTTCTTTTTGGTGATGGTAGTAGTGGATTCGATGGCGCTAACACATCCTATTCAGCTCCACATATTTGTGTGATGCGTACTTCTTCTAGGTGCAATCAAATATGCTTAGGTCCTATTGGAGAGCCTATTGATTGTCCCATGGACATTGTTGATTATGAGGTGCATGATATGTCTGATGCACCAGATGTGACGAAAGGGAGTGGAGCATACCCTAGGGAGTCCTCTCATGCTAGAGACGAGGAGGTACCTTCATCATACACTGATGATGTAGTGGTAAGACTTGTAATTTCATGGTGCATTTTATTTTATATGAATATTTATAAGAGATAGTATTAAGTACTAATGTTTATATACATGGTCTATTTAACAGTTGATGTCTAAAGAGGAGTTATCATAGGTCCATGATGGCACTTTGATAGCCATTTCATTTGGCCTTGATAGCTATATGGTACATATATTATTGCACCTATTCATTTACATTTTTTATTGTATACACGCTTGTCATTTAAATTTTCACTAATTAAATTATATAGTAACTTGCATGTTTATCTTATTTTACTTTTGTAGGACACACCTAGCATGAGTGTGGTGCCACACGATCTAGGCTTTGGCAGAGCTATTAGAGACAAGGAAAAGGTAATTTAATGCAAACATAATTGAATTAAGAGTTTAAATATCTTATAATGATTATGCATGCCTGCATAGATTGATAGTTTCACATACTTGTCATCTTTATTTATAGAGAATTGTTGGCTTCACATCCTTGTTGACTACACTCACAATACTTGAAGAAGTAGAAGAAATTCCTCAGGTACATGTGTTTATTTTATTTTGTGTTTAGTAGATATAATTTGTTCCTATTGATAGATAATTATATGCTAACTTGTATCAATGTTATGTTTGTGAACATATATAGGTTGTCTACAAAAATATTGATGACTTTCTTACTCTAGTGAAGACATTTTCTAGGACTCCTGACCATCTTAAGAGAAAACATGGAGATGCGGTAATCAAAAATTCAATTTTAGAGTTCATTTATAGTTCAATCTATATTGATTTTTTCATTAACATTTTGAATATAAATTATATAATATAACTAATCTCAATCATGGTTTGATTTTTCTTGTGCAGGATCCTTCAAAACCAACAAGTGCTTCGAAGAGGATCGATTTTGATGATACATCAGTAGTTTAGGATGTGATAGAGATATTTTGGGATACTTACATGTCTAGTTGGCATGTATATTTTGTATATGGACATACACTTGTAATTATTCGATATTTTGATATATAGAAGTTGGGATTCAAAATAACTTGTTCCTCATGTGCATGACTTCATTATTTTAAACTTTAATCTCAAATCCAATAATTAACAATGGTTAAATAATGAACAATAGAATGTTATTTGTATAATTTTGAGATTCAATATAATTTGTTTCATCTAAATCTTAAGTGTTAAATTTGGTTGCCTTTGGCAACTTCACCAAATTTAATGACCATATTGGTGTAATTATTCATAACATGGATTCTTAGTAAAGACAAATGAAAAGTAGCAAAGCATCTTCTACAGTAGAATGCTATTTTTTCATAATCCTTTGGTTACATTCAACAACGATCCCCCATCATTAAAGCTATCTCACTAGGGAGATACTGTGAGGAGGTCCATTTCCACACATTGCCCATTAAATTTAAGACATGAATATATGAACTCTAAACATAAACTTTTTTTGATTATCATTTAGTTGTTGAAAGATACAAATGTTACCTTCCTTTCTTTTATTATAATGTGCAAAATATCTCCACCCTCACTGAAGGTAGGCATGTTGTGCTTCATAATGCATTGTATCATGCATTCCAACATGTCCAGTTAGGCATTCTTATCCCAAGAATGCTCTTATTTTTCCTCCCCCCTCGGTCAAACGTCAGCGCCATACCCTACCAACATCGTCGCTCAAGAGCCTTAAGCGTGAAAAACTGTCAGAATTTGACAGGTTGTATCGCAAAATCAATGACACTTGTGAATGATTTGTTTGAACCTACAAGGTCATGTGAGGTCCATCTACAATAGCCTATCTCTGATTCTCATGATTCAGATTGGTTTTCATAGGGTAGCAATTTTTCAGTTTACAAAAAAATCTTTAGATGCATTCAATGAAAAGTTGCCACAGAGCCAAACTCTTGTTCTACTCATCGTGGGTGCAAGTCATCGGTTTCAACACATTTGGTTAGGCATGCTCCTGTCCCCCCCCCCCCCCCCACTCGGTCGAATGCTCGGGG
The DNA here is from genome assembly GCF_030272615.1 of Cryptomeria japonica. NCBI lineage: Eukaryota > Viridiplantae > Streptophyta > Pinopsida > Cupressales > Cupressaceae > Cryptomeria > Cryptomeria japonica. The sequence continues at coordinate 310,235,555 of NC_081409.1, read as the reverse complement.
CCATAGCCTACCAACCTCATCCCTTGAGCGTCCTAAGTATGAAAAAATGTCAAATTTTGACAGGTTGTATCTCGAAATCTATGGTGCTTGTGAATGATCCATTTGTACTTACATGGTCATGTGAGGGATTCCTACAATAGCCTGTCTTGGATTTTCAATATTAAAATCAAATTTCATAGGGAAATGAAATTTTAGTTGACAAAATAATTGTCAAATGCATTCAATGCAAAGTTGTCACAGAGCTAAACTATCACTCTACTCATCATGGGTGCAAACCGTCAGTTCCAACATGTTCGGTTAGGAATTATTACCCTAGGAATGCACCTATTCCCCCCCCCCCCCCCCCCACTCGATCAAATGCTCAGGATCATACCCTAAATACCTCGTCCTTCAAGTGCCCTAAGTGTGAAAAATTGTCAAAATTTGACAGGTTGTATCTCAGAATCTATGGCACTTGCGAATGATTCGTTTGACCCTACAGGGTCACATGAGGGCCGCCTACAATATCTAGTCTAGGATTTTTAATATTCGGAGCATTTTTTGTAGGGAATCAATTTTTCAATTCATGAAAAAAAAATTAGATGCATTCAATGAAAAGTTTCCACGAAGACAAATTCTCGTTCTACTCGTCTTGGGTGCAAACCGTCAGTTCCAACATGTTAGGTTAGGAATTATTACCCTAGGCATACTCTTGCTTTTCCTCCCTACTCAATCAAATTATCATGTTCATACCCTATCGACGTCATCCCTTGAATGCCCTAAGTGCAAAAAATTGTCAAACAAGCCTATATTAAATGATAATGAGGATGAAAAGGATAAGTATAGACTAACAAGCCTATATGAAGTTGTAATGAATTTAGGGAAGTGGTAATGATCATGATCATCAATATTTGCATATATTCTAGACACATAATTACCATTACACTTACATGTGACATCCATGAACATACATAAGTGGGTCATGCACATAAGATTTGTTAGTCTATGCATCTTTTTTTACCATAATCAATACAACTACACCAATGTACTTATGTACAAATACATTGTATATCAATACAACTACACCAATGTACTCGTGTACAAATACATTGTATATCATTAATACAATTACACTAGTGTACTCATGTAAAAATACATTGTATATCATCAATACAACTACACTAGTGTACTCATGTACAAATATATCATTTATCATCATAAAAAAGTTACATCAATGTACTTATATACAATTACAATATCCTAATTTATGTGCATCTGATATCCTCACATCCTAAGAGCCAAGCTTGCGTAGAGAAATTTCTGCATATAAATGAAGACCAACATAAGCAATGTGAACAACATCAAAAAGACCTACATTTTTCAGAATTATTAATGTACACATAAAAACATGATAATAAATAGAGAGGTGTGATTATATACCATAAAGATACGTCCTTTCGAATTATATCAAGTGTACCCACAACGTTGATGTAAAAATCATGATGCAATAGTATTGTATATCATAAAAAAGAACTACATTTTTAAGAATTGTTAATCTACACATAAAAAACATGAACATAAAGGTTTTATGATCATTATTTAAAATGAAATGTATGATAATAGACAAAGAGGTGGGATTATATGTTGGGAAGATACATCCTTATGAATTATATCAAGTGTACCCACTACATTGATGCAAAAATCATGATGCAATAGTATTGTCCATCAAAAAGACCCGAATTTTTAAGAATGGCTAATCTACACATAAAAAACATGAACGTAAAGGTTTTATGATCAATTTTGAAATCAAATACATGATAAAAAATTAAGAGATAATAAAGACCTACTACTCAAGTGTGCCTGAAGGGTCATCTCTTTGCTTAAGAGTATCCAGTATTGCTTCATGATCAACACTACTCACTATCCATAGTTATTTTGTCTTTGGTCTTTCTTGATGCTTCAACAACTTGCAATTTGTAGCTATAATAAGGTGTGAATACATGAGAATGGTTTTTTCATTGCAAGTGTGATTTTTTCGTTGCACCAAAAGATCGACCTGTTAATGCTTGATACAACCGCTAGACCTATAGAATCCACAAGAGGTGGTTAAGCCTGTCACAAACTCGAGAGTTGTGCTGCATAGCACATGGAGACCAAGGGTGCACACCTTGCAAAAATCCCCTCCAGCACAAGCGACGGGTTTGAACCTATGACCAAGCTTTGTTACAACTTGATTTATCAGTTGCCATACCTTCAATCTTACCCATGAATCAACACCAGTTACTAGGATTACAAGATAAGCTGCCTCAAACCTCAAAAAATCTGCCTCTATCACCAGAACCAAAGTTAACCATAATCAAGATCTAAACATTGAACTAATACTCTATCGGATACTATATTCCACTTTCCAAACTTATGCCTAGTTATAATGCAAATTTCAGTAAATCAAATCTACATATACTTGATATTATTTATGAACTGAGTTGATGACAACTCCTAATCATTTCTCATGCATCAATATTCACCAGAACAATGTCTCTTGTGAACAATCTCCCCCTTTGACATTGATGGCAACATTGTGAAAAATGACACTGTCAAAACTATCTACAATACTTCAAAATTTCAAAACTCAAAAATATCCAAGACTCAACAAGCTCAACAGGCTCCTTCCGAGAATATACATTGTTTTTCTCTTTCCTCTCCCCCCTTTGACAACAATGCCAAAGATAGGAATCCACCAAAATTTATATATAGGAGTGTACACAATTACTTACAAAAATTTGAAAGCAAAAATTATTTTTTTAGGGATTGTACGTGATCATCCCAACCCTTTTTCAAACTCTCCAAAATATTGATCAGACCACTAAAAAGATAGGCGTGCATCTCTGCTCCTCTACGGTCTTCCGAAACACTCTTATTCAAAGCATTCATTGCATCTTGCTTGTTGTTGATAAGTGAATCTATCCGGGGAGTGATAAGGATTCTTACTTCTCCCACTCTGCCCAAAATTTTTTCCTTCTCCCGATTTAAACTCTTAACCTTATCAAGTATAGCCATAACTTGAGCTTCAAAATTGCTAGTCGAGACTAATTGAGGTGCATAGGATTGAGATATGCTAGTTAGCTATCCTTCACATTATTTTATTTTCTTGTCAATGTCAATAGTAAACTTAGGCAAAATTATACATGACTTGTATATTTGATCACCTTCATCTAATGCATATGTATATTCTTCATAGCATTTATCAAACTCGCCCTATCTCCCTCAATCATCTTCAAAATTGTCCTCAATCTCATAGCATTAAACCGAGTCAAAACTTTAGCATCTGCTGCACTCTCCAAAGACACAAAATGAGATTCTACTATATTGAGAATGCTTCTAAGCTTATGGGAGGGAGTATCAGTTGTATCCAGTTTGAATGATGCCAAACTTTTCTCTAACACATATGTGGCCAACGTTATCAATTCTTTATCTATGGTGTGAGACTTGAGTAAGTCCTCACTTGATTTTGCTTGTGCAAGAGTTGCAAGCTTCAATGCTTGGATAGGTGAAAGTAAGCTCAGATCTATTGGCCCTTAAGTAACATCATTTGAGTCAGTGATAATATGTTTTCCTTTGTCAGTGTCTCTTGCCACTCTCATCGGATCCTGATCATCCTTCTCTTTTCCTTTCTCATTTCTTGCCACCTTTGCACTTTCATCTACTTCACCTTTTCCAGCATCAACTTTTCCAATATCCTCAACTACCTTCTTAGAGTCAACTACTATCACTAGAAGATTTTGTTCAGCTTCACCGGAGACTCCAACATTCTGATTATCAACATCATCAACAACTACTGCATGCACATTGGTCTATTTTTTCTGGAATGGATTTCTTAGTTGGTTGTTATTTATGTACATTAGGAACCTCTATTTGTACTTTCAGAATGAAAGTGTCTTGTTCCTTCTCTTCTGGTTGGATGTCATCTAGTGTCTGATTTACATCATATCTACACTCTTTCAAAAATTATCTCAAAATTGCTTTTGTCTCTTTGGTCACTTCATTTATTTTTCCGAGCATGATTTTATTGACTCTCTTCATTCTTATGAATCTATCCTTGGCAATCTTTAGCAATCTATCAACTTCAGCTTTAGAAATTACAGAAGACAAGTTGACTAATACATATTCTTTTATTATTTCATCCTCTAAGCTAGTTGTGTGTTTCCTGGCATCTAAAATATCATACAATCCCTTCATAATCATACATGATATCTCTATCGAGGATTTTCTATACAAATTCATATACTATACAACTTCTTCCTCTATAGCTCTTTGATCATTATCATTACAGTTTTCATAATATACAGGTACATTCTTCAAATTACCTTCCTTTAGCACTTCATCAATTATTTTATTTAATGGAGGCACAATAATATAAGTACCTTCTATCTTGTTGGACTTCAAAGCTTCATCCAGCTCAGACTTAGGCTTTCAGCTTAATTTGGCTCTATCGGATGGCTCAACTTCTGTCCTTGGCTTCTTGGCTGGCTGGGCTCCACTAGATTAAGGATTCTTCACCACCCTAGCATAGGTAGTTGTCTTCTTCACTTCTCTCACTGCCTCATCAAACTCTATCTCTACATCTTCAACAGTGGTTGCTACATATTCCCTTTGTGGCATCTCCTTCTTCTTCTTCTCAACTCCACCGATTGACTTGTCTTGTGGCTTGGGTGGAGGGATAGGCTTCTATGCATGAGAGGTAGGTGCAGACTAGGTTTTCGTTGGCTTGGCTTGATTGGGAGGAGTGGAGACCATTTATTTTTTCTTCGGCTTTACCATGTCCTCTTCCTTCAGAATGTTTTTCTCCCTAGTCCTTTGAATGACTTTTTTGTTATTCTGATTTGTTCTGCAAGCTCTTCAACTTCTTTTCTGGCCCTCATCTTTCTTGTAGGCTCAGTGAATTTCTTATGCAGGTCTAGGTCTTTTTCCTTATAAGTACCAAACCTTTCTTCTTTTTCATCTACCAGTTTACTCAATAGGTGTTGAGCATATGCATCAAGTGTGTTTCCATCTACTCCATACCCCATGGGAATGATCCAAATGGTTCTTGGTTCTACTGCCTTCATATGGAATTGATCCTTGTCTACCCTAAAACATATGGGATTCTCATATTTTTCAACAATGTCCTTTGGAATTCTCTCTCTGCTTTGCATCATTATCTGAAATGATTTGAAATAACCCCACAAAGTATATTTCTATGTAACTACATCACCCAATCCTTGCAACCCTTCTTTAATTTGCATTGCCACCAGTTTATCATAAGCCCACTGTAGTTTTCCTATATCGAGGATTAAAAAAGTAAAGTACCAAACAAACAATCAGGGAACCAAACTTGAAAATATGCTTCTTATCTTGCTTAATCTTCTTTAAATTTCTCATTAATTTACTAAGAAGTACACCACATAGATCATATCTCTTGTCCTCCTTGAGCATCTAATAGGCTAGATATATTGTAGTACCGGATATGGATTTTTGTCTACTGGACTAGTACACCTTATATCATGTCACCATTGATGCAAATCTCACATCATGTTTAATGATATCACTTATTGTCATCAATCGGTTGTCATATTGGGATCCAGTAACCTCTGTCACTATTGTGTTCTTGACATGTCTTAGACCGGGGATCTCACCGGTTGCATTCAAACAAGTTACAACTTGAATTACCAGTTACCAGACCTTCAATCTTGCTCATGAATCAACATTGGTTACTAGGATTACAAGATAATTTTCCTTGAACCTTGAATCATCTGCCTCTATCACTGCAACCAAATTTACACAACCAAAATCAAGATCTACACACTGAACTCATACTATCGGATACTGTATTCCACCTTCCAAACTTATGCCTAATGATAGTGCAACTTCTAGTAAATCAAATCTACATATTGGATATGCTTTCTGAACTGAGTTTCCTTAAATGACAACTCCTAAGAATTTATCATGCATCAATCTTCATCGAAACAATGTCTCTTGCCAACATTTGTGTCTCTCGTAGTATTCAAATGTAGGTATGCCATTCTTTCTAATCTTGTATATTCTCAACCAAGTTCTTGCAACAACAACTAGACCTGTAGGATACATGAACTTGTCATCATTTGTCACCAGCTACGTTAGCTTTATCTTTCCCTATATACACCGTGCTAACCAATAGACCAATCTCTCTTCATTCCCCTGCAGTGCAACCATTGCAAAACATGTCCTGGCTATAGAAGATCTAAAAGATAGTCATACTCAATTGAACTTTCCATGTCAACATTTGGTATGGATCTTGTTTGAGATAAAGGAGTTAGATATTATGGAACACAAGTATCCACCCACTCACTTGACTCGTATTGATCCCAGTGACACTAAACACAACTTTGACAAAAAAAACTAATTCTCATGTCCAAATGGTCTATGTACATGCATCTGAGCAGCAAAATGTATGCATCTTTGAAGAATCTTTAATTATTTGACAGATTGATCAGTCTCCCACTATGCCCTCCTCAACCAACCAAAAGAATCTGCACACTATTGAATCAAGTGTCCCCTCGTGTGGTATTGCTGATCTACACCAATCAACAATAGAACACGCATCAAAGAATTTTGCACTTGAAATATGTAGGCAAGAGACATTGCATTGTTGTTCAAATGTTGTCATTGATGGAAACTTGAGTCAGATATCAAATCCATAGTTCATGATTCATACCGGAAGATTGATTAAGGTCTGGTGAGGTCTGGTGAGAGGAACAAGACATCTAGCAGAGTGTACAGTGTTTTGGTTTTTTGATTCATTTGTGTTGAGTATTCTATGTTGCGGTGTTAGAAATAATAATGAAGGTAAACTGAGAGGGCGGGGGGTGAATCAATTTTCACTGGATTAAATAAATTAAGCATAATCTCATATCTGATCAACTGCAGCAAGAATAAAGATAAACACAATAACAGTAACACACATAACACCAAGATTTTGACGTAGAAAACTCAGTTAAGGAAAAAACCACAGTGGGAACCTACCCACAATAAGATGATACTCTACAGTAGTATGTGTAAAAATTACAATGGGGAATTCACATGCATTAAGACACATTGCCTAGAGCTCACTACTAAAAATATAATGAAATAGAAGGCTACAACCCTCAAGGAAGGTTCACTACCTTACAATAGCATTCAGACTACAAACCGGTTAAGATGAACTGAAAGAAGAACATCTTCTAATGCTTGATGACAGCTCTGGTTAAGCTCATTTGTTTGCTTTACAACATTCTCTACTCAATACATCACACAAAAAAATGAATTCTCTTATTCACACATACATCACTCTTTGATAATGTAGACACAACCACCATAACTGAATTACATGAATATAACACCTATTTATACAATTCATCAACCTTGACTACAAGGTCGGCTCAAAACCGTCAACACCTAATTACAAAATTACATCACATGATACATAATCAACCACCAGACCAATACAATACCATAGATGACATAGCATAAACCCAAATCAAATCCTCGAACACACTACGCCACCAAAAATCTCACCAAGATCAACAACAACATGTTACACTATCAAAAATACTACATAACATGAAGAATGTCATCGAACCCAAAATATCTTCAATACTATGCACAATGATCAATGCGAACCACCAAAACAAATAGGAAACAATTAGGAAACACCAACAAGCATGTTAGAACCATCCACAATAGTTGCACCAACACCACTTAATCAAATCTTCATTGATCAATTCACTAACACTCAAAAACACTTAACAACATCAATTCGGACTAGAAAGATAACTTGCAGAGCACCAAGTCACAAACCATTTGAAATGAAGATACACATGAACATCCCAGACACTCTCTCAAATCAGCAACTCAAGATCAGATCACACTGGAGCACAACAGATCAAATACTAGACTCTGCCAACCACTGAACAAAAAGACCAAACCTCAATCCGAGTAAAATGATATGATCAAGTAAACTTCACAATCACTGAAACTAATAAAAAATGAAGTGTCTCTATTCAGCATCCCAAATAGATAAACTAACCAAATCAACTCTATGTAATACCAAAACACCAAAACACAGGAATATGTTGACATCAGTGACAACAACATATCCTAGCAGCAGCAATATCCGACAATCTCCCCCTTTGGCAATGATGGAAACATATGAATGTGAAAAACAATCAATGCAAAGGAATAAATCAACACCAGTAGTCTCCAACAAAATCCCCCTAAAAACATGCATAAAGATAAGACAATTTTTTCACATGCTTCTCTCCCCCTTTGAGAGCAATGCCAAAGACAAAATACAAATCATTATTCTCTTCCTCTAAGAAGGAAATTATCTCCCCCTTAGGATAAATGTATCAAATTTGAACATAATCCTCTAAACCACACACTGACTACTCTAGTTGAGTAGCAACACCAACTCAGCAATCCGGATAAGAGGATAAGACTACACAGTCCACTGGATTGATGCATCCCTATGCATCTAGTTTTGATCAGGAGGGGATGAGACCCCTAACTTGTCTCTCAAATAGACAAATGTATCTGTAGGCAAAGGCTTAGTAAAAATATCTACAATCTGATCCTTTGTAGATACATACTCCAATCTGACTTCTTCATCACTGACTTTCTCCCTCAAGAAATGATATTTAATTGATATATGCTTTATTTTAGAATGCAGTATAGAATTCAAGTGGAAATATTAATAGAAATTATCAGATTATATAACAATAGGCTCATCATAATCAACTCTAATATCCTTCAACATCTACTTATCCAAACTACCTGAGTACAGTTGCTAGCAACAACAATGCATTCAGCTTCAACATTAGATAGATATATAGCATTTTGTTTCTTAATGGACCATGAAACCAACTTCTTTCCTAGAAAGAAATCTCCACTGGTAGTGCTCTTCTATTCATCTACATCACTTTCCCAATCAACATCAAAATAAAGACATAACATGAAATCATCATTCTTCGGATACCATAAACCATAGTCAACTGTTCCCTTCAAGTATTTGAAAATCCTTTTCATAGCAGTAACATGACTCTCTTTGGGATTAGCTTGAAATCTAGCACAAAGACAAACAACATTCATAATATCTATCCTACTCTGAGTCAAGTATAACAATCCACCAACCATAGATCTGTAAAAAGTTTGATTAACTTTTTGAGATTCATCATGCTTAGACAACCTACATCCAGTCACCATAGGAGTTCCAACAAGTTTAGAATCAGCTAACCCAAACTTCTTCAACAATTCCTTCACATACTTAGATTGAGAAATGAAAATGCCTTTATCAATTTGTGCAATCTGCAACCCTAAGAAGAATTTCATCTATCCTATCATAGATATCTCAAACTCTTTTTGCATATCATTAGTAAAATTCATACTCAAGTCATCATCTCCTCTAAAAATAATCCCATCAACAAAGACTTCAACAATCAAAATGTTATCATTATCAACCTTAAAGTACAAATTACTATCAACAGTACCTTTACAAAATCTTGACTTCATCAAATACCTTACCAATATAGCATACCATGCTCTAGGTGCTTGCTTAAGTCCATAGAGTGCTTTCTTCAATTTGCATTCCATGTCTCCATCATCTGATAATGAAAATCCATCAAGTTTCTTGATGTAGACTTCCTCTTCCACATTACCATTCAAAAAGGATGACTTAGAATCCATCTAATATACCTTGAAATTCTTGTAATAAGCATATGCAAGTAATCATCTAACCACTTCAATTCTAGCTATCAGAGCAAAAGTCTATTCATAATTAATTCCTTCCATATGTGAACATCCCTTACATACCAATCTTGCTTTGCTTCTTTAACCACTTCACCGACTTCATTCAATTTATTCTGGAATACCCATTTGATGCCAATCACATTCTTGTCTTTAGGTCTCAGAACAAGCTCCCATGTCTTATTCTTCTCAATCTGATTAAACTCTTCTTTTATAGATTTTATCTAATTCTTATCTTTACATGCTTCTGCAACATCTTTAGGTTCAATCTGTAAAATCAAACATATCTCTTCAACAACAATCCTTCTCCTAGTCATCATACCTTTATTTTTATCACCAATAATCTGATTTTCTTAATGATTCAATCTTACATACCTCAGAGTCTTCTGATTGTTTTGATTCTCAGGCTCTTGAACTTCTTCATCAGTAAAAACAATATCTACATTAACTATCTCTACCAGAGAATTTTGCTTTAAGATCTCGGTTTGCACAGGCTTTGAAATGACATCCTGATCATAAAACTCATATCTGCATGCTCTAATATTCTTTCCATGATATTTATCAAACTTCACATTTGCACTCTCTATTATCTTTCTCAGTCTCTTATTGTAACCCTAGTAGGAGTTGATCTTAGTAGAATAACCCAAGAAGATTCCTTCATCACATCTTATCCTCATCTCTTTTGATATAACATTTGCTTTCAAAAATTCTGAAATATCTACCTATAGGAACATGACCAAACAATAACTCATAAGGAGTCTTATCAAAATCACCTTTTATACACCCAGTTGAATGTGCTAACAATATTACTAACAAGTTCTCTCCAAAAGGTCTATGCAGCATTTCCTTCAATCAGCATAGTCCTGGTAGCATCCAAAATGGTTATCTTGTTCCTTTTAACAAATCCATTCTACTGAGGGGTTTCAGGAGCAAATAACTATCTTCTAATTCCATTCGTTTCACAAAATGAATCAAACTCACCAGATGCAAATTCTCCTCCTTAGCTTCAATCATGTCTATGTCTCCACCTTAGCTTTGAATATCCTACAATAATCATCAATAAACAACATGAAATATCTATCACCCTGCATGCTTCTCAATCTTGTAGGACCACACAAGTTAGTATGCACAAGATCTAACAATCCATTAGATGAATATAACTTACTCTTGAATGTAGTTCTTGTTAGCTTTCACAACTCACATTCTATACATATCGGATTAGATGGCTTCATAATTTTAGGTAAATCTCTAACAGCTTGAGTAGAACTTATCCTTACCATGCAATCAAAATTAACTTGACACATTCTTCTATGCAACAACCAACTCTCATCTATTTGAGAATCAAATAACTTTTATCACTGGCATTCAAGTGAAAGATATTACCTTTAGTTTTAGTCCCTGATGCAATTTCTATACCGGAGGCATTTAGGATCTTTCATTTACCATCTCGAAATTGAAATTCATCACTCAAAAGATTATGCTTCAAACCTTCAACATACAAGACTTCATCAATATTATGCTTACCATCAAAATAAATTGAACCTCTATTACGAATCACACAAGCTTTATCATCTCCAAATTTCAGTATACCACCATCATACCTCTCTATATTCACAAATTTTCTTGTATCACCTATCATATGATGTGAACAACCATTGTAAATCACCCATTCATCTTTCTCTTCAATCTTAGCAACCAAAGCTTTCTCCTTAATAATGAAAGCTATAGAATTCACTGGTACCAGATCATCTTCCTTGATAAAAATAAATACAAATTCATCTTCTGAATTCCCATTCTTAGACTTCATCTATCACACCTTCATCAACAACATAGTAACATCTCTTTTGATATCTAAACTTCTAGTTAGCTTTATAGGTCTTATCATACTTGTCATGCTTCTCATATCTTTCATGCTTATCAGATCTATCATGCCTTTCAAATTTGTCATGTTTATCACTAAAAGACATTCTTTCAGGACACCTAGAAGCAAAATGTCCTATCTTATTACAAGAGAAACATTTCAAAGGTAACTTTCCATCATACTTACCAGCTCCCTTAGGCAATCTTATAGCAATAAGGGCTTCAAGCTCTTCTAATTATTTTTCTTTCTCTTCCATCTCTCTCTTTTCTCTTTCATATCTAGAAACCCAACATGAAATCTCTCCTGGTCCATACTTCTACTTCCCGGATATGAGGCTTTGAATGCAGTCTTAGATTTTCCATGTGAATCTCCAAACTTGCTCAATTAAAATGCAACAATCTTACCAACCAGCATGTCCCTTGTCATAGTAGTTACACTTTGGATCTCATCAATAGCAGCTACTTTAGGCTTGTAAGCACGAGTCAAAGATCTCAGCACTTTAGTAACAATCTCATCTTCTTCAAGAGTTCCACCAGTACATCTGATACCTAGGACAAGTTCATTGACCTTAGCCATAAAGGTAGATATATTCTCATCTTCTCCCATCTTTAGCATCTCATACTTTCCCTTCAAACTTTGTAGCTTAGCAACTTTGACATGTTTATCACCTTCATACAGGGTCTCTAACTTCTCCCAAATCTCATGTGCAGTCTGTAAACCCATCACATTAGTCATCTCTAAATCGGTCAGGGCACTCAACAATGCTTCCTTAGCTCTTATGTTATATTCAACATCCTTGATCTCAACAACAATAACTTGTCCATTCAGAGGAACATTATAGGTATTCTTTGCAATCTTCCAATAATCTTCTCTAAGAAATTTCAAATGAACTTCCATCCAGTCCTTCCATACAGTATAATTATTTTCATCAAATCTAGGACTCTCTTTCTTGAACACATAGGTTGTCATCCCAGATCTCCTCAAGCAGTTAAGCTTCTTTCGAAGGATCTAGTTCTGATACCAATTGTTGGTAACAACAATGAAGGAAAACTGAGAGGGGGGTGAATCAATTTTCACCAGATTAAACAAATTAAGCACAATCTCAGATTTGATCAACTGCAACAAGAATAAAGATAAACACAATAACAGTAGCACACATAACACCAATATTTTGACGTGGAAAACCAGGTTAAGGGAAAAACCACAGTGGGAACCTATCCACAATAAGATGATACTCTGTAGTAGTATGTGTAAATATTACAATGGGGAATGCACATACATTCAGGCACATTGCCTAGATCTCACTACTTAAAATATAATGAACCAGAAGGTTACAACCCTTAGGGGAGGTTTACTACCTTACAATAACATTTGGACTACAATCTAGTTAAGATGAATTGAAAGAATAACATCTCCTAATTCTTGATGACAGTTCCATTTAAGCTCATTTGTCTGCTCTACAACATTCTCTTCTTAACACATCACACTGAAAAATAAATTCACTTACTCGTACATACACCACTCTTTGATAATGAAGATACAACCACTATAACTAAATTACATGAATGTAATACCTATTTATACAACTCATCAACCTTGACTACAAGGTCAGCTTAAAACCCTCAACACCTAATTGAAAAATTACATCACATGATACATAAATCAACCACAAGACCAATAAAATTCCATAGATGATGTAGCATGAACCAAAATCAAGTCATCAAACATGTTATGCCACTAGAAATCTTGCCAAGATCAACCACAACACTTTACACCACCAAAAATACCACATAACATGAAGAATATCACCAAACCCAAAATATCTTCAACACCGCACACAATGATCAATGTGAACCACCAAAACAAATAGGACATGATTAGAAAACACCAACAAGCATGTTAGAACCATCCACAATAGCTGCACCAATACCACTTAATCAAATCTTCATCAATCAACACACTAACACTCAAGAACACTTAACAACCGCAATTCAGACTAGAAAGATAACTTATGGAGCACTAAATCATGAACCATCTGAAATGAAGATACACATGAACATCCCATACACTCTCCCAAATCCGCAACTCAAGATCAGGTCACACTAGAGCACAACAGATCAAATATAAGACTTTGTCGACCACTGAACAAAAAGACCAAACCTCAATCTGAATCAAATGATATGAACAAGTAAACTTTTTGATCACTAAAACTAAAAAATAATGAAGTATCTCTAGTTGATTCAACATCCCAAATAAATAAACCAACCAGATCAACTCTTTGTAATACCGGAGCACCAAAACACATAGTTATGTTGATATCAATGACAACAACATATCCTACTAGTAGTAATATCCAACATATTGATCTTGAAGATGCATTGTGGACATGTAATATTCCTTATTCCAAGTTTATGGCCTCTGGTGTTGAGTGTTGAGTGAGTTGGAAGATCTGGTAGATAGGTTTTCTAGTTAGAACAGTGTTCATTGGTAGTAACGCATGGAGATTCATTGTATTGATTGTACAAAGTGATTTTGGTGATTGGTTGTGTGTTCGAGGTTAGTAATATGACATGTGGGAAGCATGTGGACAATTTATGTTGGTCTGCTTGGTTGTTTTGGATCGGATTGAGCCAACTTGGATAACATGTTTCATTTGTGTGCTATGTTGTTTTTGGGCCGATATGAAATAAACCTAAATTGATGTTGTGGATATATAAGACCAATTTATATGATCAATTGGTCTATTGATGGATATGTGTGAAGTGTTTATGAGTGATTGTGTGCAGTTCAAGGATTTGTGCTCCAAAATACAACAAAGTATCATAACAGAGCAGTGTTGTAGACAAAGTACTTATGCTTAACTGGAACTATTTTTGGCATTTGTAGATGCTTCTTATCAGTTCAGACATTCCAATTATTATCTATAATCATTTTTAAGGCAATGAGCCTTTTGGGGTTGTAGCCCTTATTGTAATTTGAGAAATGAGCTCTAGGCAATGTGCCTGAATGCATGTGCATTCCCCTCATGTAATATTATTATACTTCTAACAAGGTATATTAATATTGTGGGTCTCAATCCCACTGTAGTTTTTCCCTTAACTAGGTTTCCACATAAAGATTTTGGTGTTATGGTGTTATTGTTACCTACTTTGTGTTTACACACTTTTCTTTTATTCATCTGCATTAAGTGGTTCAGAGGATAGAATAAGAATTTTGAAAATTGTAGAACACTTATTCAATCCCCCTCTCAGTGTTCCCCGATTCCAACAAAATCCTCAATTTCTCCTTAACTAGAGCTCTCTTCAAACATGCACCCTCTCCATCATGCTCCCTCTTCCCATTCCTTGCTTCAAAAAAACTCCAAATATGAGGTACACGCCTCTCTGTATGCATTCTACTCAACGAAGAAAACATATGAGAAATCTTGAATTGACCCATGTAGTTTTCTAACCATAGGAGATGTCAGTCTATTGCAATATCTTTCTCTTGCAAGAACTCAAAAACATTCTCGAAACAATGTTGCACATACTCGAAGGAGTAAGATCTATCACCACTCATATAAAACTGACACTCTTTGACTCTCTTCATGTCCTCTTCTATACTATCAAGGGAACGCCTATATGTTATGTAAACAAAATATCAATTTGAATTGAATTATAATATTGAGCTTGTACCTCATTTTGAGTATGCAATGTATAGTTTTCTACAAAATAGACCACCAATATAATAGTGCCAATCGAGAAAGAGTTCTTACACATCCTAAATTGTTGATCCAATCAGTAAGACCTATGGGTATGCCTTTCATACTTGTAGAAAATATTTTCCTTACAATCTAAAATAAAATCAGCAACACTGACTTCTCTAGAGACCAACTCGCATCTAGAACCTTCACCTCCACTCTTCAAAGTATATTTCACTGTCTCATATATTTTTTCTCAACAATATTATTTCCAAACTTGTGTTCACTGCCCTCATGAAAACACAAAACAAAATTTTGCAAGCCACCACATTGTGATCACTTCTCATTTAAACTTGTTTCTATAGAAAAAGAATCCATCATCTCTAGGACATAAAAATAGTTCTAGCAAGTCTCATGATGATCTCATAAATTTCATTGCACCGCACTCCTGCAACATATCATTAGTATGCAACGTATAACGAATATAGCATAAAATTTCATGGTTCATTGAAATCCACATGGTATTTTCAACACGTATTGTGAATCTTAAGAGGTACACAATAAAATGGCTTCGAATATTTAAAGGCCCTTTGTGATATTTGCAAAGTTGGATGTGTTTCACAAAATAATTTGTACAATATTGTTTTGCTTGATTCCAAGAAATGTTTAGGATGTGGTGTGTGGTCTCGATTGCCAATTCTCAACTTTAAAACATCATTTGTGTTGGGTGATACTATATAATTAGAGTGCCAAAATTGTTGAATTTTCTCCTTCACATTATTGGTCAACATCTTATCAACACGTGGAAGCCTCCCACCAAAAGTCCATGTATCATCTTGAAGAGGATCATCGAGTCTTTCTCTTCTTGCAAGCGCTCTATCCAAATTTTTATGATTTATGTTCAAATCAACACAAGTTTGTATCATAAAGTGAGACTTTCTCAAATGATGGCTTACTAAGGAGGTTGTAATCACTCTTCGAGTGGCTCTCTTATATTTTTCCTTGCTACTCTTTCCAATAGAATTGAGAGCATTAAATATATTTTTGACAATAATAGAATTTTTCTCCATCTTCTTGTTCATACGAATCTTCAATTTGGCTAGTAATGGTCTTAGTTTTTGCATCTTTAGCAATTGAAAAAAAAATTGGCATTGCTCGGTCAATGTCTTATTGCTAAAATGTTAGTTGAAAATTTGTGTAGCCCACAATCAAACGGTTCGTGTTGACATCTTACCTTAAAGATTTTCAATAATGTTCTCGTCAATTTTAAGTAAACATTTTGGGGTTATTGAAGGTCTTGAATTTGGAATTTGTCTTTTGTCCATGAGAGGGTATTCATTTCTCATGAGATTTAGTGTTACATAATGTTCACTTGGTTGAACAATTCCACCTTCAATGTCAAAATTTCCCAAATTTTCACCTCCAATGTCAATTCCTAAATTTTCACTATCAATGTCAATACCCAAATTTTCACCTTCATTGTCAATTCCCACATTTTAATTCCTAAATTCAATATCATTTTGAACATTTTCAATATCTATTTCAACATTGTCATTCCCAATTTGAATATCATGTCCAACATTTCCAATATCAAAATCTACATTTTCTTTTTCATTTTCAATAACTTCCTAATATTTTAAAATTCAATTTCCTATTCACTTGAAGTATTATTTGCAAAGGCTTCACTAATATTTAACATACCTTATCTTCTCCTCCTATGACCTTCTCTATCTCTTGTCTATATACTTCAATTTTCTCATTTGAAAGCTTTCTTTTATGTTTATGCTTTTGACAGTTGTTACTACCCATTATACCTCCACAAAGATGCTCTAAAATGATTACCAATGACAAATTTGTCAAGAAGAATCTCTAAAAAGCTAAATTTTGTCACTATATGTCTGAAAACCCATGTTTGTCACCTGCAACATGAATGTAGGGACCGTTGGAATGCACAAAACAACCCACAATCCCATTAAATTGTGGTCCACATATTGGATATCTAATACCTAAACATACTTTTTTATATATTCACCAAAATTTTCGTTGGTGCGCAATATATGAATGTTGGCTCCCAAATGCAGAGGGATTAAATATCAGATATATATATGCAATATCCAATTTCTTCCCATATAGGAAAAGTGAGAGAGATAAGGAGGAGATAGGGAGAGGGATAGGGAGTGAGTGAGAGAGAGAGAGAGAAGGTGGGAGATAGGAAATGTGAGGGGTCATATGGTGTTCTAACACATGTGTGGCCCCTTAGAACCCCATATGACCCCTAGCGACACCATATGACCCCTTAGGATACTATATGGCCCCTCAGGACACCATATGACCCCTTTTAACATCCTAGTACATGACATGACCCTTTATGACACCATATGACCTCTTAGGACAATATGGTGTCCTAAAGGGTCATATGGTTTCCTAAGGGGTCATATGGTATCCTAAGGGGTCATATGGAGTTCTAACCAAAGAAACGGGACTTGAACTTGACTCAAACTTGGCAAGGCCAACTAGGACTCGGACTCGAAGTCAAACTCGACTAGACTCGGGAAAGTGAAAAACTCAACAAATTTAAAGATTTTTAAAGATTTAAAACTTGTTTCATGCACCCTTTATTGAATACACCTTAAAGACACAATAACATCATCAAACTCAGCTTATTTGATTACATAGACAAGTATACATCAATCACATAAGCATAAATGCAAATCATAGCTGAAGGAAATAACAAACATAGATATATAAATATTGTCAAATGTATATGATATTACAAAACTCATGGAATAAACAATCCATGTCATCATATGATAATCATCAAATGTTCCATACAAATACCAAAGGTAAATACAACTACAAGCCTATGGCTCAGAGGAGCATGCACCCTTTGGCCCTGACCCCTTGTGAAGGCATCTAAGGTAGGTCATGGATGATTCGGCAACCATAGCTGCTCCCCGTGACACCATGCCATTCTCACCAACATCATGAACATCTGTGTCACTGTCTGCTTCTAAATCTCTTGTCTCTTCTCAGCCTCTCTACTCCTCCTTTGTCATGGCTATCGCCTCAGCCTCTATATCTACCTGGTTGATCCAATCAGTGTCATCATCACTAAAGATAGTTGCAGGATCTATCTTAGTGGCCCACTCTGCATCAGGATCAACCTCATCTAGAATGATAGGAGAGATGTCAGCTAATGCATTCTTTCTCATTCTCAAGCGGAGGTTGTAGTGAACAAAGATGAGATCATTCATCTTCTCCATGGATAATCTATTGAGCCACTTGGAGTGTATGTGCTCAAACATACTCCAATTATGCTCACAATCAGATGCACTACATGGTGGGCTTAAGATGTGAATGGCCAACTTCTAAAGATTTGGTGTCATTGGGAAAAAAATCTCCACCAATTATCTAAGTTTGAAATGAGAAAAATAAATAAAATCAATCTCACTCATAAACTCATTTAACAATATACAGTAAAACTAAAATTAAGCCTTATACTTTTTTTTTACCTGGAATCATAGTTGTCCTACTTTCTTTGGCGATGGGATGAGAGAAGGTCTCCCCTTGTACATTTGAGAACAATTGTAGCTCTCTAATAAGCTCTGTCTGAGTAGAACCAACAGGTGCCATCTTCTCTATGATTGAGTATGGCCCATTAAGGACCTCCACATCAGCCTTGAAAATAGGGCTAAAATGGAATGTCGGATTCAGATAATAGGTTTTTGCATGTATGGGCCTATGAAGCTGATGATGCCATGTCCTATCAATTATCTCCCAAATGGGACCATACTTTCTCTCATCACTTCCATAGACGGATTTGATTCCCTCCTTCGCCCTATCCATGCCCTCATATATGTAGCCCATTGCGGGCTTTTCTCCATCTACAAATCACAACAGAACCACCAAGGGCTTAACAAACTGCAAAATTGAAAATATTGTGTAATTTAGAAAATGAGCAAATAAGAGAATATGATGAATAAGTTGTAAAACAAAAAGCTAAATTGTAGAATTTATAAAAAAATTTACCTTCACTATCTCATCACAAGGGATCCAAAAGTCTCACTCATAAAAAATGCAATCTGCCATATCTTTCCCTGCAGGGGTGGCAGTATAGGATGAGGAAGACCACTCCTCAATGACAATCATATGTCTCAAGGCCGACTTACAATGAAGCATGGACTGCAATGTGCTAAAGTTTGTGGCAAATCTTTTGATTCCTAGACAAGCTAACTCCTTCTACTCTGTGTATTGTCTCATAAGAGCCAACACCCATGAATGATTATATACAAATTTGCACACATTTCTCTCCCTTTCTACATATCTCTTGACCCATGAGATTTTTCCAATATCCTCCAACATGAGGTCAATGAAATGGGCGGCACATGGAGTCCAAACTATAGATGGGTGCCTCTCCATCAATAGTCTACCAGCAACAACATAATTTGTTGCATTGTAATTAATGAAGTGATAAAATAGTAATTAACAAAATTAGTTTGTAATCAAATGTTTACCTGCAACAACATAATTTGCTACATTATCGGTCACCCCCTGTACCACGCTCTCCTCCCCACCTCATCAATCACCTCCTCTATCTACTCACATAGGTAGGTGGCATTCTTGCAATGGGCGGAGGCATCAATGGACTTAATGAAAATAGTGCCCCCTGAAATAAAAAAATAAAGCAAGATCAATGATCATTCAATGAAAAATAAAAAATTAATGACTAAATGAAACTAAAATTAATCAATCACCTATGGAAGAAACAAGAAAATTAACGAGAAGTCTATTTCTCCTATCCGTCCAACCATCAATTATGATGGTGCAACCTTTGGTGCTCCATACCTGGAGTTGTTCACCTAATTCCTTCTTCACATCATTCCCCCATTGAGGCAAAATGGATCCCCTCAAATCAGACTCAGAAGAGGCTTTGAAGCCCACCTTGCATATGGTAAGGGCATCAACCATTTCTTGCCAATAAGTAGACCTGTCACAAATAAATTAAATGAGATAACTTAAGTATGTACTATGTAGTATGTACGGGAAAAAATAAAACAAAGAATCAAAGTATAAAAATGAAAACAATCAAACATAAAACATTCACCTGTTTGTAAATAATGGAATACTTTCATAGACCCAAAACCTGCCAACTGCCATTTTAGCAGCATCATGGACCTCCTTGTTCCAACCCATTCTCTCAAGCGACTGTTGGGATCCAGGAGTAGTGCGAGGCACAAAGAAGGTATCCAACATAGATTTATGAATTTTAGGTCCAATCCTAACACTCCCACTACCACTAGCAGTGCTAGGAACATGAGTAGTGGCACTTGCAGAAGCAGAAACACTAGAAATAGTAGTAACATGGTGAGTGGGATGATATGGAGGCATGAAAGAAGGCCCTCCAACACAACCTAAAGTTGTCCCACTTCTAATGGTCGCGAGATCATCCTTTTGCTTCTTTTTGTTTTCAATTGCTTCAACCATTACATAGCACCCCTGTATGGCCTCAATCGTTGCTTCAATGCATCGGTCGACATCATGCCCATGCACACCAGCAATATGGTATTTCAATCTATATATGCCTCCATGGAATATTGTTTTGCAAATTAAACACTTTGTTTGCCTCTTTTTTTGCCCTAGAAAATCCTCATGAAATTTCCAAGCAGGGTCCTTTCTAATTGGGGGTCTAGAAGAAGACATTGTATGATAGTTTTGTGAAACTTGAGGCAAATAAGAAAGTGAAGGTTGATGCAATAAGAGTCATAAGACATTATAAATACAAAAAAAAATTAATACATCCATTCTTTGTTGTGAATTCATTCTCATTGTACATTTTTTTCAAAAACCTAAGGTAGGGTTTGTAATTTTTTTTTTTTTAAATGTAGGGTTTGATCAAAATTTCAAACCCTACTTTTTGTTTTAAAAAAAATTACAAACCCTACATAGTAACATATAAAAGATTTTGGAAAAAAATGTAAAACTTTTGAAAGAAATAAATAGAAAATGAATTTTTTGCATACAAGAAACAAAAAAAGCTCAAAAAATCAATATTACCTCTTACATGAGCTACAAACTCTTTCTTTCCAACTCTTGATGCACCAAATCAAAGTATAATGCAACCCCAATGTGATGAATGGATGAAATCTTGATCTTCCTCCTTGCTGGTTTTTCTTCAATGAAACCTTATTTCTCTTCACAACTCACTTTTCTCCTCCTATTTTGCCAAATGAATGAAATGTTCACTTTTGGGGGCATAGAATAAAGAGAAAAAAAAAAACTTAAAAAAACTTCTAAAAATGTGTTTTTTTGTTGCCTTTTTTCATGCCCAATGTGGTCGAGTTTGCACGACGGGACTCACTGAGTTTGGGTAAAATCACCGAGTTGGCGAGTTGGGTGGGTTTGCCCCTGGACTCAGCCGAGTCTGAGTTCAAGTTTTCTAGACTCATGGGGGGTGACTCAGACTCGGACTCACCGAGTTTGGGCAATTTATGGCAATTTTTTTGTTTCTCTGGTTCTACCACATGTGTGGCCCCTTAGGACCCCATATGCTACCTAATGACACCATATGACCCCTTAGGACACCATATGACCCATCATGACACCATATGAGCCCTTTTAACATCCTAGTACATGACATGACCCCTTGTGACACCATATGACCCCTTAGGTCAATATGGTGTCCTAAGGGGTCATATGGTGTCCTAGGTCAATATGGTGTCCTAAGGGGTCATATGGTCCCTTAGGACCCCATATGCCCCCAAACGACACCATATGACCCCAAATGACACAATATGACCCCTTTTAACATCCTAGTACACAAAATGACCCCTTTATGACAACATATGACCCCTTAAGACAATATGATGTCCTAATGAGTCATATGGTGTATTAAGGGGTCATACAGTGTCCTAAGGGGTCATATGGTGTTCTAACACATGTGTGGGAACTTAGGACCACATATGACCCCTAACAAAACCATATGACCGCTTAGGACACCATATGACCTCTTTTAACATCCTACTACATGACATGACCCCTTATGACACCATATGAGCCCTTACGACAATATAGTGTCCTAAGGGGTCATATGGTGTCCTAAGGGGTCATATGGTGTTCTAACACATGTGTGGGCCCTTACAACCCCATATGACCCCCAATACCACCATGTGACTCCTTAGGATACCATATGACCCCTGAGGACACCATATGACCCCTTTTAACATCCTAGAACATCACATGACCCCTAAATATAGTGCTCTAACATGTGTGGCCCCTTAGGACTATATGACCCCTAACGACACCACATGACCCCTTAGGACACCATATGGTCCCTCAGAACACCATATGACCCTTTTTAACATCCTAGTACATGACATGACCCCTTATGACACCATATGACCCCTTAGGTCAATATGGTGTCCTAAGGGGTCGTACGGTATCTTACAACATGTGTGGCCCCTTAGGACTCCATATAACCCCTAACAACACCATAAAATGCTTTAGGACACCATATGGCCCCTCGAGATACCATACGACCCCTTTTAATATCCTAGTACATGACATGACCTCTTATGACACGATATGATCCTTGAGGATAATATGATGTCCCAGTAGGCTATATGGTGTCCTAGGAGATCATATGGTGTCATAAGGGGTCATATGGAGTTGTAACACATGTGTGGGCCCTTAGGACCCCATATGACCCCTAACAAAACCATATGACCCCTTAGCACACTATGACCTATAAGGACACCATATGATCCCTTTTAACATCCTTGTACACGACATGACCCCTTATGACATCATATGACCCCTTAGGACAATATGGTGTCCTTAGGGGTCATATGGTGTTATAACACATGTGTGGGCCCTTAAGACCACATATGACCCCTAACGACACCATATGACCCCTTAGGACACCATATGACACCTGAGGACACCATATGACCCCTTTTAACATCCTAGTACATGACATGACCCCTTAGGACAATGTGGTGTCTCAAGGGGTCATATGGTGTTCTAACACATGTGTGGTTCCTTAGGACCCCATATGATCCCAAATGACACCCTATGACTCCTTAGGACACCATATGACCCCTGAGGACACCATATGACCCCTTAAGACAATATGGTGTCCTGAGGGGTCATATGGTGTCCTAGGGGGTCATATGGTGTTTTAACACATGTGCGGGCCCTTAGGACCCGATATGTCCCCTAATGACACCATATGACCCCTTTTAAGATCCCAATACACAACATGACCCCTTATCACACCATATGACCCCTTAGGACAATATGATGTCCTAATGGGTCGTATGGTGTCCTAAGGGGTCATATGGTGTCCTAAGGGGTCACATGGTGTTGTAACACGTGTGTGGCCCCTTAGGACCCCATATGACCCTTAACAACAACATATGACCCCTTAGGACACCATATGACCCCTTTTAATATCCTAGTAAATGACATGACCCCTTATGACATCATATGACCTCTTAGGACAATATGATGTCCTAATGGGTCATATGGTGTCCTAAGGGGTCATATGGTCTTCTAACACATGTGTAGGCCCTTAGGACCCCATGTGACCCATAACAACACCATATGACCCCTTAGGACACTACATGAACCCTGAGGACACCATTTGACCCCTTTTAATATCCCAGTACACGACATGACCTGTTATGACACCATATGACCCCTAGGAACAATATAATGTCCTAATGGGTCTTATGGTGTCCTAAGGGGTCGTATAGTGTCCTAAGGGGTCACATGGTGTTATAACAGATGTGTGGCCCCTTAGGACCCCATATGACCCCTTAGGAGACCATATGACCCCTTAGGACACCATATGACCCCTTTTAACATTCTAGTACATGACATGACCCTTGATGACACCATATGATGTCTTAGGACCATATGATGTCCTAATGGATCATATGGTGTCCTAAGGGGTCATATGGTGTTTTAACACATGTGTGGGCCGTTAGGACCCCATATGACCCCTAAAGACACTATATGATCCCTTAAGATACCTTATGACTCCTAAGGACACCATATGAGCCCTTTTAACATCCCAGTACTTGATATGACCCCTTATGATACCATATGACCCCTTAGGACAATATGGTGTCCTTAGGGGTCATATGGTTTTGTAACACATGTGTGGGCCCTTAGAACCCCATATGACCCTTAACGACCCCTTAACACACCATATGACCCTTGAGGACACCATATGATGCGTTTTAACATCCTATTACATGACATGGCCCCTTATGACACCATATGACCCCTTAGGACAATATGATGTCCTAATGGGTCATATGGTGTCATAAGGGATCATATGATCTTCTAAAACATGTGTGGCCCCTTATGAACCCTAACGACACCATATGACTGATCTAGAGTGGATTGACTCTCACCTATTTGTGCTACCCTATTTTGGAATCTCCTCCGAGCTACACAAGAACCATCCAATGATTCTATACCTCACACCCTCCAAGGCTTTGCAAGACTTACCCTCTCTGACCTTCCCAAGGTCCTTAGGGTAGGATAAGCACTTGTTTTTTTGTGAGTTCCATTTTCTTTCTTCGGAGACCTGGTTTTCCCACTCCCTTTCACACTCAACCTAAGAGTTCAACCTGTCTACCACAAGATCTTCATTCCCCAAACTACACACATAGGGATAGATGATTTGGATGGATTTACAACCCTACTCCTTACTCAAGAGCTTTTAAATTTACCATTTTGGTATTTTACAACAAACCACACTTTTGGGCCTAATAGGAGACCTAATTTTAGTAGCCCTGTCACTGAGGTATTCTGCATTTACCGGTTAAACTTCCTAAATAACCCTATGAAATCTTACATTCTAGGACCCTTTTGGGGTTTACATACAATATTGCAAAACTGGAGGTGGGTTTTTTCATTAACATATCTAACCCTTACTAGTTAATTATGCCTAATTGCCCCTTTCTAGGCCTAGAAATTAGGGATTGATCAAAACTCTATCAGTAGTCCGGTTGCCTAAGTGAATTGATGATAGTTCTGGGTATGTGATTCCATATGGAATTTCACTCCAATCATACTTCATCTCCACCCATTGGATTCACCCAATTAGGGCCTGTTATCCACGATTCCTAATGTTACCAACTTAACATGCCAAGCTTAGGGTATGGTGGAAAATCTTTGATTTGGCTTCCCCTGTCTCAAAAACCAAAAAGAAAACATAGTATACAATGCAACCTAACATTCCACAAGGTTTTAGAGAGGAAATCCACCATGGAACATTAGGTTGGAGTCATTTTTCTCTCAAAACCCTTGTTTTTAGGGCTCTTGGACCCACCTACAATAAAAATGAACTTTATTCACAAAATACAACACTTCAAGACTCCAAATCAAAAAAATTGAAGGTAAGACACTAGTATAACAATCCATAATCCTATCTTGGATGTTTCAATCCATATAGGCCATACAAACTTGTAAAGAACAAGCGGTAACTCAAAAACACACCAAATGGGAAATCAAATTAGTTTATTTGCTTCATATCTTCAACAACCTTCAAAAACTGATTATCATCGGTCTTTCCAAGCCTTATAATGGCCTTGGAGTAGTTACATATTCTCATAACTGAATGTGTCAACCAACTAGTTGTTGGTGTATGAAAATGTTGCAAAGTTGCTATGAGAAACTTTTGCAACTTTTGCAATTTGTTGCATAGGTGAGAAACTTTTCTCAAACCCAACCTTGGTCACTTTCAAATGACTCTTATGACCTTAACAGCTTTAAAACAACATCAAATATGCCATTAAGACTCTTAGGGCCCTTACAATAATTTGAGCACACACTCAATGGCCTCTTGGCCTTATTACAAAACTAAAAACATGATTCCAACATCCTGGAAACAAACTCAACAAAATTTGTTAAGTTCCCCTGCACCATACTCCCAAGGTAGGAAGAAATCAAGTCCCTTGAGTAGAGAGGGCTTGAAAAGTGGTTCCATGTTGTAGTATATCTCCTTTAGACATCTATGTAGCTTCAAAGTCAGGGAGACATGTCCATTTTACCAAATAGTCTCTATAGACTCCTTTCCTAGTCCTTTTGATAATCTTGGAGTCCAAAATGCAGTCCAATGTCACCGGTAGGCTTGGAGGTAGGTCTTGTATCCAATCTACATCTTCAATAGTAATAGAATATTCTTGGTTTGAGTGGATTGAGTTCCTTTATACTAGAATAGATCATATACATTAAAGATTGGTGATATTCCCAAGTTTAGTGGTAGTTCCACCTCATAGGCATTATTGCCAAACTTATGCACAACCTTAAGAGGTCCAATCTTTGTCAAGCATAGCTTGCTAGGATTCCCCTTAGGGAGTCTCTCCTTTCTCAGATAGTCAATAAATAGATCACCTACCTTGTAGTGTACTTCTTTTCTTGTAATGTTTGCTTGTGTCTTGTACTTCTCATTGTTCTGCTGCAATATTTTCTTGACTTGTGCATGGATCTCCTTCATATTCTCTACAAAGTTTTCACCTTGATCAATCCTATGGTCCATAGAACTGAGGTATTTGACTTCTAAGATACCCCTTGGGTTACAGCCATATACAATCTCAAATGGACTCTAATCTGTGCTCCTATTAACATAGTCATTGTAGGCATACTCTGTGTGTCCTAATACTAGATCCCAAACTTGACCATGTTGTTTGGTGAGACATCTTAGTAGATTACCCAAGGACCTATTCACTACTTTAGTTTGACCATCAGATTGTGGATGGTATGTAGATGAAAAATAAAATTTAGTACCAAGTTTCTTCCACAAGGTTTGCCAAAAGTGGCTCACAAATTTTGTCTCTATCACTCACAATGCTAAGTGGTAAACCATGGATCCTTACAATCTCTTTGAAGAATAACCCTACTATGTAGGAGGCATCAGTAGTGCATTTTCAAGGTACAAACTGTGTCATCTTGCTGAATCTATCCACTAAGATATAGACACTGTCATATCCTCTTAGAGTTCTAGGCAAACAAAGAACAAAGTCCATACTCACACACTCCAGTGGCCTTATTGGTATGGCTAGAGGCTGATATAAACCTACATTGTTGGAGGTACCCTTAGCCCTTTGACAAATAGCACATTTCTCCACAAACTTCCTAACATCTGATTGTAGTTTAAGCCAATGGTAAAACCTGCCAACCTGCACTAAGGTCTTGTCAAGACCAAAATGTTCACTTAGACTGCCTTGATGCTTCTCCTTGATGATATTGTCTCTCATAGAGAACTGTGGTATGAAAAGTAGGTGTCTTTTAAACAAAAAGGCCTTCCCACAACATAAAATCAAAATAGACAACATGACAAGCATTAGAAAACTTTGAGCAAGCATCATATGCTTCACCAAAATCTTTGTCACCTTGGTAGAGGTCTTTGAGGTCATTTAACCCCACACTTTGTAGCTGCATCTCTTGAATGGTTAGAAACCTTCTACTTAAGGCATCTACTATCTTATTGATGACTCTTTTCTTATGCTTGATGGATAAGGTGTAGGTCTGCAAATACTCAACCCACTTTAGGTGTCTTTGATTCAATTTCTCCTGCCTATTCAAAAAATGAAGTGTATGATTATCAATGTAGACTATGAACTCTTTAGGTAACAAATAATTCTGCCACTTATTGAGTTCTTGTACCATGGCATATAGCTCTAGATCATAGGTAGAATAATTTTATTTTTCTTCATTGAGATTCTCAGAGAAAAATGCAACCGGGTGACCTTCTTGGCTCAAAACGGCCCCTATAGACAACTTGCTAGCATCACACTCCATAATGGAGAGATGATTGAAATGAGGGAGCCTAAGGTAACGAAGTTCCACTACCTTATGTTTTAACAACTCAAACCCCTTGTCTGTTGCACTAGTCCATTTAAACTAACATTTTATCCCACCTTTGATGGTGTTCAAGATAGGTTCACACACATGGCTAAAACCTCTAATGAATTTCCTATAAAAAGAAGCCAAACCATGGAAACTTCTTACATCTCCTATTGACTTGGGAGTAGGCCAATACACTATTGCTTCCACTTTTGATGGATCCATTTTTAAATAACCTTGAGAAACTACAAAACCAAGATATAACAATTCATTTTTGAAAAACTCACATTTATCCAAGTTGATCATCAACTTTTCTTGATGTAGCTTCCTCAAAACTTGATTCAAATGTTTGATATGCTCCTCCTTTGACCTGCTAAAAATCAGAATGTCATCAAGATAAACAATGACAAACTTCTCGATGAACTCAGCAAGAACTTCATTCATGAGTCTCGTGAAGGTGCTAGGTTCATTTGTGAGCCCAAAGGGCATCACCAACCATTCATAGAGCCCTTCACTTGTTTTAAAGGTTGTCTTCCATTCATCCCTAGGTCTAATCCTAATTTTGATGATATCCTGATTTCAAGTTGACCTTACAAAAGTAGCAAGCTCCACCAAGGTAGTCCATTAGATCCTCAATCCTTGGCATTGGAAATCGGTATCTAATTGTGATTTTGTTTATGGCCCTTGAATAAGTGCACATCCTTTACTTACCATCTTTCTTAGGTGCCAAACTAGTAGGCACTGCACATGGACTTAAAATCTTCTTTATCAACCCCTTATCTAGCAATTCCTGCACTTGATTTTCTATTTCCTCATTTTGAGTAGGTGTCATTTTATAAGAAGCTTTGTTTGGAAAATTTGAACTAGGTATGACATCTATCTAATTATTAACATCTCTCATAGGGGGTAAGGCATCTGGTATCTCATTGACAATTATGTCTTTGTACCAGCCTAGTAAGGTCTGCACCTCTTGAGGTATCACTGGTTTGGGTTCAGTCTTTGTCTCTTCTTTGGGTTTCACTATGAGAGAGAGTCCTTGGTTCCCTTCATGCTTCAAAACTTCAAGAATTCCTTCCCACTAAGAAACATAACACTTGATCCAACATGTATTTCTTCACCCTGATCAATCAAGGGATCCATTTCAAACTTTCTACCCTCCTTGGTGATAACATAGGAATTCTTCTTCCCATCATGTATGGCTTTGACATCATATTACCAAGGGCATCCCAATAACAAGTGACATGCATCCATGGGTAATATGTCACATAGAACACTATCCTTGTAATCTCCTATTTCAAAATATACCCAAGTTTGATAATCTACAATAACATGCTGACCCTTACTCAACCAAGATACCTTATAGGGGGTGGTCTGTGACAACCTTTTCAATTTTAGTTTGTCTACTATCTCAACTTCTACAATGTTCTCAGTAGACCCTGAATCCACTATAACTTTACAAATCTTACCATGAGATCTATAGGTGGTTTTGAAAAGTGTTTTCCTTTGAGTAGGTTCTTTGGACTATGGTACCTTCAACAAGGTCCTTCTTAGCATCATATTCTCTCCACCTAGCACTAGTTATACCTTGCTAATTGGTGATGTAACACTTTGAAAATCCTCTTCTTGTGCCAACTGAGTTCTCATGTCTCCCATGTGAGAACTTGAAGTCTTCTCATGACACTAGCTCATGGTATGCCCCACTTGATGATAATGGTAGAATTTGCTAGTGAAGACTGTGGTTCCTCTTCCCGAATTGCCAAATCTGCCTCTATAGTTATTTATCCCTCTAGAGTTGCCTCTAAATTGTTCTCCTTTGTTAGGGTTATCACCATCATTTTCTGATTGATTGTCTTCTTCATTCTTATGGGGGTTATAACTCCTTCCAAAGGTTTCTCTTCCTTGGAAACCTTTGCCACCTCTGCCCCTTTGATTATGTTCACCTTTCCTTTTGATCTTATCTTCTACTCTCAAAGCTAACTTAAAGCATTTATGGACTATGTCCAGTGTATCATGTTGATCTCATCTTGAATTTTTTTTCTAAGGCCATTTAAGTACCTTGAAACCTTCTCCATTTTCTCCCCTTTCTTCCTATCTCTTAGGGTAATTTTGTTGAACTCCTTTGTATAGGTACTCACATCCATTTCTCTTTGTTTCAAATTCTGCAACTTCTTGTGCATCTGCACCTCATAATTTACAGGTAGGAATTGAGTTTTAATCATTATCTTTATTCTCTCCCAAGAGATGATCTTCTTCCTCCCGGTTTGTTCTCTTTCTTCTTGCATCATGTTCCACCACACTAGGGCTCATCCCTTCAATCTTGACTTTGCCAAATTGACCCTCTTTTCTTTTGCAACTTCCTTGTATTCAAAATGATTGTTCAAGGCTTCCATCCAATCCAATAACTCTTCTCTGTTTAGGCTTCCATTGTAGATAGGTAAACCTTCTATGTTGTCTTTATTGAGAGACTTGAGGGCATCCAAGAAAATCTGCTAATCTTTTTCCAACTCCTTTTTTGTTATGAATCCTATCACATCTACATCTTCATCATCAGTTTCATCACCCCATTCAGTGACCTTTCCCTTTCCTTTCTTGGTTTCTTTCTCTCAGGCTTCACTAAGCATATCTTGGATGAACTTCCTAATGCCCTCTTGGCTCATTGTCTTTGGTGGCATGCTATTGGCTTCTGACTCTACCTCTAGGTATGAAATACACCACTCTATTCAATCAATTGGCTCTGATACCAATCTGATGTAGAGTGGATTGATTCTCACCTATTTGTGCTACCTTGTTTGGGTATCTCCTCCAAGATACACAAGAACCATCCAATGATTCTACACCTCACACCCTCCAAGGGTTTGCAAGACTTACCCTCTCTGACCTGCCGAAGGTCCTTAGGCTAGGATAAGCACTTGTTGTTTTGTAAGTTCCATTTTCTTGCTTCGGAGACCTGGTTTTCCCACTCCCTTTCACACTCAGCCTAAGAGTTTAACCCCTCTACCAGAGGGTCTTTATTCCCCACACTACACACATAGGGATGGATGATTTTGGATGGATTTCCAAACCTACTCCTTTCTCAAGAGCTTTGACATTTACCAGTTTGGTGTTTTACAAACAAACTACACTTTTAGGCCTAATAGGAGACCTAATTCTAGTAGCCCTGTCAACAAGATATTATGCATTTACCGGTTAAAATTCCTAAACAACCCTATGAACTCTTTTACATTCCAAACACCCTTTTGGGGTTTTCATAAAATTTTACAAAACCGGAGGTGAGTTTTTTCATTAACATATCTAACCCTTACCTGTTAATTAGGCCTAATTGCCCCTTTCTAGGCCTAGAAAGTAGGGATTGATCAAAAATCCTTCACGAGTCTGATGTATTGAGTGAATTGATGATAATTTGGGGTTTGTGCTCCAATATAGAATTCCACTCCAATCATACTTCATCTCCACCCACCAGATTCACCCAATTAGGGCCTGTTATCCATGATTCCTAATGCTTGCCAACTCAACGTCCCAAGCTTAGGGTATGGTGGAAAATATTTGATTTGGCGTCCCCTATCTCAAAAGCAAAAAGAAAACATAGTATACAATGAAACCTAATATTCCACAAGGTTTTAGAGAGGAAATCCACCATGGAACGTTAGGTCAAAGCCATTTTTCTCTCAAAACCTTGGTTTTTAGGGCTCTTAGACCCACCTGCAAGAAAAATGAAGTTTATTCACAAACTATAACACTTCAAGAATCCAAATAAAAAAGAAATTAAGGCAAGACACCAATCTAACAATCCATGACCCTGTCTCGGATGTGTCAATCCATACAGGTCATACAAACTTGCAAAGAATAGGCGGTAACTCAGAAAAACACACCAAATGGGAAACCAAATTAGTTTATTTTCTTAATATCTTTAACAACCTTCAAAAACCGATTATAATTGGTCTTTCCAAGCCATATAATGGCCTTGGAGTAGTTATATATGCTCATAACCGAATGTGTCAACCAACTAGCCATTGGTGTATGAAAATGTTCCAGTTGTTATGAGCAACTTTTGCAATTTGTTGCATAAGTGAGCAACTTTGCTCAAACCCAACCTTGGTCACTTTCAAATGACTCTTATGACCTTAAGAACTTTAAAACAACATCAGCTAACCTACATTAACCCAATAACAACTTATCCTATTAAGTGCTCTACCCAACACCCTTAAGAGCTCACATGCCAGGATTGGCCAAATTAAAACTCTTAGGGCCCTTACAATCATTTGAGCACACACTAAATGGCCTCTTGGATTTATTACAAAACTAAAAACATGATTCCAACATCCTGGAAACAAACTCAACAAAATTTTCTAAGTGCCCCTACACCAATGACCCCTTAAGATACCATATGATCCCTTAGAGCATCTATAATCTCACTCTCCCCAATATTATCTCTCTCTCTCTCCCTCCCCCTAATTAATTTCTCTCTCCTTTTTCTCTCTCCCTCTCTCCCCTTATCTATCTATACCTCTATCTCTCTCTCTCTATCCTAAACAAGGCATCAGATATTTATCTCCCTCTCCCCCCTCTGTCTCTCTAAATCCCTTCAACTTTCTCTCCCTATCTCTCCCTCTTCCTTACCCTTCTCTCCCTATCTCCCCCTCTCCCTTTCCCCTTCCTGCCCTATCTAGATCACTTTCCCCTTATTCCTTGCCAACCATCTCTCTTGTTGGCATTGCATTGTCATTGATGTCAACCGGTATGGGATGACTACAGGAATGAGAGATGTATGTGCAACACCATCAAGGAGGAGTAAAGGCTGAAATATCTTTGATATCACCTTGTGTTGTAGAACACCGGTAAGGTAAGGAAGATGACCCCAGGGAGTCAACGGTACACAAGTTGGTGCCTGACTTGTGTGGATAGAATGGTAAGGTAATCGGTACTAGTACAATGCATCATCGCTAAGGAAAGGATCTCAATCACTAAGTGATGTGTTGACATGGGGAAGTCAGATCAAGCAAGTGAGTGGTTGTCAGCCTACAAAGGTCATGAGTAGTGTACAAGCGGGATGAGAAAGATGCTTGGATGTTGTCTATGATGAAGAGGCAGAATGTTACCTAAATAACATCAACATTGGAGGAGAAGAATGAACATATCACATGTATTCTGTAAGGTTATAGGACAACAGGACTCCCACTTGATGAAGATGCAGTCATCATGAGATGCAATGATAGGCAGTGAATGTTCCCACACTGGATCACATGTACCTATTTGAAGATATGTTGCACAAACAAGGAAGTCACATGAGTACACTACGAGATGCAGAAGACAAGGTGCCACTCCACCGGTAAGTGGAACTTATCTCCTATCATGCATTGTGTGCATTGTAGTTTTGTGAGATAAGGAAGATGAGGTGCATTAAGTGCATGAAATCAGGGATATATACTAGACCGATTGAGAAGGCATATTGAGACGCCGATACAGATGACGAGTGTTGTCAGTATGTAAGTCCAACAACAATATGGACAAGATGCAAATGCAGATGTCTTCTCACCTTGTGGGAATGAGAATGCTTTGGACAAACATGTCTAGAGACCGGTTTTGGTATTCCACCAGCAGTTCAACAAGTGTAGACATGAGAAGTTAACTAGTAGAATGTGAGATACCATCAGGGTTAGAAAACTAGCAGGGAAGAGGAACCGATAGAGTGTTTGGTCAGTGATTCTATCTAGACCAACATGAAGAGCCTTGTTGGCAGTTAGTCGACATGGATGCCACTTGGAGTCAAGGTGGCAAGCTCATAGAGATTGGTGAAGTGTCGTGTAGAGATAGGTATTTATTTAGGTGTGCATTGAATATGGATCTCGTGATTTGTGGATCGGATCAGAGAAGTGTGGCTCGAGGAAGAATGAACAACAAAGAAGAATCAGGGAATTGTTGGCACCCGGATCAAAGCAAGAAGATTAGACTATGAGAAGACCTCGAGGAGGAAACAACAGAAACATTAATGGCATTTTGATAGAGGTAGGTCAAGATACATGACCGTGTTTTCTATATTTGGAAAAGATGTATTGGAAGGTGTGTTATTGGTGGATTTGTATAGTTGGCTGTCTGGGAGATCTGATCGGGGAAGATCTAATTGGATTTGGTTTGCCTTGAGGGTGATGAGGAAACCCTAACCACCTAGATTTTGAATTGTCTTTTGGCGAGAAAACCAGTCTATAAATATGCAGGCCAAAGACATGGTTAAGGTGTTTCTAAAGAGAAGAGGATATAGTGCTACTGTGAAGTGATTGAGTGTTACAAAGAGCAGAACTGGTAGTGGTTATACCGGCAGAGAAGAAGTAAAGGGAGTTGCAGAGAAGGCAGACAGTGGACCGGTAGAGTATAGCACCGGTAAAGTGCAGAGTAGTGAGGAGGAGATCCAACAAAGAAGAAGAAGATGAGAGGTGTACCGGTAGGGTTTGTTGATAGTAGAGCAGTAGAAGTCTGAGTCAGTGTAGCAGAGAAGTTATCTCACTGACATATTAAGGTATATACAATGGTTACAAGATTCACTTGTAGCAAGATAACTACTTTTGTAATTCATTTTTTTATTGTGAACACTGAGTTGTAGCTCGGTGTAGGGGTTGTAGTCCATAAAAAAGTTAGGGGTTGGTGCTCCTTGGGTTGGCACCTTAAATTAGGAGTTGGTTCCCTAAACATTGTAACAAAGTTTTTCATTGTGAGGCTGGATTGGAGCAGTAGTCTCCAGCAACATTGCTCACCGAGGATTTTCCCATCTTGGGTTTTCCTCGTACATACTAGTGTTCTGTGATGCCCTCTATGTGTGTTTGTATTTGTGTTGGTCTCTCCACTAACCAGTAAGTCCACATTGTGTTAGATCTCATAACCGGTATTCACATCTAGTTTGTTAAAGGGAAATTTTGAGAGCCACTGATTCATCCTCCTCTCAGTGGTACATTGTGTCTAACATCTCTCTCTCTCTCTCTCTCTCTCTCTCTCTCTCTCTCTCTCTCTCTCTCTCTCTCTTCTTTCTCCTAAACAAGGTACCAGATATTAGATAGATATTATCCAGTATCTCATATATTAATATATAATGTATATTTGATATTAATTATTAATATATGATATATTATTGGTTTGTTAGGGGGTAGGTCCGAGTGCATTCAGGTGACATGCCTCAGAAGGAGGTGATGTGGAAAAAACCTAGGGAGGGATGGTTTAAAGTGAATTTTGATGGGGCCTCAAAAGGTAATCTGAGACCCTCTAGTATTGGTTGTGTGGTGAGGGATAGTGAGGGCAATATAGTGGCTATGGGGAGTAAGAGAATTGAAGATGGTACAAATATTGTGGTGGAAGTTGAAGTGGCTCTTTTCGGCATTAGATTGGGGAAACAACTTGGTTTGCAATCTATCTATATACCTGAAATGAGGGGTTAGCCAATAAATAGCATAGACAAGAAAGTATACCAATGAAACATAACACAACAAAGATCTAAATGACAAAACAAGTTAATCATCCATCTCCTAAGATTGTTCCATTGTTCTCTATCTCTAAGGATCCTTAAAATCGAGGTGGCTCTCAGCTTGGATGAACACTTGATCTCTAGGATGACTACCCAAAGAATGATGGATAGATGATGAAAGATCCAAATGTAATGTACAACTAAGATCTTAACATGATATTGATATGAAACTAGCTATAATATGGTGCAAGATTATGAGATTAGGATGATATTTAAACTAGCTTGAAGATGATATACTACTAACATGATATGATTATGATATGTTAAACATGATTATTAACTACTAAAATGCTCATAAATGACTAAGCTTACAAAGAGGAAGAAAGTAAGACTCCTTGATAACCTACACACAAGAAATTAGCTATAGCTTGGATACAAATAACTGGGGGATCCAGATTATGAAGAAATGGTCAATTGGATGGCCAAGATTGAATTGGCTTAAGAAGGGCTAGGATTGAAATATTTTCAATCCATGTGATATTCAACCCAATCCTATGTTGACAAGTGTCACCGTGAGATTTCTTGAGAGGAGATAGAAGAAACACTAAATTTCTGAGTAGACATGGTGATCAACCCATGTTGGCAAGGTTATTTAATAAAGCTATTATCTAGGAATAAAGACTTTGTCCAATAGAAAAAATATTGTGCAAAGGTTAGTGTGTTAAGTGAAGTCTTGTAAGAGAAATAAATGCTTTTTGAAGACTTTGGAGGTTAACTTGTTTCAAGGGAGAAAACCCTTAATGGTTTATGTAAGAGCCTTTAATGGTTATTGAAGACTTTGGGGGTTTGAGAAGTGACTTGCTTTGCTTAGGAATGTGATAATGTTTAGGATAGGATTTGATTTAATTAAGTGAAATTTAGGAGGTTCTAGAAGAATGATTAGGATGCAAGTGGATCTTGTAGGAGGATGCAACCGGGAGAAAATTAGGATTTTTATTTAAAATAAAATGATTTATTTCAATTAATGAGTGCAACTTGCGTTTGTGGGGAAACACAAGTGGGAGGGTAATTTATAAATAAATATTGATTTATTATATCAAAAGATGAATTTAATTAAAAGTAAATTCAATTAAATGTGGAAAGCGGATTAAATCAAATAAATAGGATTTATTCAATTAACAAAAGAAAGGTTAATTAATCAAATATTAAATTTGATTAATAGTTGAATAGAAGAAAAGGATACATTAATTAAATCTTAATGGTTGGATAAATGATAATTAAACAAATATTCATTTAATTAAATGGACATAAATAGGTGTCTACATTTTGCCCCTCTTTGAAGTGACGTGTGACCACATGTTGATTCAAAGAAAAATCGCTCGATATGTTGCCAATATGGTGCCCCAGATACTGATTTTTGGATGTCAATATGATAATCATGCCCCCTCAAGAGATGAATTGAGAAAAAAATGATGATCAAGTTGATTTTGTTGATTTTTGACGATTTTTGATTTTTTAATTTTTTTTCGAATTTTAAATTTTTTTCGATTTTTAATCTCCCGATATTTTTTTTTATTTGTGAAAATGTGGTGAAAGTAGAGCACACACACTCCCCACATATCCATCTAGGTAGCACACTTAAGGGGACATCACCACTTACCATATAAACCCCTAGG
The DNA here is from genome assembly GCF_030272615.1 of Cryptomeria japonica. NCBI lineage: Eukaryota > Viridiplantae > Streptophyta > Pinopsida > Cupressales > Cupressaceae > Cryptomeria > Cryptomeria japonica. The sequence continues at coordinate 310,198,260 of NC_081409.1, read as the reverse complement.
GCTTTCTTTCCAGCTCATTTGGGCACTTGTCATTTGGAGATTGGAGCTTGGAGAAGAGAAGAAGAGAAGAAACAAAATGTTTCCACCTTATCATCATCATCTATTTGAGAGAGTACATCACTTTGAGATGCCAGTAGAGTATGGACCTCTGGTAAGCTAGATTTTGAACCTCTTTGTGTGATTTTTTGATATTTTTAGGTAGATTTTTCAAGCCTTTTGTACATTTTTCTATACGAATTTGTGCCCTAGGTTTTTGCTCATTTTTTAGCGCATTTGATTTTTTATTTAGTGCATCCAAATTTTTGCGTGGTGCATAAAATGCTTATCGTAGCACATTTGATCCATCAAATAATGCATTTGATTGATATAGTAGTGCATAGGATAGTTTAATTAGCGCATTCGTGTGTTTAATTAGCACATTTGATCATTTCGTTAGCATGTTTGATGATTTCTTCTTAGGGCATATGATATATTTATTAGCACATATAAAAATTGTTTTAGCACATATAACATAGTGAGATTTTTTTGATAGTTTGCGAATTTTTTGAAGTTTACAATTTTGATATTTAGATTGTAGATGGTGTCTAATACTTGTTTTTATGATCAAGAGGTCTTGATTTTATCTGATATGTGATAAATTTTGAATGTTGATGTCGGTAGGACTTGATAAAGTGTATGTTTATGTTTGGATTGATAGAGTTTATGATTGAAACTCTAGATTGATAGTGTCACTTGCATCACTGATAGGAGAGGTCTGCTTGATAGTGTAAGATCAACACTCCAGGTGTTTGATAGGGTTGTGACTAGGTCACCTGATAGGATAGGATAAGATGAACCTTCCCATGTTGATAAGAGTTTAAGATTGAAACTCCTGAATGATAGTGTGACTGACATCACTAATAGGATAGGCTAAGATGAACCCACCTGATTTGATAAGAGTTTATTATTAAAACTCTTGAATGATAGTGTGACTTGCGTAACTGATAGGGTAGGCTAAGATGAACCCACCTAATTTGATAAGAGTTTATGATCAAAACTCTCAAATGATAGCATGACTTTCGTCACTAATAGGATAGGCTAAGATGAACCCACCTGATTTGATAAGAGTTCATGATTGAAACTCTTGAGTTGATAGCATGACTTTTGTCATTGATAGGATTTCAATGAGATTGATTAAGATCTCACATGGAGCTAATAGAAAACTTGTTTGATTTAAGTCATGATGATTGATCCATTTGATAGATAGAACTGATATGGTGTTAATATCTTGATGTAGGCATCATTTGATGTGTTGATGTCTTGGAAGCGATACCCAAAGACATTTTCCATGAGGAGAGATCTCACAAATGATATTAGAGCATGTATTGCTATGCGTGGCTTATCTCACATCCTGTTCATGTTCTGTTATCAAAAAAATAGGGCTCTACTGACTACATTAGCAGAGAGGTGGCATAGTGATCATAACACCTTTCATCTACTGACTAGAGAGATCACAGTGACATTGAAGGATGTATATCAGATCCTACATATTCCTATCACAAGTGAGTTGGTTATCTATGATGTGGAGTAGGGAGGTACAAAGGCACTATGACAAGTTTTTGGTGATCCGCATATCAATGGATATTCAATCGCGTGGTAGGACATGGTTGATCAGTATGTGTCATTGTCTTAGGTGCTAGCAGGTTTTCTTGGTGGCTTCATCTATCAGGACAAGAGGTCACATGGGTTCTCTATCAGATGGGGCTGTGTATTGTAGCAAATGGTGGGGTACACGATATGGTATGCATGGGAGATTTGTGTGTTGGCCCACATGTACCATGATTTGCACTAGGTAGTATGTAATGAGGCAACAAGTTTGTCAACAAGGGTGACACTTCTTCAGATCTAGGAATGGGAGCATATAGCAGTGACCCGACCAGTGGTGGAGAAATCATGACTAGTTGGGCTTCCTTATTTGTTTATGTATCGACAGGAAACTTCCTAGCCCATGCTTGGGAAGTTGGAGTATTAGAGACGAGTCTTGGATGATATGGATTCAATGATATGGAGACCCTATATGGATTGCAAGGCTTGGGCTAAGGATACCAAAAAGAACCCTATGTTATTCCAGAGTAAGTACTTGATAGGGTGGACCCCCTATGTGGTATAGCAATTTCTTTTGACTCATGTGTACCAACAGTTTGGTTGTACCCAGGGGATGCCTCATGGTACTTTCATATATGCCCGAGTGTACAAGGAGAGGACAGATTGGGGTCTAACCTTGGATTTTGACACAGCATGGGAAAAGTTCTACACACTTCCATGGGTATGGTGGGAGATGCATTTGGGGCTGGTGGAAGTAGGGATGACTGCATAGTAAGTATTTTGCGGAGCATCCCTTCCCTCAATTGATATACCTAGGAGAGCCAGTACCATCATTAGAGGAGGTAGACAATGATGATGATGATGATGATGATGATGATGATGAGGGAGGGCTAGGACATAGGGGTCAAAGATGAAGCCAAGGGAGAGGTAGAGGTAGGGCAGGTGGTGGGATTGGCAGAGCTAGAGGGTTGGTGATAGGATCGAGGGTGGGGAGGGTCATTGCAGCTAGGGGAGGCGGTGGGGGGAGTAGGAGGTGAGGGATCAGGCTCAAAAGAGAGTGAGTGTGAGGAGGAGTGATCTAAGGAGACGAAGTCAGGAGAGGAGGTGATGGGTGGGATGGGGATCCTAGGGAGGAGGAGGAGGAGGATCGATAGCCATTGATTAGGTGGAGGAGGATCGACATGCCACCACCTGCTACCTCAGTACAAGTTACTTCAGCATAGGGTGCACAAGATCCACATCCATCACAACCGTTAATGCTATAGATTTCAGTGCCTCCCCATTAGTTGCAAGCATAAATAGCTTCCCTACAGTCGATGGTATAGAGGTTATAAGTTCAATGAACATAGGTATAGGCATAGGTACCCCAACTACAAAGATAAGTTACCTCCCTTACCCTAGAGAGGGATACAACTAGGGTGGAGAGGGATAGAGAAAGACAAGGGTTACAGGTTGCATAGGCTTAGATCGCTCAAATCACCACTAAGCGAGATACAAAGATAGAGTAGCACGGCCATGCTGAGAAGCTCATGCAAACAATTTAGGAGACAACCACTCAGGTCTTGACTCAGGATACCATGAGAGATCTCATATGATAGTCAGAGTGAGCAGAGCACTATTAGAGTCTCTACCATCAGGTTGTGCCTCCAAAGAGGTGAGAACCATCCTACGTATTGAGTTCTCAGCATGGAGGATCTCAAAGATAGGAGGGTAGCTGAGGAGTCTTGGGACATAGGAGAGATCCTAATGGCGACGATACAAGTGCAGGTCCTACAAGTATAGGTGGTGGTTTGGGTGCTAGGCCAGAAGATTCAAGTGGCAACCACTCCTAGATTGCCCCTCATTTAATGTATTTTGATCATTTGATGTTGTCCTTGATGAGATGTAGACACTAATATATTTATTTTGATCATTTTGATATGACATGATGTACACATTAATGTATAGTGATGATTAAGATCTCCTTGTTATGTATATTTTATTTGTGAGATGATATCTAGGGACTTTTGGACATTTATTCTTTATGTTGATTTATTCTGACATGAGTCAGTGACCTTCATTTGGATCCACATGGGTTGCTTTATGCATGATAATATGCTTATATGTGTTGTGGATGCATTTAATTTGATGATCTAGATGTTTATATGCATGATTTTGTTTTTATGATGCAAATTATATTTGTGATGTGATCTATATGTTTTGAAGGTGATATATGTCTATTTGTGGAGATGTATGCAAATTATGATCATGTTTGATGGATTGTATATGTTTTGAAGGTGCTATATGTCTATTTATGCAGATGTATGCAAATGATGATCATGTTTCATGGATGCTATATGTTTTGAAGGTGATATATGGCTATATGATGATTTTGATGATGTGAAGATGATGATCATGATTTATGCAATGCATATGGATATGTTTTATAATGTGGATATTTACATGTAATAAATGAATGTTTTATCATGCTCCTATGATGTATGCATGTGTAGACTATATGTATGCAGATGCATTTTGATATGATGATGCTTTTTAACATGCTTTTGAATGCTTTGGATGATGATAAATGATAAATGGTTTGATATTGTTCTAAAGGGAGTAATGGTAATGATATGTAACTAAATGATATGATGTGATCAATGATACTAAATGAAATGATACGTAATGCAATGATATTAAAGAAATGATATTAAATGAAATGGTACTAAATAGAATGATATTAAATGATTAATGATACTAAATAAAATTATACTAAATGATGAATGATACTAAATCAAATAATACTAAATTCTAAGTGAATGATACGATATGATGATGCCATTATATGATATGAAAACTGTAACTAAATACTATTTTTAAATGATATGGTAATGCAACTAAATGCACTTTTAATGAGATGATAATGTAATATAAATGAGATGATAATGCAACTAAATGCACTTTTAAATGATATGGTAATGCAATTAAATGCACTTTTAAATGCTATGGTAATGATATGAAATGTACCCTTTGAGATAGTCATCCTTTCGATCAAATTTGTAGTGCTTCCTTTTTTATCATCACCGAGCTTTTGAAATGTTGAAAGTTTAATACAAGTAACATGGTATATTTGAACCATGATGACCTGAGTATAGCTTACATGGATTTTGATATTGCAAGATGGCACAAGCATCGAGGTATAATTGAACCAAGATAACCTGAGTGTTGTTTGCATAAAAAAGACAAGAGTTAATCTTCATCCTATATAAATTTGAAATATCCTGAGTGATATGTTTCCTGATCACATCTTAAGACATATTTGCATAGTAATAAGGTATTACTCACAAATAGTAGACTAAGAATATATCAAACTACTTCCTTGCATTTCTAGTCTTGAAGATGTCCTTGAGTCGCTTAGGAGATTTGATAGCCAAAATTTAAAAACTACCATAGGTAAACATGCATGCTACCCCATGTATGTCAGATAAAACATCTTGCAAATGTATCTTTGTTTTCGTTGTACAAAATAGTTTGTGCGTCCAGTCCCTATTTGACGTTTACCATTGATTGTCATGATTTGCATTTGCATTTAGTTGACCTAAGTTTGTGTGTTTTCCTATCCCAAAAGGTGAGTTTCTCCTATCAAAGTCAGGATTCTTTGCCCCCAGCCTTAGACAATACTTCAATAATGGATATGTACACTGATCACTAAGCTATGGTGAGATATGATGTGGATAACTTTTTGGATAATCAAGGACAGTGACTTCGCTAAGTTTGTCCAAGAATTTGTTGCATTCAAAAGGTTTCGTGAATCTTTGTCAATAGATTATATTAGATGGATGCAAAAGATATGATACATGTACGAATAGATATAAGAGTTTATCTATCATAAATAGCGCATGTTTCCAGGTTTTCACTACTTGTTTTTATTGCACTTTTTTTAAAATGATTTTTTTGTATTTTTTTTTGTAATTTTTCCTTATCTATGCATTGGACGACTCAGATGAAGAACTTCTTGAGATGGATGTTGCTGGTAGGTTCATCTATCATGTCCCCTTCTGATGTAGATAACTAATATGATAATAAAAGGACCTAGCTAGTTTGGTTCAAACAATCCCTTCTTTTCTCGATCCTGTTGATTGCAGGGATTTTCCTTTAGTACCAAGTCATCGATTTGAAATGCCCTTGGATTTACATTGTGGTTGTAGCTCCTACACAAGCGTTGATGATATTCTTTGGAGTGATCAAAAGCATGTTGTCGGCATTCATCTAGTATCTCTAACTCTTGCAGTCTGTTTACTCGATATTCCTCATCTGAAATGAGTCCCTTTAGTGATACTCCAAGTGATGGAATCTCAACCTCAATAGGTAGTGTGTATGGTGAAAATGGATAACAATAATAACAAAATTGAAAGACTAAAATGGATTCAACCACCAAACCCTAGCCTAACAATGAACAAAGATCCACCGTAACATATGAAGATAACCTAAGACAATGCAAATAACTCAAAATCACAAAGATTATACCATCACATGTCCACTAGGGTTTTGATCTCCATTCTTCCTATCTCCATTGATCTTGTTTGATATGCTTGCTCTCAGATTTTTATGTGCACAAGAGCTCAATAAAGAACGGAATGTGGTTGCAAGTAGAATTGTAGTGTAGTCAAGTCCTCCAAAATCAGTCATTAGGGTTTGTCAATGAAGAAAGCATCTTCTTAAATAGAAGACACAATGAGAAATGGAGGGTTAAGATTGAGAGGTGTAAAAAGAGAGGTCGGCTAGGATTAGAGGGTAGGTAAAAGAAATAGGAAAATAATGAAAGAGGTAGGTAGTGTAGGAAATAAGAGATGAATGACATGTGTCATGTGTAGAAAAAGATAATGAATTAATTAAATAAATAAAGATTTATTTAATTAATAGAAGAAGTAGGATAATTAAATAAATAAAATATTTATTTAATTTAGAAAAAGGATAATTTAAATAAATAAATGTATTTATTTAAATGAGAAATAAGGCTAGAAGAGGATAAATGAATTAATTAAATAAATAAAAATTTATTTAATTAATAGAAGAATTAGGCTTAGATAATTAAATAAATAAAATATTTATTTAATTAGACATGACAATTTTGGGTGTCTACATTTTGCCCCTCTTTGAGACAATGCGGCTTGTCGCGTTGTTTCAAAGAAGATAAGATAAACTGATACAGAGTTGCCCCAGAATAAGGAATTATATGCCCCCTCGAGAGATTGGATGAAAAAGTCTGGAAAGATTGCAGACAATCTCTCGATAAGAAAGAAAGGCCAGAATGGAATGGCAGGATAAAGTGACAAAGTCATGGGATTAGAAAGACTGACTCGGGAAATGAAGGGCAGGGCTAGGGTAGGCTATAAGATAGACCACGGGCAAAAGACATCCTCATTGTCATCCACACCCTTAGAAGATCACAGTGCAGAGCGAGAAAAGAGCAGCAGCAGTCAGCAGCGATGGCATTCATTCATAGATTCGACCGTGTCCGCCGATTCCAGAGGCCGGTAGATGCAGGAGAGCCGGTAAGTACCCGAAAACCTCCTCGTACTTTGATGCATTTATTGTTGTCATTAATGCATACTAGGTAATGTAATAAATGCGCATTTATGTCTTCCAGGTCAAATCGGCAGTTCTGTGATGAACATACGCTGTCGATTGGATAAGCTAATGAGAGGATACACTCAAGAAGGTCCTCTAGGGAAGACTAAGATAGATCAAGGCACTTTGTGATGAACAGTGAGTACCAAGATAAAGTACTTTGTGATGAACAGGGAGTACTAAAATATGAGCAGCACTTTGTGATGAACAGGGAGTGCAAATGTGAGTAACACTTTGTGATGAACAGTGAGTGTCACACACGTAGTACTTTGTGATGAACAGGGAGTACTACTAGGATAGATAGCAACACTTTGTGATGAACAGTGAGTGTCACTATGACTGACATGATTTGATTTGCTTGACTGCAGGAGTACTTGTCGATGCTGGAGTCACAGGAGAGATTCCCATCGACTCAGAGGTTGCGACCTGAGTTGACAGCCGAGGACTGAGCTGTGATTGAGGCTATGGGATTGAGATACATTCTGTATGTGCCTGAGTTTCGGGTGAACATGGGATTGTTGACTGCACTGGCTGAGAGATGGCACTCAGAGACTTGTAGTTTGCATTTGCCGATGGGTGAGATGACAGTCACCCTGGAGGATGTATATAGGATTCTGCGGATACCGATCGATGGGGAGTTAGTACCCTACGACTGTGACGGTGACAGGGAGGCCTTGAGATGGGTTTTTCAGGATCCTGAGTTGGAGATGCGAGCAGGTCATGTAGCCTGGGACACCATGACTGCCACAGGATTAGCATTGCCGGCAGTTGTTGGAGGAGTCATCAGTGGATATTTGTGTCCAGACAGGGCCACACGAGGATTGGCAGTGGGCTGGGGAGGGGCCTTGGAGACGCTGATGGCAGAGCACACTAGGTATGCATGGGGGCCATGTGTCCTAGCACATTTGTATTATGAGCTGCATCAGTTTGTATACCATGGATCAGTGGGTTTGGGCTGCGGTGTGACTCTCTTGCAGGTGTGGGCCTATGAGCACCTTCCCATCACACGGCCGATTCACTTCAGAGGCAGAGGACAGGGACAGAGTTTTGTGAACCTATATGCCATGATTACATCCCAGCCTCGGATTGGGAGATTGGAGCACTGGAGGAGAGTCATTGATGACATTGACATGGTGATCTGGAGGCCGTACCTGGGGTGCGAGGAGTGGGAGGACGACGCATTGGAGCTGCCCTACACCTTCCGGAGCAGGTACCTGATTGGGCGGACGCCCTATATATTAGAGAGACAGCTGGTGGACAGGGTATGCAGGCAGTATGGCAGGATTCAGAGGATGCCCCGAGGCTCGGGCATGTATGCCCGTACGGTCAGAGATCAGGTGCAGTTTGGCCCACTGCTATCATATGATCAGGCAGTGATGCAGCTAGCGGAGATGATGCCGATGCCATGGGACATGTGGCCAGAGGTAGATGATGCAGGGATGGACGCAGAGTACTCTGCGTACTGGGCAGAGCATCCATTTCCTAGATTGACAGATCCAGCAGAGCCCGTGGATGGAGAGGGTGGAGGAGAGGATGATGATGGAGGAGGGGATGGAGGTAGGGGCCGGCGGAGGTGGAGGGGAGTGGTGGGAGAGAGACGGGTAGCACCTCGGAGGGAGGGAGGACAGGAGAGAGCAGCTCCAGTGGTGAGAGGACGGGGTGGACTGCCCCTACAGGTGCCAGTAGCACCGGGTCCCAGAGAGGGACAGAGACAGGTGCAGCCAGAGGGACAGAGACAGGTACAGCCACAGGTACCTATACAGGCACAGGGACAGGTGCAGGCAGAGGCACAGGGACAGGCACCTGTAGAGGAGGAGCCACAGGCAGGGACGGAGAGCGGAGACTCTGAGGAGGATGAGGTGCTTAGGCTGCTGGAGATCTACCAGGGCCAGGCAGATGAGATTGAGGATTTGGTTCGAGAGAGGAACCACCTCAAGATCAGGGTCCGAGATACAGAGCAGGAGAGGGATCAGGCCATCCAGAGATATACAGAGGCCGAGACAGCTCTGAGGGCAGGGAGGCGGGCAGCAGAGGATGCAGGGGCAGGCTACGCATATGTTTTGCGAGCCGGAGAGGAGATCGCCTACTGGAGGGATCTATACTATGCAGCCGTGCCAGCAGATCAGCGGGCTGGGAGCTTCCATAGATCGTCGTGCACAGCGACGGCTACAGGAGGGAGTCGCAGGAGACAGGCATCCAGTGGTGGGGTTATGGGGCCTCCACCACCACCAGAGAGACAGGGGGATCCTGGGGCGGGTCCATCTACAGCTCAGACTCCGTCGAGACGAGGCGGCTCTGAGGGAGGGAGTTCCTCATAGCTATAGTGGGCTCCCATTGTATCAGTATATGTACCATTATTGTATTGTAGACACCTACGGGTGATTCTTTTGTAGCCATATGATTCTTTTGACATCATTGTATTATGACACATTTGATTATATATGAGATGAGTCACCATTTTTGCGGCAGCTATATGCATGTGTACCTTATGTGATGAGATGTTCTTATGTGATACCTGTTTTATGATATAAATGCTTATATGATGCAATGCAATACATCTTTGTTCTTTTATGTTGTATATGTGATGCATGATGCAAATGTAAATGTATATAATGCAAATGAATATGATAATGCAAATGATTATTTACTTAATGAAAATGTGAGATGTGCTAACATGTGTTGTATGCAGGATGTGATGCAATTGTGATATCTATATGTATGTATGAAATGCTTATATGTGGTGATGTAGGTGTAACTATATGAAATGCAAATGTTTTTGGTGTGTCATTATACTCAGTCATGTGATAGTAGGCTACGTGGACTCGAGAAGGACAATGGAAGTCAATCAAGAAAGGGGGATGGAAGACAGAAGATATGAACATGAAAGAGCTTCTTGTGCGTTATCATCATTGAGCTTTATTATGGCAGAATAGGTTATGACAATCGAGGCATTTGTTCGGCCCAGAAAGTCATTGTATCTGTTTGCATGGAGATAAGACAGTCACAAACAAGGAATGCCCCAGTTCATACTAGACTCACAGTGTCCTCATATCCTTGGACAAGTCATAGCATTACTAAAAGACAATCCACAGACAGCAAATGCAAATAAGTGACGATACCCCATCCTCGCCTTTCTAGTCAAAGACATCCTGGAGATAGAATCTCTAGTCAAAGACATCCTGGAAAAGCTAAAAGACATGTCACCAAAAGATAAAATCAAAAGAAAACCAAGACTCGACACCAACATCCACTGTAGTCCTCAAGTTTAGTGTCTCTTGTCACTTGTATAAGTCAAATTTTGATTGTGGTCACAATGTTCACTTTCACAAAAAGGATAGATAGCACTGAACCATATGTTGTCTGAGTCTGTTAAAAGATTTGATTTGTTGAAGCCCATTGTTGCTGCTGTGTCTCCTTGGAAACTGACTGAATCCATGAAACTGATACTTTATTGTGGAGAAGACGAAACTTTATTGCGGATTTGCGATGCAAATGTTGCTTTATTGCGGATTGTGCGCAGATAGACTGAAGAAAGCTGAAAGAAACTGTACTCCTCGAAACATGTGATGTTCTCAGTTCCACACCCATTACTAGACGTAGGAATTGGCCGTAGTCACAGATAGGATCTGATTTATTATGGATGGAAAAGGGAGTGAAAGGGGAGGGTTATGGATGGCTAACCAATCTTGGGTAGATCAATAACAAGCCATGATGGGAATGGGTAAGTTTATTGTGAGCGAATAAGTTGTGAGTGTGTGCAAAGTGAAAGGATGAAAGTGAATCCTGAAGGAGGGAGGAGCAAAGTCCCTACGCATGGCGCTGGTGACCCAGTTTTCACCATGGTACTTGCCCAGGGTGCCACCGAAGTGGTTTTCATCGTTGGACGAAATTATTTCTCTTTACTTTTTTGGATTTTTCAATTTTTTTGTTGTCACAAGGCGCCTGTTTGCCAGGTTTTCACCAAGTAACGATTTTTTTGTTTTTATAATTTTTTTTTGTATTTTTGATGCATTAGGATACTCAAAAAGAGCTTATGTGTAGAACCTGCGAAGGTGCATGTTGTTGATAGGATCCTCCAAGGGTTCACCTTCTATAGTTGAGAGCTGATATGCCCCAGATCCATATACTGCTGTGATGATGTAAGGACCCAGCCAGTTGGGTTCAAATTTGCCCTTCTTTTCTCTATCTTGCTGATTCTTGGGGTTCTCTCTAAGGACTAAGTCACCTACCTCAAATGTGCGAGGCTTGACCTTGTGATTGTAACTGTGACTCATTCGTTGTTGGTAAGCCTTGAGATGATTAAAAGCAGTGTGTCGTCGTTCCTCCAGCAGTTCTAGTTCTTGTAAGCGAGAGACCCTGTAGTCTTCATCGTTGATTATGTTTCTCAAGGAGACCCGTAAAGAAGGCAACTCGACCTCAATAGGCAAGATGGCTTCAGCACCGTAGACAAGTGAGTAAGGTGTAGCTCCTGTAGGTGTGCGGACACTGGTACGATAGGCCCAAAGTGCGGGATTGAGTTGGACATGCCAGTTACGGCCAGCGTCGTCGACTGTCTTTTTAAGTATTTTGAGAATTGTTTTGTTAGACGCCTCAGCTTGGCCATTACCTTGGGGGTAATATGGTGTGGAGAAACGATGAGAGATATGGAAGCGCTCACAGAGTTCACGAACATCCTGGTTCTTGAAAGGATGCCCGTTATCGGTGATAATGGAAGTAGGAATCCCGTATCGGCAAATGATGTAGTTCAGGATGAAAGTAGCGATTTGTTTCCCAGTAACTTGTGTGAGAGGCACGGCTTCAATCCACTTTGTGAAATACTCTATGGCTGTGATAATGAATTTATGTCCATTGGAAGAAGGAGGGTGAATCTTGCCTATGAGATCGAGTCCCCACTGACAAAAGGGCCAAGGAGATGCAAGTGGTTGTAGTTCCTGCACTGGTGCATGTATGAGGTCTCCATGAATTTGACACTGCTTACACTTCTTGACAAACTGATATGCATCTTTTTCCATAGTAGGCCAGTAATATCCAGTCCTGATAAGTTTCTTGGCCAAGGTAGGACCACTAGTATGCGGACCACATATCCCTTCGTGCACTTCTCGTAACGCAATCTGAGCTTCGTCACTCTCTAAACATCTAAGGAGGGTGCCATCTAGACCTCGTTGGTATAGGATATCAGCTAGGATAACGTATCGGGAGGATTGGCGGATGAAAGTGCGGCGTTGGTTGTTCGATAAATCGGGAGGTAAGATGTTGTCGCGAAGGTATGTGAATATGGAACCATATAACTGGGATTCAGGACCAACAACACATATCATTTCCGTAAGAGTGATCTCATATGACGGAATCAGCAGGTTGTCCACCAGGAACTCATAGCAGGTCTCATTTTGCGGTAGGTCAATGAGCCAAGCAATTGTAGCCATGGCATCAGCAGCACAATTCTGTTCTCTTGGTATCTGCTCAAACTCTATCTTTGCAAAGTGTTGTTTCAGATCATCTACCAGTTGTTTGTAAGGCATTAGCTTTTCATCTTTTGTTTGATAATCATCAGTTGCTTGACGGATGACAAGTTGAGAATCCCCAAAAACATGAAGTTCTTGGATCTTCCACTGAACTGCAATCCTTAGCCCCGTTGTTAATGCCTCGTATTCCGCTATATTGTTGGTGCAAGGAAATGATAAGCGGTATGACTTTGGTATAGAATCACCTTGGGGAGTTATAAAGAGTATACCCGCTCCTGCCCCATGCTGTGTGTATGAGCCATCAAAGTATAGTTGCCATGGCTTTGCAGGTGATATTGTTAGAATGGACTCATCTGGAAATTCTGACTGTAGAGGAACATCATCTATCATGGGAGCATCTGCCAGTTGATCTGCGATGGGTTGTCCTTTTATGGCTTTTCTGTCCACGTATTCAATGTCGAATTCACTCAAAATCATTACCCACTTGGCCAGTCGCCCAGTAAGTGTAGCTTTGTTGAGCAGATATTTTAGTGGATCAATTCTGGCAATCAACTTGGTCTTGTGAGTAAGCATGTAATGTCGTAATTTTTGTGAAGCGAAGACCACAGTGAGACATGCACGCTCAATTGGTGTGTAGTTCAGCTCATATCCCACCAATGTGCGACTGATACAGTAGACTGCTTTTTCCTTGCCGTCAGGTATTTGCTGTGCTAGGAGTGCCCCCAGTGCTGTCGGAGTAGCTGATATGTAAAGTAGCAATGGTTGATCTTGAATTGGTGGCATCAAAACTGGCGGGTTCAAAAGATAGTCTTTGAGCGCCTGAAAAGCCTGTTGACAGTTCTCATCCCATTTGAACTTAATGTTTTTGTGTAGCAGGTGCTGGAAAGGATTGCACTTATCTGCAAGTTGTGCTATGAATCTTCGTATGGACTGGAGTCTCCCTTGTAAAGACCGAAGTTGACTGATATTCTTGGGTGGCGGCATGTCCAAGATAGCCTTGACTTTTGCTGGATCCGCTTCTATTCCTCTTTTAGACACAATGAATCCTAGGAGCTTCCCGGAGGTTACTCCAAAGACACATTTCTTTGGATTTAATCTTACCTTGTATTTTTCCAGCCTATCAAAAGTAATTGAAAGTATATCCAAGTGTGTATTTCTGTCTATTGATTTAACCAAAAGGTCGTCAACATAATCTTCCACCGTTACATGCATGAGATCATGGAAGATAGTAGTCATGGCTCGTTGATACGTGGCACCTGCATTTTTCAGCCCAAAGGGCATTACATTCCAGCAGAAGGTTCCCCATGGACAAGTGAATGATGTTTTATGTTGATCTTCAGGTGCAATCTTGATCTGATTATATCCAGAAAATCCGTCCATTAAAGATAACATCTCATGGCCTGCTGTGAGATCAACAATTAAATCAATGTTTGGTAGTGGGAAATCGTCCTTCGGACAAGCCTTGTTGATATCCCTGAAGTCTGTACATATTCGGATGCTGCGATCTGGTTTGCTAACAGGTACTAAGTTGGAAATCCATTCAGGATAATCAATTGGGCGTATGAATCCGACATCTAGTAATTTCTCCAGCTCTGCCTTGACTAGCAATGCCACCTGTGGATGCATTTTCCTCAATTTCTGTTTTACTGGTTTTGCCCCCGGTTTGACTGTTAAATGATGCATTACTAAGTCGGGGTCTAGTCCAGGCATATCAGCATAAGACCATGCGAAGTTGACTTGTCGTTCCTTAAAGAAGCTTATGAACCTTGCTTTCTCGGCCTCTGTCAATGATTGAGCCAAAAATATGTTGTGTGGAACCTCTGCTGTACCAATGTTTGTCTTTATAGTCTCCTCTACCAACATGGATGATTTTTCCTCGTATGATGCTGGGAGAATGTCAAGCCTTCCATCTTCGGGCGCCTCAGAGAGGTTTTCACCCTCAGATACGTCCTTTCTTTTTACTTTTTTAGAGTCGGAGAGCGCCACAGTGTGGTTTTCGCCATAAGACCCTTGTTTTGTTTTTATTTTCACATTTTTGCGACTAGAAGGCCCGACACCCTCACCAAAGTATGCCATGTTATTTAGCTCTATGGCGTATCCTGCTTTATGGTCTCCAAGAGGAAGATCTTCGCGAATGCCAAGATAATCAACAATAGCTTCGTCATTTTGAAATGTATCAAACTGTGGTGGTCCATCCTGATCCCAGTCAATGAGTTGGGGGTGAACGAGGGGAAGGTCTTTAGTGTTTTTAGAGTCCGCAAGGCTAATAGTGAAGATGTGGTTATATTCAGGTATGTCAAGGTAGTCATCGAGGTCGTCAATGGCACTCTCCTCATCAATGTCAATCGTGAGTGAGTCCAAATTATCATCACTAGTAGCACCCTCAGGGACAGGTGTCCTCATCCTATGTGATCCTGACCTAGGGCCTTGAAACGAAGCTTGTGCGGGATCCTTATGGGTCGATTCTTGACCAACTCTGAATTTCTTGTAAAACTCCTCCTCCTCTGTAGGTTCATCTGGCTCTCTAAATGTCTCATTGAGTTCATAGTCGCTGGAGGATTTGTCTGAACCCCATTCCCACTCATTGGAGTCTGTGGAATAATTATCCTCTTGTTGAACTTCAGCCACTTTGACTCGCCATATCTGTTTTGTTCTCTTATTTTGAATCTTGGTATTTAGAAAACCAAGCCCTTTGGAGCGTTCCCTTCTTGTAGTTAGCTCAGGTTGTAGAGGCTCCATGACACCTTCTTTGCGTAGTCCAAGAGGGCTTTTTCCATCATACCCGAATCTCTGCAGAATTTTGAAACCTTTACCATAGTTTTCACAGGGTATTATAATTTGATCATGTGTATCATCTTCAGCGTCCTTATATAGCATTTTATATAAATTTTCTTCCTCTAGTTCGCCCCATTTTTGAAAGACGGTAGGATCCCATTTGAGTAGCATGATGGAGATTTGCTTATTAGGATGTGGCCTCCCATATTCCTTGGGGGAGTTCATGACTTGTCGTAAGAACATTGTTTGATTCAGAGTGTATTCTCCCATGCCTTTGTCTTGAAACTTGGCTCTAAGTTCACCTTGTTTGGATGTCGAGGGCTTTAATGACTCAGGATCAATATATGCTGAAGAAGGAGTAGCCTCACGATTGCTGGGAATGATAATCTCAGTATGTGATCTCAAGTTATTGCAATATATGAATGGATTTGGATCACCATTGACCGTTACCTCGACTCCATTATGAGGAAATTTTATGCACTGATGGTACGTTGATGGGACTGCTCTCATTTCATGAATCCACGGACGTCCTAGCAATATGTTATATGTGAGGTCTAGATCCAGGACTTGACAAATCACGTCCTTTGTGACTGGCCCTATTCTTAGTGGTAAGATGACCGTGCCCTTGGACGAATGCTCTTCATCATCATAAGCCTTAATGGTGATTTGGTTCATAGAATTCACAGCTTTGTCAGAATATCCCAATTGTCTGATGGTGCTCAATGTACAAATATTAAGACCTGCTCCTCCATCTATCAGGACTCGTTTTATTCGGTGTTTATGTATGAAGGCTTCAATATGTAGAGGTGCATTATGAGGCTGACTTATGGAGGTGTCATCGGCTTCTGTGAATGTGAGGGAGTGTGGAACGGATAGGTATCCCACCATGGCTTGAAACTGATCCACGTTCAGATCAGTAGGGACAGCAGTATCTCTCAAGGTTTTATCAAGGATAGCTTTATGTGCAGGAGATATACGTAAGAGCTCAAGAATAGAGATGAGTGCGGGTGTTTTCCCTAATTGCTCTACAAGGTCGTACTCAGGCTTAGTTGACGGAAGATTGGTATTCTTAGTAGAGGTACCTGGCAATGTGATCTTACCTCGACGGGTTGTAACATGACATTCAGAGGTAGATGTGGATGAAGATCCCACACCTTTTAGGACAATTTTGGGTCGCTGAGGAGGATTCTCAGGATTTTTATTTTTGATAGTAATGGTAGAAATATGATTGTCCATTGAGATGTGATTAATAGTGGAATCATAATTGTAAGATGTTCTGGTGTAATTGGCTTGATCATCTGTGACTTTGCCTTTTCCCTTGTCATGTTTTGGGAATGGTTCCTTAAACACCTCATGCTCTTGGTTAGATGAATGTCCCTCAATCTCAATATCTCCTCTGTCAATGAGATCTTGTACAATGTTTTTCAATCGATGGCAATTAGTTGTCTTATGACCCTTGCTCTTATGAAACTCGCAATATTCATCATCATTCCACCAATTCGGTTTTACCTTCGGTTCATATGGAGGAAAGTCTGGGACCGTGATCACTTTGTTTGCTACAAGCTTTTTGAATACTGATTCAAGTGGTTCTCCCAATGGAGTATATTTCCTTCGTGGTTTAGCAGCCGTTTGATTGTTCACTTGATTGTTGGTAGAACTTGATCCAGAAAAGACGAACTTTGGTCTCACTGTGTTGGCATCAACAACACCATCATTAACTGTGTTCTTGTTCTTGTTCCAAAACTTTGGTTTGTCCTTTCCCTTAAAGTCCTCTTTGTTTTCTTTAAATAGTTTGATAACTCCTTGTTCAATCAAGACCTTTTCTGTTGCTAGGCCCTTTTCAATGACATCCTTAAATGTAGACAAACAAGCTTTTCTAAGATCATAGCCAATAGCCTTGTTAACATTTTGTGTGAACATCTCCACCATCTGTTTCTGCGGGATTTCACAAGAGCATCTGCTAGCTAAGTTTCTCCATCTTTGTAAAAATGACGCAAAAGATTCTCCTTCTTTTTGTTTCGTATTGCACAAGGTAGTAACTGAGACATCTGTTTCAATGTTGTAAGAGAAATGTTGGATGAATGCCTCTGCCAAGTCGCCCCATGACTTAATACCAGGAGGTAATTGAGAAAACCATTCCATCACTTGATCTCCTAAGCTCTGTGGGAACAACCTCATTAAATATGTTTCTTCTGCGGCTACCTCAATGCAAGCTTTGAAGAATTGTCTTATATGTGCCTTGGGGTCTCCTCTCCCTCTATATTTGTCAAATTTCAGCGTTGCAAAGTGCGGAGGAAACGGAGGCATTGGAATGCTCTTATCAAATGGATAAGGGCATATATCTCTCATAGTATATGTGGGTTTTGATGTGCCCATGTCTTCCACTTTCTTTTGTAGATCTCTAATTTGTTGCTCCAAATTATTTTTGGGAGGAGATGGATTTCTTGTAGCATACCCCATGTTTGAAACACCCATTTGAGGAGGAGCTTGTTGCATGTATGGATGATACTGATCGTAGACATGTCCATATGGAGGTCTATATTGTTGCGACATGTATGGAGCACTTGGCATAATTTCTTGTTGAGGGACCCCATATTTGTTTTGTGTATATAAACCATATTCAATAGGCCTTTCATTTTCCATTGTGTTGCCCCCAATTTTGGCATGAGGTCTCCTTGTGTCAAAATTTTGAGGAAGTCCTTGAGTATCCATTTGTCTTGGTTGACCCATATCTTGAGCATGTGTTTGAGCATAGGGCCTCCATGATGGTCTTTGAGTGTAAGTATCATGCATTTGAGCTTGTGTATGTGGGATTGCTGGTTTCTGAAGCAAAACTGATGGTGACTCCGGCATCATATTATTTGGTCCTCCACTATTAAGTTGAGTTTGTTGTGAAGGTCTACTTTCCATAAGTTGAGATAAGTCAAAATCATGTGGTATTTTAGCTCCACTTTGTGCCATCATGTTTAGGAAATATTGACGATCTCTCCTCATTATCTCTTCAACCAGTCTATTGAATTGAGGATCCATTATAGATTCTTGTATGTCTGCTGATAGTATTGAAGAATTGTCCACATTATCATTGTGTGTAGCGTTGTGTATAGCGTTTGCGCTTTCCATATTTGGATTGTGTCTATAAACATTCATGTCTGGTAATGTAGTGTGCTCGGGATTGTAGAAGACATCATTGTCATACTCATAAGAACTCATGTTTACGGACCCTTGAGCTTCTTTAGCTTTTCTCCTAGATTCTTGAAGACGGGTTTCAACCATGAACTAGGTGTTTAGCAATATGTGAGAGACTAGACGAAAATGACAAGAGTATGTAAGACTAAGAGTTGTATGGAATGCAAATGAATCTGAAGTTTACTTGCAATGTCCAAAGTGTAAGACCAAGTATGTATGTAGTAGAGTAGGTGTGACTTCCAAAGAGAGAATAGTTTCTCTTGATGAGGTAAGCTGACCTTGACTCTAAGTAAGACCAAATGAGACCCAAAGGTAAGAAACCTTGATGAGGGACCACTTAGCAAAGTGTTGTAGTGTGTTGACAAAGTATGATGAGGACAAGCAAGTGACCTTTTGACTCAAGTTTAGACAAGTCTGAATGTAAAATGAGGTATGAAGCAATGATGGACTGTGTAAGACCTTAGAACAGGCTGAATGCTAGATGAAATCTGAAGAGACAACCTAGGAAGCTCAAGTATGCCGAAACTGATTTCTTTGTTTGCTTGACTGTTAAACTTTTCAAATCCTGACACAGACGCCTCTGTATACTTCACAGACGCGGTTTTAAAACACAGACGCTACTCTGTTTGATGCAGACGTGATTCTGAGATTTTCCTATTGATATTTGCTGGGACTGTAACAGTTTTTTGCAATTGTGGACACAGACGCGCCTGTATACTTCACAGACGCGATTTTCAGACACAGACGTGTCTCTGTTCAACACAGACGCTGATAAAAACATAGACGCTATTCTGTACTTCACAGACGCGTTTATCCGACACAGATGTGGTTTTAACAGACACAGACGCGTTTCTGTAACCTTAGTGCAATCTTTCCTATCTGTGAATTTGTTTTGCTGTGACCAAATCTGATTTTTCGACTGTTTTTCGTGACAAGAGGACATAGTGTTGATGACCCAATGTTTGCAGACTGTTTAGACTCCAAAAAGTGTGTTGTTTGATGTAAAAAGTTTTTTTGCATACACTTGAAGACACAAAAGACACAATGTTTTGCTGTTTTGTCTTGATTGTTTGAATGTTTATCATAAGTCAAGCACAATTCTTATGGCTGGCCAGGACAATAATTGTTGATCCCACATGGGGTTTTACCCCCGAGGCTACGCTATTCAGAGCGGATACTTAGATGCTTGACCTCACTGGCTCCACCCTCGGCACTCACTTCTCGGGTCAGCCAAGCATCAGTCCCCATGAAAACTCCCCATGGCGAACTTTGTATCTCTACTAAGAACCGTATGTGTGTGGGCTGCTACCAGAGGTCCGACCTCCTGCCTCAACAACTAGAAGGATTTGGGCATCTAAAACAATGAGGTGCTAGTAAGGGCATCCGCTCGTGTGGCCATACATGCGGCACTTTCAGCTCTGTAAATACAGAAGGCTCCCAGCCGGTAGGGGTTACGCCCTACAAATGATCAAATAAATTTGATCAAACGGGTTTATGGGGAGACATAGTGTCGGTATGAACTAATCAGCACACGTTATTCATAGTTTTCACCATGAATACATTTGATTATAGTGGCTTGGAAGAAGATGGCTTTTCTTTTGCTACCACTTGGGTCGTTCTCTTCTCACTAGTAGTCCTAATGACCACACGGGAAGACAGGCCCTCTAAAGAATAAACAAAAAGAGCCTATTGCTCAAAACACAAAAGACAATGGTTCAATTTTAGTGCACCAATTGAAGTGTTTGCTAAGCTATGAAAACAAGGCACACAATAAAATTACAAAAACCCTAGCCAAGGCCCTGCAACAAAATTGTTAGTAGTTTGGGTTGTTTCAAATGATAACCCCTTCCTGCAAGCACACAAGTTAGGTAAATTTTAGAAAACCCAAAAAGACTTTGTGAAAAGGGGCCTTCAACAAAAACGTATTTGCCTCCAAAGCAAGCTGCACAAATCAGGTTAACTAGATCTGCAAAGGTTAGCCAAAAATAAACCAGATCTGAAACCCTAAGTACAAAATCCGAAAACCCGAATTGAAAAACTTGAAAATTTTTGCAAAACAGAATGCACAGACGCTGTTATACCAGACACAGACGCGTCTGTCTGACACAGACACGGTTATATGATTCGCAGACGCGATCTAAGAACACAGACGCCTCTTTCTTCTACAGACGCGATCAGATGGTGCACAGACGCGATTCGGGATCACAGACGCGACTTTCGGAAACCTGCAAAAATAGAAATGACAGAAACACAGACGCGATCCAAGATATCATAGATGCCTCTGAAATACAAAAACGCGATCCGAACACTCGCAGACGCGAAAAAAAACCTAAAATGTCGTCGAAATCGTCCGATCTGCAACTTCAAAAATGCAAAATCTGCAACAAAATGTTAGATGCAAAGGGACAAGAGTCCCACCGGGCGTGCCAAAATGTGTATGGTGAAAATGGATAACAATAATAACAAAATTGAAAGACTAAAATGGATTCAACCACCAAACCCTAGCCTAACAATGAACAAAGATCCACCGTAACATATGAAGATAACCTAAGACAATGCAAATAACTCAAAATCACAAAGATTATACCATCACATGTCCACTAGGGTTTTGATCTCCATTCTTCCTATCTCCATTGATCTTGTTTGATATGCTTGCTCTCAGATTTTTATGTGCACAAGAGCTCAATAAAGAACGGAATGTGGTTGCAAGTAGAATTGTAGTGTAGTCAAGTCCTCCAAAATCAGTCATTAGGGTTTGTCAATGAAGAAAGCATCTTCTTAAATAGAAGACACAATGAGAAATGGAGGGTTAAGATTGAGAGGTGTAAAAAGAGAGGTCGGCTAGGATTAGAGGGTAGGTAAAAGAAATAGGAAAATAATGAAAGAGGTAGGTAGTGTAGGAAATAAGAGATGAATGACATGTGTCATGTGTAGAAAAAGATAATGAATTAATTAAATAAATAAAGATTTATTTAATTAATAGAAGAAGTAGGATAATTAAATAAATAAAATATTTATTTAATTTAGGAAAGGGATAATTTAAATAAATAAATGTATTTATTTAAATGAGAAATAAGGCTAGAAGAGGATAAATGAATTAATTAAATAAATAAAAATTTATTTAATTAATAGAAGAATTAGGCTTAGATAATTAAATAAATAAAATATTTATTTAATTAGACATGACAATTTTGGGTGTCTACAGGTAGAATAACCTTTGATCCATACACAAGTGAGTATGGTGTGGCACCTATAGGTGTGAGGATGCTAGCTTTTTAGGCCCATAATGTTGGGTTGAGTTGGACATGCCAATCACGACTATCATCGTACATTGTTTTCTTTAGGATTTTCAGGATAGTTTTGTTTGAGGCCTCTGCTTGGCCATTCCCTTATGGATAATAAGGTGTGGAGAAACGATGTTGGATATGGAATCATTCACACAATTCTCCCACATCTTGATTTTTGAATGGTCTTCCATTATCAGTGTTAATGGAACTAGGAATGTCGTATCACCAAATGAGATAATTTAGGATAAAAGAGGATATTTGCTTGCCAGTAAAAATAGTCAATGGGATGGCCTCTATCCACTTTGTAAAATACTCAAAGACTGTGATGATAAACTTATGTATATTTGATGAGGAAGGAAGAATCTTTCCCACTAGGTCAAGTCCCCATTGACAGAATGGCCATGATGTAGTGAACAGTTGGAGCTCCTGTGCGGGTGCATGTATAAGATTGCCATGAATTTGACATTTCAGACATTTTTTGGCAAACTAGTATTGATTCCTTTTCCATGGTCTACCAATAATATCCCATCCTTAGAAGTTTCTTGGCTAGAGTATGACCACTTGAATGTGTTCCACAAATACCTTTGTGAAGTTCTTGCAAGGTGGTGTCAGATTCATTACAATCAAGACACCAAAGAAGAGTACCATCAAGACCCCATCGATAAAGTGTGTTAGCAATTAGGGTATAATAGACAGATTGACGAATAAAGTTACGCTTCTAGTTTTGGGATAGATCTAGTGGAAGGACATTGTCTTTAAGGTGTGCATAGATCTTTCCATGGAGTGGTGTCAGAACCAACAATGTGACATATTACTTGGGATTCAGAATTGTCATAGGCGGGGGAAAATAATTGTTCCACTAGGAACTCATAATGACTCTATTTCTTTGGTATTTGAAGGAGTGAAGAAATGGTTGCCATGGTGTCTACAATTTTAGTATCCAACCTTAGGATTTGTTTATATTTGATGTCCACAAAGTACTTCTTGAATTCATCCACCATTCTCTTATAGGGAATTAAATTGTTGTCCTTTGTTTGATAATCATTATTAACCTGATTAATGATCAATTGGGAGTCTCCATAGACTTTCAACTCTGCGAT
Organism: Cryptomeria japonica; assembly: GCF_030272615.1. Classification (NCBI taxonomy): domain Eukaryota; kingdom Viridiplantae; phylum Streptophyta; class Pinopsida; order Cupressales; family Cupressaceae; genus Cryptomeria; species Cryptomeria japonica. Next base: position 310,175,256 of record NC_081409.1, on the reverse strand, counting down.
CTTCCACTCTATGGCTACTTTGAGGCTTGTTACTAGAGCTTCATACTCAGCTATGTTATTTGTACAAGGAAACATCAATCTGTAAGATCTTGGAATAGTGTGTCCTTCTAGAGTGACAAATAGGATGTTGACACCTAATCCATGTTGTATGTATGATCCGTCAAAGTATAAGACTCATGGTTTGGTCATTACTATGAGAATATTTGTGTCTAGAAATTCAGCATGAAGCAGATGATTATCTTGTAATGGTGCTTCTTCTAGTTGATCTGCTATGGCTTAACCTTTGATAGCTTTTATGTTTGTGTATTGGATGTCAAACTCACTCAGAATCATTACCCATTTAGCTAGCCTTCCTATGAGAGTGGCTTTGCTGAGAACATATTTTAATGGGTCAATTTTTGCTACTAGCTTGATTGTGTGAGCTAGCATATAGTATCGTAGCTTTTGGGAAGAGAACACCACAGATAAACAAGCTTTTTCAATGAAAGTGTAGTTGATCTTGTATCCATTCAATGTCCTGTTGATGTAGTATATTTCCCTTTCCTTGCCCGTTGAATCCTCTTGTTCTAATAATGATCCTAGTGGTACCTTTGTAGCTGATATGTAGAGAATGTGAGGTTTTTTGGCTATTGGTGGCACCAATATAGGTGGGTTCATTAAATATTTCTTGAGTTGGTGGAATGATTCTACACACCAATCTTCCCATCTAAAAGGGACATTCTTATGGAGTAGATGAGTGAACAAAAGGAACTTCTTAGCTAGTTGAGCAATGAATTTTCTTATGGATTGTAGCCATCCTTGTAGAGATCTTAACTAACTGATATTTATTGGAGGTGGCATCTCCATGATTTCTCTTACCTTTGTGGGGTCCACCTCGATTCCCTTTTCTGATACTATGTATCCTAAGAGTTTGCCAGATGTTACACCAAAACCACACTTTTAGGATTCAATAGAACATTGAATTTCTCTAGCCACTAAAAGATTTTGTCTAAAATTTCCAGATGTCCTTCTTGTATAAATGATTTGGCTAGTAGGCCATCTACATAGTCCTCCATGAATGTGTGCATCATGTCATGAAAGATTGTGGTCATTTCTTGTTGATAGGTCACTCCTGCATTCTTCAAGCCAAAAGGCATGACATTCCAATAGTAACTACCCCATGGACATGTAAATTCTATTTTATCTCAGTCTTCTGGTGCTATTTTGATTTGATTGTAGCCTGATAAATCACCCATGAGTGATAATATAGCATGTCCTAATGTTAGATCTACAATTGTGTCAATGATGGGTAAAGGAAATTCATCCTTCGAACAAGCCTTGTTGAGGTCCCTAAAATCTATATAAATTCTAATTCTTTTATCTGGTTTGGATATAGGTACAATGTTAGAGATCCATTCTGCATAATCTATGGGCCAGATGAATCCTACATCAAGTAGCTTCTTCATTTCTTCTTTAACTAAGAGTGAGACATGTGGGTTCATTTTCCTTAGTTTCTACTTGATTGGCTTAGCTCCTCGAGCTATAGATAAATAGTGCATTATCAAATCTGGATCTACCCCTAGCATATTTTCATAGGACCAAGCAAAATTTATTTTCTTCTCTTTGAAGAAAGTGGTGAAATCAGGTCATTCTTGTTCTATTAATGACTCTACTAGGTGTATAGTCTTTGTTGCTTCTTCAGTGCCAATGTTGATTGATTGAGTTGGTTCAATCAAAATTAGTGATCTCTCCTAATAATGTTCAGGAAGAGTGTCAAGCCTTTCATCCTTTGGCACCTCAAAGAGGTTTTCACCATTGGATATGTCCTTTGTTTTTACTTTTTTATGATCTAATACTGTCATTGAATGGTTTTCACCATTAGATCAATTTTTTATTTTATTCATTTTGCAACTGAAAGACTTGGCACTTTCCTAATTGAGAACTTCGTTATGAGATTTTCTGGTGGAACATGTTTTTGGGTTTATTGAACAAATGTAATGAGAAATGACTTCATCATCTTGAAAGATAGGGATATTGAGTGGCTCTGTTTATTCCCAATCAATAAGTTCAGGATATAGTAATGGTAAGGGATCATCTGGAAGGTTAAGGTCTATAGTAGTGAGGTTCATGATGGATACATTATCAAATTTGACAGTAGTGAAGTCAAGGTCTATGATGATACCTTCCTCAAAATATATCTCACTTTGAACCTAATCATCCTCACTAGAGTCATCCATATGTTGTGATCCAAATTCAAATGGTCTAGCTCTTGACCTTTGTCCCTCATAGGGTATTGTTGTATATATTTGTATGATAAGGATCTCTTTCTCATCACAAGATATTTCATCGAAGGAATCCCATTCCCACTCATGTGAGTTAGTCTCTGAACTAGCTTGTATCTTGTGGATTTGTTCATATAAATTCTGAATGGCCTCCTCCCTTTTAATAGAAAGCTCTTCTTGTTGGCATTAATAATCTTCTTCCTATTGTTTGTGGACTAATTCTTCTGATGCTTGTTTTTGTATCAATTCCTTTGATGATTGTTGTTGTCATGCTAATTGTTTGTTTAGTTGATGATGATTTTGTTGATCTTGTCGTTGATTGTGTAGTCCATAGCCTAGGCCTGATTTGTCCTTAGTCTATTGTGAATGAGGTTGAATTGTTTCTATGATACCTTCTTGATGCTTTCCAATAGGATCCTTTCCCTTCTATCCCATTTGTTGTATGATCCTAAATCCATTGCCATACTGTTATGTTAGGATTGTGATATAAAGAGTTGTTTCTCTAGTTTCTTCTTCATCTTTGTATAACCAATTGAGGACATCCTTGTCCTTTTTTTCATCTACTAGTGTGCATGCTTGGATAAATTCACCATCAAACATTTTGATGGGTTGCAAATATTTTTGCTTTGATATTGGTCGTTGCCCATGAGACCTTGGTGATATGGGTAACTATGATAGACATAGGAATTCAAAAGAGTATTTCCCCATTCCTTTGTCTTTCAGTTGTATCTTCTATCAACCATCTATGGATAAAGACTTGAGTTGATTTAGATTGCTTGATGATGTGGAAGCAAGAGCTTCCCTGTTATGTGGTACTAGAACATTCTAAACTGCTTTTAATTTTTTGCAATACTAAAAAGGATTTGTGTTTGCTGACATTGATATTTATTATCCATTGTATGGAAACTTGATACATTGGTGATATGTTGATGCTATAGCTTGCATCTCATGAATTCAAGGATAACGCAATAGTATTTATAAGATAATTCTATATCTAAGACTTGATAGATGGTATCTTTCTAAATTGGTCCCACTTGAATGGGGAACACCACCAATCCTTTTGTTGCTCTTTACTCATCATCATATGCTTTTATAGTTATCTTCTTTTTAGGATCAATAGCTTTTTCTGAGAAGCCCAATGCATGGATAAGTTTTAAAGTACATATATTTAGACCATCTCCTCCATCTATTAGCACACGTTTTATCCAATGTTTATGGACCAAAACTTTGATATGGAGCGGGGTGTTGTGTGGATGATTAAAAGAGACATCATCATGTACTAAGAATGATAGGTTATGAGGTGCAATCAAATGTCCCACCATGTCTTGGAATCTATTAATGTCCAGGTTGTTTGGAACCATAGTGTTGACAAGAGCTCTCTCTAAGATATCCTTGTGTACTGGTGAAATTTTGAGTAGTTCTAGTATTGATATCTAGGCTGGTTTTTTCTGTAATTGATCTACCAAAGTGTATTAATTTCTAGGAGGTGTTGTTGTTTTGGAGGTGCTCCCTTTCAATACATATTTAGATTGGGCTCTCGTAGTTACATTTACCTGGACATGTTCTTGTTTGTCTTTCATCTTGATGATATTCACTTTATTATCACATACTGATATGTGATTTATGGTATTGTCATAAAGATGGTTTATGTGGGCCCCCCCTTTGTTGTTTGATGCTCCTCCCTTTTCATAATTGGGGAGGGGATTCTTGAATGATTCATGATCATTGTTGGTTTTATGGCCATCTACCATTATGTCACCCTTTTCTAGTAAATCTTGGACCAAGTTTTTCAACCTTAAGCAATCATTTGTGTGATACCCCTTGTTTCTATGATACTCACAGTAGTGCGTGTCATTCTACCATGAGGTTTTGATTTGTGGTTCAAAATCCCTTGTGTTTGGAAATATAATGAGTTTGTTTGCCACTAATTCTTGAAATGTTGATTCAAGAGATTTTCCCAAAGGTGTGAACTTTCATCGATATGGTGCAGGTTTGGCATTACTATTGTTCCCTTGATTGTTTTTCCCTTGATAGTCATTTCCTTGATAGTTGTTTGGTGGAGTAGTACCTGATAATTTTAACATTGGTTGCTTTGATTTAACATGGGTAGTGTCAACTACACCATCATTGACGACATTTTTGTTCCTTGTCCAGAACCTGGATTTGTTTGAGTTGTTGTTGTAGTACTTGTTGTTATAGTTGTTGTTTGATGAACTAGCACCTTCCTTAGAAAATTTCAAAGTTCCCTTTATTATTAAGGCCTCTTCTATCTGGATGCCATTGTCAATCAACTTTTGAAAACTATGTAGACATTTTAGTTTAAGTTGATAACTCATCTTGTCATTTAGATTGTCTACACAGATTTATATTTTCTCTTTTTCAGGTTCAATCTGGGGATATCTAGAGATCAATCATCTCCATCTTTGTAAGAACATCATGAATGGTTCATTGTTCTTTTGTTTTGAGTTGCAAAGGTCAAGCGTGGTGACCTCATGTTGAATGTTATAAGAGTATTGTGAAACAAACTTTTTCACCAACTCTTCAAATGATCTAATTGGAGGTGTGAGTTTTTAAATCCATTCCATTGTTTGTCCTCCTAGGCTTCTTGGAAATAACCTCATCATGTAGGTGTCATTGTGGGCAAACTCCAAGCTCATTATTTAAAATTCCCTTACATGATCACGGGGATCACTTTCACCATTGTATTTGTCATACTTTGGTATTTTAGAGTTTGGTGGGAATGACACCATATTAAAACTTTTATAAAATGGATAGGGACAAATATCCTCTAAAGAGTATCTTGTTGTGGTCCATTGTTGCATGTCTTGCATTTGTTGTTGAAGCACTTGTAGTTGTTGCGTAAGTGTAGTAAGGGGACTATTTTCATTGTTGGTGTTATTTTGATTATTAGTGTTGTCTTGGTCATTAGTGTTCTCATGATCATTTGTGTTGTCAAGGTCGGTGTTGTAGGTGCATGTTATTGATTTTTTCCTTTTTACATGCTCAGTTTGCTTTGGTTGATCCATGTCAGAATCGTTAGGGATCTTAACACCTTTTCTAGATAGCAAGAGGAAGTATTTTTGTTTGTTTCGATGAGTTCCTCCAGGAGTTTTTGTAGGCCAGGGTCTTGTTGGGCCTCTTTGATAATGTCATCTATTATATCTTCCTCATCTATATTTAGGTACTTTTTCTAGGTGTTAGTTTCTCTATGTCCCATGCTTGATTCAAGTTGTGCATCCCACTCATTTTTTTTATGAGATCGTGTAAAAACTAGCATGTTATTGATTTGATTCAATAAGTGATTGGATCTTCAAGTAGATAAGCTAAGTTGATCTTTTATCCTTTGTTGAGGCGTTGAGAGTGTCGACTTTTGTTCGAAGGAATGTGCTTGTAAGTTTTCCTCGTCAAACTCAGTTCCTTTACCACATAGATAGATACAAAAGCGATGCAAGAAAGTGCGATGATTTAGGAAGAGTTCATGGTTTATGTAGAGAAACTTCCTTCTCTTTATGAGTACATTTTGCCTAGGTTGTCTTCTTTTCAAATTGGTATTTTGACGAAGATTCTTCCTTCTTAAATATTGATGAGTGGTCATTCAAATGGTCAAAGTTGATATTTTTGATAGGTTGATTTGATAACAAATACCTCGTTTGGATACTCAAGCCTACTAAGTTGAATAGAGGGTTTGATACACCCTTATTGATGTGACTAAGTGCACCAAATGATATAATAAAGCTTCCTAATGAAGGATAATGCATCCTAATTTTGGGAACAAGATTGATTTGACTAACTTGAATATCTAGACTACGTATTCTGATGTTGATATTGGTTGAAATTGTGTAACTTGGATCAATATTTGATATTCCTTTGAATTTGTTGAAAGAAATCTAATCTGTGATAGTTGAATCTAAAAGACCGCCTAAAAAGATACTTGGATCAATTTTGGATTTCTAATTTTTGCAATTTGTAAAGTGATTTCTGATTTTGTTTGATATTTTGTAAGATGTTTGTTTGATATCTGACAAGAACATAACAAACACTCATGAAAACAAATTGTAGTTTTGGTCTTAATCTAACATGAAGTGTACATGTTCTTTTGATGATCTTTTCAAATCCTCGATGTTTTCACTGGTTTGATACAAGAAAAACACATCAAGAAGACTCTTTATTCAAGGGTCATAAATAATATCATAGCCCACAGCTCGATACTCCTTAATCTCAAATAGCCCTATCACTATGATATTACAAATGTCTGGTTACTAACTTGGTGAATCTTTCTAATTCTAAGGCTTGTAATAAGGATTTTGTTCAGCGTAATGAAAGATAAACTCCCTCAAGAGGCTTTCGAACCTTTAAAACAAAGGTTTTTCATATCTCAAGGATATTGGGGGAAGGCTATCAATGCACACTATCATTGGATGTGATTTTCATCTCCATCCACATTTGATTATACTGGGTTGGTAAAATTGTTTTTAAGACATTCCCCACTTAGTTTGTTCCCCTCTCACCGGCCTTATGGGATTCTCGAGAGGGAAGGCCTGCTAAAGGTTTTATCTTATTCAAGAATTGAAACAAAGCATTCAAATAGTGAGTTTGGCTATTTGATCACCCAATGGAGGGGAGAGCATATGCTTATCACTTTCAAGACATGATTTAAACTTGATCTTTTTAATCCTTTACTATAATGATGATCTAACTGTTATTCAGAGATGTTGCTCCAACAAACATGGTGTTCATTTTAGTCCCACATAGCAATTGTTTTTTACTTTGAAAGAAAACCTGGTCAACAAAATAAATCACTTTGCTAATGGCAATGTGGTTTGTTCTTTTTAACTTGCACACAAGAGATGTTGACTATTCTTTTTATCCCTTGAAAAATGAAAGATTGTCTTTGTTCATTTTTAGAGAGCACCAAAAGGAAGTGTGAACCTAACTTGCAAAAAGGGAGTTTGACTTTGTTGTCCTTTTTACCCTTGCAAGAAAGAAAAAATGTGATTCTTTTTAAGCACCAAAAAAGAAGTTTAATTCTTTTTAAGCACCAAAAAAGAAGTGTAATTCTTTTTAAGCACCAAAATGACTATGAAGTTCCTTTTACCTTTGCAAGAAAAAGAGATGAATTGTTTTTACCTTTTGTCAAATTGAAAGTTTATCTTGTTCCTTTTAAGAGCCCAAATAAAATGTGAACTATCCTAAAAAAAGAAATTTGATTTGTTGTTTGTTTTATCCTTGCAAGAAAGAAACAATGTAGTTCCTTTTAAGCACCAAAAGAGAGTTTTGATTCCTTTTAAGCACTAAATGAAAATGAGGTTATTTTTACCTTTTGCAAAAAAAGAAAAATGAGTTCTTTAAATTTACTTTGAAGGAAAGTAAGAAAGAAAGAACTAATTTAACTCCTTTTGGACCTGCAAAACAGTGTTAGAACCTGCACAAAACTAGTTAGCCAAAAATCTAGAGTAATGGCGGGCTTTACAAGCCTAATTTTCCAACCGGTTACAATTTTTACCCACTCTCTGTGTCAAATGTGCTAAAACAGAGATTGTATGTGCTAAAACAAAATTTGTATGCACTAAAATAGAAGTTATATGCACCAAAACAAAAGTTATATATATGCGTTAAAACAAAAGTTATATGCCCAAAAGGTAGTTTATATGCACCAAAACAAAAGTTATATGCGCCAAAAGATAGATTATATGCGCTAAAATAGAAGTTATATGCACGAAAAGACAGTTTGTATGCGCTAGAAGAGAGTATGCATGATCCACTGGAAATGTTATATGCGCCAAAACTTTTCTTTCTATTTTCAAGGTGTGAACCTGCAAAAAAATTTGTTAGAAAGAGTGGGATGCCAAAAATGTACACCTGAAATGAGCAGTTAGCTAATCAATAGCATAGACAAGCAAGTATACCAATGAAACATAACAAAACAAAGATCTAAATGACAAAACAAGTTAATCATCCATCTCCTGATATAGTTCCATTGTTCTCTATCTCCAAGGATCCTTCAAATCAAGGTGGCTCTCAGCTTGGATGAGCACTTGATCTCTAGGATGACTACCCAAAGAATGAGGGATAGATGATCAAAGATCCAAATGCAATGTGCAACTAAGATCTTAGCATGATATTGATATGAAATTAGCTATGGTATGGTGCAAGATAATGAAATTAGGATGATATTTAAACTAGCATGAAGATGATATTAAGATGATATATTACTAACATGATATGCTTATGATATGATAACCATGATTATTAACTACTACAATTCTCCTAAATGACTAAGCTTGCAAAGAGGAAGCAAGTAAGACCCCTTGATAACCTGCACACAAGAAATTATCTATATCTTGGATGCAAATAACTAGGGGATCCAAATTATGAAAAAATGGGAGCTATTTATAGAAGAAATGGTCAATTGGATGGCCAAGATTGAATTGGCTTAAGGGCTACGATTGAATTATTTTCAATCCATGTGATATTTTCAACCTAATCCTATGTTGATGAATGTCACCATGAGATTGCTTGAGAGGAGAGGGAAGAAACATTAAATGTCTTAGTAGACATGGTGATCAATCCCATGTGGGCAATGTTATTAGATAAAGCTATTATCCAAGGATAAAGATTTTATCCAATGGACAAACTCTTGTGAAAAGGTTAGTGTGATGAGAAGTGAATTCTTGTAAGAGCAATAAATGCTTTTTGAAGACTTTGGAGGTTAACTTGTTTGAAGGGAGAAAACCCTTAATGGTTTATGTAAGAGTCTTTAATGGTTATTGAAGACTTTGGGGATTTGAGAAGTGACTTGCTTTTTCTTAGGAATGTGACAATGTTTAGGATAGGATTTTATTTAATTAAGTGAGATTTGGGAGGTTCTAGAAGAATTATTAGGATGCAAGTGGATCTTGTAGGAGGATGCAAGTGGGAGAAATTGTGATTTTTAATTAAAATAAAATGATTTATTTCAATTAATGGGTGCAACTTGTATTTGTGGGGAAACACAAGTGGGAGGGTAATTAATAAATAAATATTGATTTATTTATATCATAAGTGGAATTTAATCAAATGGAAATTCAATTAAATGTTGGAAGGGGATTTAATCAAATAAATAGGATTTATTCAATTAACAGAAGAAAGCTTAATTAATCAAATATTAAATTTGATTAATAATTGAATAGAAGAAAGGATACATTAATTAAATTTTAATCTAATTAATGGTTGGATAAATGATAATTAAACAAATAAAATTCATTTAATTAAGTGGATAGAAATAGGTGTCTACACTATCCACTTAGAAGGCAACTCTTTGATTATAGTAAATGCTATAATCAGTGGGGAGATACAGGTGTGACATTTGCAAAATTACATTACATCCATCAAAGCTGAGATAGAGTCTATTATGAGGTGTGAGATGAGCCACGTAAGGCGTATGGGTAACAAGGAGGCAAATGTCTTACCTAAGTGGGTGTCATCATTCTTTGAAGTGGGAGAGGTACAAATTGAGGATTTTAGATAGATTGCATGGTCGAATGATTTATGGCATTGCTCTATAAAGCATGTGAAAACATTTATGGCATGACAGGAGAGTTAGGCTGATGGGACGAGAAGTGTGCAAGGTGGCATTAAAAGGAGGATAGATTTCTTGGTGGTGATATATGTGTTTGAGTGTGACAAAGTTAAAGGTGGTGAGTGAAGGATGAAAGCTAACTTCACACTAGTCACCTCTCCTTTCTGATTGCCTTTCATGGGGAGGTAACTACTCAGACACTAAAGAAGTTGCTTATGTTTAGTGATGTTAAGTTCAGTCAAGTGATGGTGATTCTACAGGGAGAAACATTCATAATGCTCAAGCATAGATATAAAACAAATATGCACATAGTGTGCATGGTGATTGTGTGTGGACTCGACTTGGGTGGACTCATTGATACCATCAAATGGGTAATGAATTGAATTGTGGAAAAGGACTAGTTGGAAGGGTTGGACTCCTTGTTAGAGTGGGCTATGTCAGGAGAGGCTTTTGATGTGAGTGAGGGCATTGAGAATGCGAAGGTGGAGGTGGAATATGATCCCATACCATTTATTTGGTGGCCTCTAAAGTGTGACAAGGAAGAAAGGAGGGTGGAAGCTCTCATTGGATGTGACACCATCAAGAATTGTATACGGAATTAGGAGGCCCAACAGGCATTGGCAGTTATGGATGACGTGAAAAGTATAGATGGATACAGGTGATCCAAGTGGGTGAGGAGGGTGTGAGACAACAAGGTGATTTCACCATGTGGGAAGGTTTGACAGACAGTGTAAGGATCTTGGTGGGGTGAGTGGCACAAGAAAGGTGACTTTTTGGTTTTCCCTTTGGGATTTTTTGTTGTTTTAATGGCTTCTGATGGTGTTTAGGTCAAATATGGTATGTTTTAAGGGATGGTTGGGTGTTGTTATGTATTGGGATGGTGGGTCTATATCTAGGGGTAGGGTTTTGTATATTGTTCTATGTACTGGTTGTTGGTGCCCAAAACCACAGATTGGAAAACTTAAGGATTTTCAAAGCCCTTAATTGATCCAATTATCCTTGGCCAATGAACAGGGATGGTCAAAGACCAAATCCCTCTACACTTAAGGCTCCACTAAACCTAGGTGGGTATACCTTTCTCTCTCAAGCACTAAGAGCTTATTTAAAGTGGATTTAAAGTTTTATTAAGACAACCTTATGCAAGAATGGCAATAGTTTCCTACTACTATACCTTATTATGTGCTTTTATTTGAATGCTTCTTGAGTGTTGATAAAAGAAAATAAATTAAAGTGTATTATAAAAAATGATTTCTATTAAGACTTGCAGAAATCACGTATAGATCAGTTAATATAGGATTCAGAAGAATTTTTCTCTGATAAGGACCTTATGCATAACAATCCCAACCCATAGAAGATAAATAATAGACCAGTGCCTCTATCCAAGGATATAGATGTTACTTTGTGGACAACCGATTCGATCAACTCGAGAGATAGTATTAACTATCATCGTAAAGGTTTCAGTATGTGTTACATAAATAATGAAAAACCAATTCTATATTTAGTGCAACATCATGTGATGGCATATCACAACAAGACCAAAAGTTAGGTTTATCAAGAGGACATAATTAATTCATCAACATAGAAAGAATACAATATTTTGGATAGAAAATAGCGAACCTTGTATATTAATCTTTGAATTGCTATTGCATACAAAAGATACACTTGAAGATACTCCATTACTATCAATTTGCATCAACAAATACTTCTTCTTCTCATAGACTTCTCTAGCACATAATACTATAGCCCTCACCAGCCATCTGAAAAAATTTCCCCCCCTTTTTCATTGGTTTTGGTATCCCGTTATATACATAACTGAAGGGATGCAAACAAGCTTCAAATTGATGCGTCTATTCCTAACGACTACCTAATTTACAACTGAAGACATGTAATTACAACATGACAAACAACTAAGTTCACAGACTGAGATCTCAGGCATTCCCATAGTTTCTTCTGCTTGTATACTCTTCAGTGCCATTATCTTCTCGATAAACAAATCATGTATGAGAGAAAGAAAATTAGGTATTCATTAAGTCAAACATAAAAACTTACCTTTGGCTATATCGACATGTCTTCCCGATGAGATCTCCTTCTTTGCAACTTCCTTAACTTCCTCACCGGGTATCAAAATAACTCATTTTACTCTATTTCGATGCCAGAAGTTACCCCGATAGATCCGCCCTCTGTGGCATTCTGCCCATCGGGCATTGACATAACTTTAGAAATGTGTCTCCGCTATCTCGATGAGTCCTCTCACACTTTACTCTCCTTTTCGGGTTGGTTCGGTCCATCGGTATAAGTTTTTTGGTTCTATCCCAAAATTTAACATTTCTTCGATGAACCTCATGTTGATGAAACTGCTTCTTTTGGTGAGTCTATTTTGAGATTCATTGTGGCCAGAGTTTGTTCAATAAAATCAACAACGCCAGACCCACCATTTTAGTTTAACCACCTGCTTCGACTGCCACATGGCACCCCTTGATTGGCTTTGAGGTCCATGTCTTGGCACCTTAGTACGACCCAGACTCACCTCCGAAATGAAGCTTTTTCTGAACCGCTTCCTTCTAGCAGGACCCACCACTCAGTCGTCATGTGTCAATGTTTGGTTTGCCAATGGATCCACCTACCCACCACCTAGACCTACCACCAGACTTGGGCCCACTTTGTCACCAAGTCATGGGGATTGACTGTCGAGCAATTTCACATAGTGGTATAGTGATGGCCCTTGGATCTTCCTCTCAACCGTCTGATCTTCCCTGATCTACTCGACCTTTATCTTGCCTTTTCCATCTCCCTTTTGTCGCGTATCACCACGGGTCAACCTCTAATTTGCTCTGAGTCCATCTAGATGCCACCAATTTGCCACCTCAACTACCACCTCGCCAGTCGCTATGTCGTGGGAGATATGGGCCGTGCAAGTTTCTATCATGGTATAGCGATCGTCGTTAGATCTTCCCCGATCTTTGTTGATCCATCCAATCCTGCATGCCCGTTAATCATCATTTTCAGTACATGATTAGTCACCAAGCCGTGGGGATAAACCAGCATGCATCTCTGCCTTGCAGTATAGCGACGACCATCAGATCTTCTTGGTCTGCCATCCAATCCACCCAACATGCTCAGTCATTAACTTACCTTTTTACTATAAAATTTAGGTTCTTTGAGATGCGCGTGCATGCAGGGGACCCACCGACGTTGAGCTAGCACTTTGTCAAAAGCCATTTGTCTTTCGACAGTTATAATGTGAGTCACCTAGGGTTTAAATATAAAAAGAGCCTATCCCACAAACAAAGTGGGATAAAGGCTTTTCCTCTTCTAGTGCAACACACTTGAGAGTCTCCAAAGCCTTTCCCATCATTCCATATTTGTAGGTTTGGGGTCTTGGCGAAGCCAGTTAATCTTTGGACATCACCATTTTCTTCAAGACGCTCTTGCATATAAAACACCCACAGTAAATGCTCGAATGATAAGAAAAAGGGCATCTATATATATAGCACAAAGCATTTTGTAAAAATATGTGCTAACACTGGTTATGTGGGTAATGGTGCTTTAGCCCTAGATTTAGGGTGGTTTCTGGTTTGGGTGGATTTAATGGTCAGTTATGGGGAGGTGCAGGTCATGGGAAGTTTTGAATTGTTCCAACCCAATTTTGATCATATTTTTGTAAACTCTTTTATTAATATTAATAAACATATTAAACTATTATAGATAAAAAAAATATTATATATTAATACTATACAATATATAATAATATACTAAATATTATTAATTTTATTTATAATAAAAATCGGATATTGGATTAATATCCAATATCTGATTTCTCTGACAAAAAAATGAAATTTTAGTATTTGGCTCGGGATTGCATTGGGATTTGTCTAGGAAATGCCAAACCTAGAAAGTTGGCAGAATAAACATGTTTTTGAGTGTTCCTTGCTTTTCCAGACTTTTCTTTGGTGGTTAACGACTTTTTTTAAGCCAAAATTGATGAAACAAAAAGGGCTTTTTAAGGACATTCTCAGCTTTCCAACAATATATGGTTTGCCTTATTTTGACTTTAATATATAATTATTATTTATTTTCTAATTAAATTTTGGCTAAAGTCCTAATTGATAGGCTAAATGAAAAACATCCATAACTTTCAAACAATATTAATTTTTTTGAATCTGAAACATGTGTCACATTCTATGCTTTACCTACTATAGGATAAAAAAAATAGAATAGTAGGGGGCTAGAATAACCCATAGAATAGTAGGAGTAAGTCAAGCAATCTCAGTCAACTAATTAACCTACTAGAATAACCCTAAAATAACTATAATAGGGGGGTGGGGGGTGGCTGGTGAACCTATATAATAATGGGCATTAATGTGCAACATAGCCTTTGGGGAAGGGCACTCTTCATGTTGGCCATTTATTGGTTCAGTTTCAACTCAACCCAATCTAGCCATTGGAGTGTTGAGTTTACTCAACAAACCACAATAAATGTGTGGGAACTAAACTATTATAGGGATCGCAACTTCATTAATTAATAGTAGGGGCCCCACTTTAGAATAGTAGGACATTGAATTTCATAAAGTTTTGACCAAGTTAAGGTGGTCATACATATGAGTTTTTCAATTTTTGAAAACTTGTAGTAAAAAATTCAGAAATAACGATTTACTTAAAAATAAAAAATACAAAAAAATATGTGTCACATCCAGACATAAATCTACTATTTATATTAAAAATATTATGATTTGATTGTGGTTAGGGTGGTGAGACATACACCTACTTCTTATCTTTTTCCTGAACTATTGCATTGAAATTTCAAATTTTCATCAAATAGAATTTTTTTTTCAGAAACCAACTAGTAGCTTAGAAACTAAATTCAATTTTCTATAAATTTTGTTGTTACATATTTTTTAAATAATGTTCAGAACTTATTCAAATTTTTATGTCAATTTGCCTAGCTCTGTTTATCTAAAATTTCATTGCCACTTAACGGCTTGTTTTTTCCCACCATGATCCTGCACATACCCATGCCCTATCATAAATATAGCTAGTATGGAAGAAAAAATAAGCATCAAAGTCATGCTTGTACCCAATCATGAAGCTATGATTGAAGATGAAGTTGAATACGTAGTTGCAACTGAAGAACATATTCATCTTACTCATCCACTTAAAAAAAGTAGTATGCATAGTCACCATGAAGGAGTAAGTGACTTTGTTTATTTTCTTCCAAAAGTAGTGCAACTATTTTATAAAAATCTATCTGTTCTTTTTTCTCCTGGTATGTTCAAGAGCATGATAAATATTACAAGTGTAATGACCCGCCAGGGAACCTCGGAGGAATAACAAATAATAAACTAAAACACATAGCAAATAATTATTTTTAAAAGGAACCATAATACATTAACCATATTTTAACTCAATACAACACTAAGTAAATTTATTGCATAACATAGGTGAATCATAACAATGTCTAGCAGAATACTTAATCACAACTCATAAAAATCATATAAAAGTTCCCTAATGTCACTACTAAGAAACACTTACTAACATGCATTAATCATCACTAAGTTAATCACATAAAGATAACTTTTATCCATCACATTATTCCAAATCACATAAATATCTCCAATAGGATACATTGACTTAATCAAATAAACTTAAACATTAATCATATTAGTCATCATATAAAGGCCTATACTAAGTTCATTTTGAAGAACCAAATGAAAGATTGCTATAATAACCTTCATCAAGAATAAGAACATACATAAAATCTATATGAGTACATTCGCTTACAAGTTATCCATTAATACAAATGTATTTATCATAATAGTACTATTACAATCCTTTCCACTACTAGTATCCAATTACAAATATCCTTTCAATTACAAGTACAAACATATGATTACATATCCTTTTACATCACTCATGGAAGATGCATATCAAATACAATTACAATGGTATAAAAATCTACATCTAAATATGAAAACACTAGAATACAAGATAAGATCCATGCAGCAGCATATACTTGTGGAATCTATAGGTCCACCCCCTCCCCTGCCCTCGTGCTGGAGATAGACACAAGGCCCCAAATAAAAACTAAGAAGGCTAGGGATAAAAGAACTGAACATACACCACAACCAAGATACACAAGAAAAGAAGATAAGGATAATGACCAAAGAACTTCAAAATAACTTCCAGAGACAACCAAAAGACTTCCAAAGTAAGATTAACAACCAAAACCTTCTAGAGTAAGGAAATAACCAAAAAACATTCCAAAAGACTTCAAAGGTACTCCAAAAGAACATCAAAATTTCATAGGCTTCCACATAAAAGCTAGCACAATAGGATACCAGGACACATAAGGAGAGAGTTTCATCACATAGCCTCAACATGGGCTATCCTAGCAAGCTGACCCTCTCCTAACTCTAGACCTCGACCCCCATGGAGAACTCATTCAGTACCATACAATCATTTCCTAATGACAAGGTATTGCATGACCATGCTAGTTCCAAATGTCTCTCCACACAAACATGCCTTCCCAATCTCATCATCTATCTGTACAAGCACACAAGACCATGAGTGGGGTACAAAGCATTATCTTATTAGTGTGTAAACCCAACCTAAAATTTAATTAATGTTATCACTTACTAATCTACTCTCCTATGAGTTATCTTGGCAACCACTTTGGGCCTCGATCCCCATAGAGAGCCACTACCCCTTAATGCACCTAGATAACATATTCTCTATGGGTCAAAATAAATATCATGAAACATATGATATACAAATAAGAAAATCAAGAATCCATATACATGAATAGATTGCACAATATGCAAATAGGTCTTCTAAATAAAGACCAATCACAAGGTCAAGTCTTAAAATTGAATCATAACCTCAAAATAACTATTCCTTTTCACAAGATAGATAATGAAAGGGAATATGAACACCAATCCATCCAAATAAGTCCAATCATACACAAAAATTAAAAAAATGATAGGATACACAGTCACCCTTAGCCTCTAGAATTGACTGGAAAACCAAATTGACCAAACTTGCAAACCAAATCAAAACCCAAAAAACCTACATGATTGGTTATTGAACCTACATATTTGGCCTTATGATGGTGCATAATAGAAGCTATGAATAAGCACAATTGAAGCCCCGAATAAGTACAATTGAGCTTTGCAGCTGCGTAGTTGCTAAAAAATGCAAAAAAATAAAGAAAAACATACCATAAAAACTCCAAACTGAAATCTGACAAAAACCCATTTGAACAAGGCCTAATTACATCCCAAAAAAAAAAATACATAAATATTCATATAGGTTTTTCAATCAAGAATAAAGACAATCTGATCAATTGAAACAAAAAATCCCCATACCCAATTTAAGCATATTGCAATCACTTTCAAAACATGAATAAAGAAATTATTTCAGACCATAAATATAATCAAAACAAAATTCTCAAATCCCCCTAACAATCAATTGTAAAAAAAACTACAAATAAAATTGAATCAAAGTTGGGAGATAGAAAGCTACTTGAAAACCTATGAAGAAAGATAGAGAAAGAGAGAGAATTTGCAAATGGATCTCTAAAACACAAATCCTCTTCCAATCAGCAACAAAATTCCAATCAATATAGAAAAACTACAAACCCTTCTCCAAAATTCACAATCCAAAATTTTGCTTCAAAATTCTCCATAATTCGCAATCATAATTCTTCTCCCAAAACTTCATGAAAAGAAAAATATAAAATAAAACTCTCATAAGGAGAATATATACAAAACTCAACTACAACCTAAATATAGCTTCACAAAAACATGCAAAAAAAAAGAAGAAAAAACCCTAATTTGAAAATCATAAAAAATGTCACCTAAAAACATTAAATCAATAATATTAAATTTTTCAAATAAAAATTCTCATAAAATAATTAAATAATAGTATTTAAATATTAAAACACCAATTTAAAACTCCTTTAAAAATAGTTAACTCCAACTGAACAACATGCAAAGAATAAATAATTATTTCCAACTAAAAACATAAGTATCAACCAAAAAGAGCAACTAGTTCCACTAAAATAAAACAATCTATTCCATAATAAAGCATAATTTCCACTCAAGATAACTCTCACACTAAAAATATTAACATGCACAATAATAAATCATTTACTAAATAATATCCAATAATAAAAATATGTTTATTAAATTGAAAACATAATTAAAGCAACAATAAACAATAATTAATTATTAATTAATTTATAACACTCAAATTATAATTAATATCAATAATTAAGATAATATAAAATCTCACACACTCAAATAGATCATAAAATAGTAGTACTATCAAAACAAGACTTACCACATACAACAAGGTGATTAAATATTGTCTATATGACAAATCTGATGTTATAAAAATAAAGTCTAGATAATTATCCATAAGTTAGGACAATGGCTAGGGATAGATACATTTTGGGCCTTTTACTATCTCCTATACCACCATTGGGATTTAAAGACATTCTCAGACTTGTGGGACCAGGTGGAGTCAATGTCTGGTACCTACAACTTGCACAAAACATTTTGCATACAAACATATATATCTACTCCCATCTAGTGAATGGAAATTGTGACATCATTTGGAGCTAACGAATGAGTAATATGAAGTCATTCCTTTCAACCTAAACCCCAATCAAACAGTATAATAAAGATCTATTCTACACCTAAAATAACATCTATAGTTAATGTTCACATGTTGCTAAAAATAGAAACTACTAAAAACAGAAACTTTGTCCAAACAAAAAATTAGGCCAATTGGAGATAGTGAAATTTGTTAAGAATAAACTTACTAAACACAAACATTGCTAAAAATAGTAAGTTCTTGAAAAATGCCCAAATTTCACTGGTAGGCTCTTTGAAAGATTTTATTTTCTACATCTGATCATAGATTAACATCTCATAAAACATCATAATAAATCACCAATATATAATCCAAATCATAAGTATACCATCACTAACATCAATATGTCCATCTCAAATAAAGTATAAATCATGTCCTAAAACATATAATCATCATAAAATAGTCTAATAACATAGATCACATTAATGTATCCATACACACACACACCAAAAAAATAAACCACACATAATGAGTCAAACATAGTCTAACAAGTCAAAGTAATAAGTATCTAAAGAAACGCATGGAGGGGTACTACAACAAGTTGATAAGGAAGGGTAGCTATTTAAGTGAACCTATCAATGGTTTTGTTTAAATGTTTTTTTCACTTATTTAGTGTGGCTTAGAGTAGGTTTTATGCATCAAATAAGTGGTATTGCACAAAGTTGTAGATCTCATTTCCTCCAAGTGTTGAGCCATATTTGGTTAGTTGATGTTTGGAGTCTTCTTTTCAATGGTCCATCATCTAGTTTAGGTGTTCAGTTATCTATTTTGAGGCACCAATAGTAGCATGTTCAAATATATAAATTGTATTTTTTTAGTTATTCTGACTCCTAAGCCCAATGGATAGGTCAAGGCTACTAATTTTTTGAGTTTTAGTAGGAAAATCATTAGCATGGGTTGCCAAGAATATTAGCCTATTTTTATCTTTGGTATAAATTGTCATCAAAAGGTATCTTTGAGGTTCTAGGACTTAGGCTTGAAAAAATATCTAGGTTATTTTTTGTCAAAATCTTTGTTAGTCCATATATTAGGTCTATATATTATGTTTTAACCTTTGGGAAATTATTTTAGTAGATTTTAAGGTTTTAAATACCTTATTGTTGTTAAAAAGTGATCATAGCCTTCTTATTTTCTCTTCACTTTGTCTCTTCCACATGCTTGTGGTTGAAGAAAGTTTAATGAATGAAAAGTTTTAGTTTTAATAGGACTAGTCAAGTTGTTAGGGTTTCATCACTTTACGAATCTTTTCTTGGTAGTTTTTAGTCTTATATGGCAGCTAGACACTCTCTTAAACATTCAATGGAGGTCTAAGAGGAAATTTTTTAATGGATTCCATAGCCTCAACATCAATTTCAGTGCTAAAACCATTTACAACTTCACTATCTTTTAATTTTAAGATCTTGAAAAGAAGTATTGTAGGGTGATCATATATTGAAAGTGCATCAAAGATGAAGGGAAGGAGAGTGGAATAGTTGCATGGGTTCTAGTGAATGTCATTTCTCTCCCCATGCAGAGGCATGCATAAGCATGCACATAGATATTATTGAAACTATTGCACCATCACTATCAGAAAAATAAGTCTACAATATTCATTTTTAGGTTCTTAAGATAAGTTGTAGAAGATATATTTAATGGGGAATATTGTTAGAATATTTATGTCAAAGTCTTCATCAAATACTCATGTGAGGTAGGAATTATGGAATAAGGAAATCATAACACAAATTAGCCAACCACAAAAGCTAAAATGCTATGAAATGTAATTTGAACACATTCAATAGAAGCATGGAAACAAAACACTTAAAATAAATGCAAATCAATGCACATGCTTCTTTTATTCCCTTTCATTGTTCTTTTTTCTTCTTCAAATGTATGTGGCTCTGACCTACAAAGCAAGTGTGTTGCAAGCAAAATGATATGAAATTGACAGCATAAGGATACTCAAAATGTGGTTGTCAAAAATGAGCAATGAGAGCTCAATTTATAGAAAATTTGGGGATCGATTGGATGTCTAAGATTGAAAAGATTTTTTGGTTAGATGGATAGACTTGATTAAGCACATGACAAAGCTGTCATTCAAGGAAGGATGGAGATAGAAGAAATAAAATGCGAAGATATTATGAGATTAAATAATAAAATCTTTAATTATCTTCTCATAAATACCAAATTAGAAAGTTGAAAATATCAGGAAGTTTTTTGTTTTTTGTTTAATTATTAAATATCTTCATTCGAAAAGATAAATAGAATAATTAAAAATAAATAAAATATCCTCTTATAAGAAAATTAATAAATAATATTTATTAATTATCTCCTCATAAAAAAAACAAAATTTTGAAGATGTATATGTTGGTGTAAATAAATATTCATTTTGGATATTATTACACTTACTTAAGTTAACTTAGGATAATGCATCTCTTCGTAGTTTGAATTTGAGACACTTAGGGAAGTGTGCACTTAGGGATAGAGCTTGTAGGAGAAAATCCACCTTTTGTGGTCTTATTTTGCTGTTACACTCCACATTCGGTGGGTCATCCACCTCTTGTGGAATATTATATTATTTCTCCTACCTACCCTTAGTATTTCTTACCTACCCTTGTTTCTCATTGAGCCACATGTCATTTTTGTGTGCTCATACATCCATATGGCCTTGCCTATATAAGTAGGCCTCTATTCATTGTATTGGTTAATCCAGTTGATTATTTTGCATATTGATGAGAATACAGTTTGTTCTTGTCATTCTATTGTCTCTTTTATGCTTTTCATTGTGCCCTTGATCTTGGCAAAATCCTACAGTATACCTCATTTTCGAATTTAAAATTAAGAGTAAAGAGATATTGCCAAAAAGATTGATTTTTGAAAATCAAGGAAAGATATTAGTTTCCAAATTCAAAAATTAGGAAGATTTTAAGAGAATATTTAATAATTAAAAATTATTAAAATCTCCATAAAAAAGAATAAAATAGAAGAATAAAAAAAACATCAGGGAATATCCTTACATGAGAGGATAATTAGAGATAATTAATAAATAAGATTTATTAATTATCTCCTAGCAAAAAGCAAATAAAGATGAATTAATAAACAAAATTAATTAATTATCTTTATTTGGGAGGAAGATAAAGATGATAAATTAATAAAAATGATTTATTAATTTATTGCACATATTTTTGAATTAGTTAATTAAATAAAATGAATTTATTTAATTAATGGACAAAGGAGACAAATAAATAAATTATTTAATTTATTTATTTAGGACTTAGAAGAATTGTTAGTAAAAGGGGGTTTAATTAATTAATTAAACCTAAGAGGCACTATGTGCATGATATGTTAAAAATAGGAGACATAGGTGTTGGCCATTTTTTAGTGTCTAAAACTCAAACTTCATGGTAAGACATGCTAACCCTTGCCAAGACTATAAAATCCCTTGTTAGAATATATCATAGAGATGAGATATAGATGAATCCATGTCATAATTTTTTTCAATGTTCTAGGGACTATGATATAGTGGCATAGAAAGATAGCAATATTTTCAATATGCTTCAAGATTGGGAGGAGATTCAACAATAACAAGTAACATTAAACTATTCATTGAAGCCTCATAATAGTCTATAGTAGAAATAATGACAAAGGACCTGAAACCCTCAAGAGGGTATTCTTAAGTAAGAAAAAAGGATAGAAGGTTTGTAGGCCACTATAGTTAGGGAATAGCACTATGTAAGTGATAGTCCTAAAGAATGATACAAAGACAATATATTCTCCACAATCTTAGGACTATTCAAATACTTGTGGATTTTCAATATATCATGAGCTTGATCAAAGTTTTAAACATCAAAATATTTTAAACCTTGAGAGATAGTATGTTGTATCATAGGCCAATGTAGGCAATGACCAAAAGAGAAGACTAACATGAGATAAAGACATAGTTCAAAGTCATAATAAAAGTCTAGAAGTGGAGTGAAAATAAGAGCTTAATCACAATCATATTGAAACCAAGTTAGTGATGACAATGCCTTAGGTGTCTTTGATAGTCCTAATGAGTGAAAGGTAAAATGATAGGGATATAGCCAAACATGATAAAAATATAGTTTAGAAACATGTTGGTGTTGATCATAAACTCAAGAAGGACAATTTAAATCTACCTATGAATGAAGGTCATTCCATGACACCCAAGTAGTAGAAAGCAAAACAAAGCTTGTAACTCTATTGAGCATAATTCATGGTCATTAGTGGGTACAATATTATGAATATCAGTCCTCTAGATAGTTAAAAGTCTCTGTTCATGACCAAAAATGTTTAAAGGGAAGCTTTAAAAGATTATGCACAAGTACACACGACAGTCAAGAAGGGCATGCAAAGACATCTTAGTGAGATGAGATAGTCTAAATACATGGTAGAGGTGCAAAGGATAGTGGCATTCAAAATGAAGTGTCACAAAACTCCAAATAGCCAAGAGATAAAGATAGTCACGATGAAAGAGTCTTAAATAGATAGCCAATAGGAATATTTTGGTAATAATGTACAAAGGTAGAGTCCTAAAGATAGTTGAAGAAAATGTTTTAAAAAGAGTTAGGGTATATACATGGTGGGTTATTGATTGTAAAGTGACAGTCCAAAGTGATGATAGTCATGAAGGTAGAAAAGAGTGGTGGACAATGAAGGGTAGAAATATTCACAAGCATCTCACATGAAAGCTTGAGAAGCAAGCTCTTCTCATGAAGAAGAATAGAGGATAATTACAATGTAAATTCATAGTTTTATTGAAAGATCACAATATATGCTAAATTGATATTAGGTGATCTATGAATTGAATGTGATACAAGATAATCATTAGGTTTTTTTACTATAAAGAATTACCTATTGGTTCTAAGGAGTTTGAGTGTTTATCATTATAATCCATAGGTTAAAGACAAAAGAGAGCACGATTCTCATTGTATGTTGAAGATGATTGTAATGCCCCTACCCTAGTCAGACTTGTAAAACCTGTTTGACCTTGGTTGACTTCCTATGTGGCATTCTTGAATGGTAGGTTAACCGTGATGCAATGTGTAGTTTAGATAATATAAATAATTGTGCATACTTATTATTGTGCTCTTGCGTCGATTCTTGTGTAAATGTGATTGTTTCCTAACTCTTGTGATAAATCTTGAGCTAACGCCCTCATTGAATATGTATATGTATATGTATGCTTGCATGAATTCATGGGTGCAGGAGATTGCAGGTACAACACCGCCCAGTGCGAGGTTCATCTCCTTTGGGATTTGCAAGGTTGAGTATACCTCCTTCATCCTTAGAATTCAGATTTGGTGGTCATAAAACTCTCGTCTTGCCTTAGCCATGGTCAGGTGAGCATCGTGTGTGGATTTGTGGGGCTTTCTTTTCATTGGGTTGCGTGTCATGTGATTTGGTGGACTTCCTTGATTTGTGTGCCTTGTGCGGGGTAAGTGGAGTTTGTTATCCTAAGTATTAAATTCAATTTAATGAGTAGACGTACACATAAGTGATATAGAAATTTAAATAGGTAGTTTCTTTATACGATTAATCGTTAATTTAAAGAGATTGCTTTAATTATAATTGTAGCAAGCTTAAAGCATTTTAATTGAAATAATGTGTTCATTTATGCAAAGTTGAGGAATTAAAATAAATAGATTTCTTTCATAAGATTAGTCATTTATTAAAAAGGTTGCTTTATTATGTTATAGCGAGTTAATTTAATAGCTAATTTTAAAATAACGAATTTAATGAGTTATGCGTTTTAGAAAGGAAAGATTTAAAGTCATTTGGGAAATAGAAATAAATTCATCATTTTCGCATTTTGGAATAGAAAGGATAAATTTTATTATTTAAAAGAAAATTATTATTCTTTTTACTTGCAAAATTGATATAGTATAAAGGATTGATTTTTGAAGTTTAAATTAATTTAAATACCTCACCCTTGTTAACAGTTCAAAATATAAAGTGTTGGCTAAAGTAATATGAAGAAATTTAAACTTGGAGTTAAATAAGAAATGGAAGCTTTTTAATTTTAATAAGAAAAAACGAATAAGAAGTATTGAATAATGGAAAGGAATGAATTCCATTTTTCATTTTCTTTATTTTAAAAAAATAGATGCCTAAATTCGAAATTGAAAATTAGGTCAAAAATAGGGTTTCTCATTTAACCTAGCTTTGGAATATTTTTGGGGGGTTCTTCCTTGAGAGCTTTTTGGGGGGTTTTGGAAAAAAAAGGGGAGATGGGCTTTGAGTTGCAGGTGGAGCTCTTCGTCAAAAAATAACTCTTCTCGGAATGAGTTTGAAGGTAGGATTCCAATCTACCCTTTTGTTTATTGTTATGTTCTCCATGAAATGCTGAAGAAAAGAAAAGGAAGAAATGATATTAGCCATGAAGGTTTTTGAGGATTAGTTTCAGTTTTTCTTTAAAAGTTTGGTTGTTCTTGAATCAAATTTTTGTTTCTTAATAGATTTTGTGGTTTTTAAACTTGATGTGGAGATATTTGTCCCATAATGGAGTTTTTGGTAAAATCTGGAAAATGAATGGGTCTGTGAAACAAAAAAAAAAAAACTAATGATGCAATAATGAGGGATTTCGTTTCTTGTCAAATCTTTATGCAAAAAAAAAAAAGTATGGTTTATTCGGACTGTAAATCGGATCAAGGAAAAAAAAAAAATTTAAACAAAAAAATAAATAAATAAAATTTAGGGTTTTCGGGGGGGGGAGCCGAAGCTCAACCCGTCCCCTTCCCCACGGTGTCGCTGTAGTTTGTAGTCTCCCCGTGACCACGTTGTGGGCCGCAGGGACTGCGACCACAATGTGGGCCACAGCTGCGTCCACAATGTGGGCCGCAGGGATTGCGACCACATTGTGGGCCGTAGGTTGCGTCCATAGTGTGGGTTGCAGGGCCTGCGTCCATAGTGTGGGCCGCAGAACCTGCGTCCACATTGTGGGTCACAGGTCCTACGTCATAGTTTAGGGTTTGCCTAAAAAAAAAAAAACCAATAAGATAATAAAGTTTGTTTTAAATTTTTTTTTTATATATTGTTTTTGTTGTTAAAAAAATAATGTATAATATTGACCATTTATAAAATGAAAGAAAAATGTCATGGGAAAATTAAAAAAAAAAAGAAGTTGTAATATATTTGTAGGAAGACCTATTTTTTTGAAAATTAGATTTTAAATGTCAAAATATATATACACGTTAAATACAAGTTTGCGTATATTTAAATCTGTTGATAAAAGAAAAGGGGGTAATCATTAATCAGGGATTATTAGATTTATATTAGTTAACATTTAATTTTCGGGAACCAATTCTAATCGGGGAATAATCTTTGGGGAAGAGATTAAATATGATCTTATTTGGAGATCTTTGAAATAATTAGGCTCTGGTTAACGTTTGGTAATACATGTTAATGAGAAGTTTTCATGGAATATGAATCTAAATTTATCTTTGTATATTTTGTTATTACTTCAATGATATGCTAGTAGGATGCAAGTAAATTTGATATCGTATCGATTTAAAAAGAAAATGTTGTAAGTTTAAGTTCCGTAGTTGCCTTGTTTAGGGTGGCGGCATACCTTGATGTATTTGTTTTCAAACCCTGTCATCTAGTTACTTGTGTTGGTCATAGCCGGGTTACGCCCCTAGTTAGAGTATCGTCAGTCATTAGAACCTGTATTTGCTTTGAAGTGTTTCAGTTGGATCCACTTTAGAAGGGATCATTATGTAAATTCTGACCGAAGTGTCTATTGTATATTGGTTGTGTTCGCCTAAGAGGCAAGGATGTAAAAGACTTATAAATCATGTATTCCTAACGATATAATACCAAAGGGGTCTTGCAGTTGAGCAGACCTGGAGACGTAGCCCTTTAGGGGTGAACTCTGAGATCATATCTGTGTTATGCAATGTTTTAGTTCCTTTGTTTCATGCTTTAAGTTATCATGTATGGTTGTTATCTTGTAAAGTGTACGATGGAAATTAACGAATTTAAATCTAAGTGCATAGAATTATTCATCTTGGCAAATGTAGTAATCAGGGTTCATGGAAGATTGTAATTAAGATTATGGAAAAGTATTTTGATAAGGTGAATTAAAAGTGGTAATAGTGGAAAGAATCTTGCTAGGCTACATCATTGGATTAACTTGATATTAAGCATGAAAATTGAACAAGTGATTATGGGAAACAAAGTTAGAATTGATGTTAAAACTCCTAAGTTGAAATCTAAAGGATGAACGTCATATAGGTATGTACCTTTATCTTCTTAAATGAGTAACGCCATGTTAATTATGTTTCACTACATTGGATGAATTTGTTTAGTTATTTCACGTTTTAATCTTAACAAATAATCCCTACCAAATTAACTTGATAATTGGGTGAACTCAACTATTGATCCATCATTATAACCCTAACAAAAGAATCTCTTATGGTCGCTAAAAATGAACTAAAATGGGAAGTAATTGTATAGTTGTTTATACCTAAATCTTAGTAAATGAACCTTTTCATATTAACTTCATGTAACCAAAAAGAATGATATGCAGCAAGATAATTGTATTTTAATCCTAATGGAAGAATGTCACTATGAACTTATATTCTGATCTTGAAATGATGAATATCATCTTGCCAACTATATTTTAATTTAAGGGATGCTCTCATGTGTCCTAATACATTTTCACCTTAATGAATATAGCCATCTATTAGCATTATTAAAACTTCAATGAATTCTATGGCTACTCACAATTTATCTTTCATAAAAGAACTACAACTCATTAGTTGGCTATGCATGAAATCAAATGAAGGGACCTCACTCTATTAATGGAAGTTTAATCCTTAACGAACGAATCTCATCTTATTAACCATACTTTTAATATTTAAGAAAGATATCAATTGTGGGTGGTTACCTTAAACCCAAATGAATGAACTTTGTATATTAATTGTATTGAACCTTATGGGTGGCCTCTTAAGTTAATTATATTTTAAAGTGCATTGAGTAATAACCTCGTCTTGGCCTCCTATCCATCCAAAGTAACTAAATGCTTCCTAAAATTCTAGGATGTCATATCATTGAACATATATATAATCATGTCTTATGCGCTATCTCACAATTAGGATATCCAGATTAATGGATCATTTGACGCAAGTTGAGTTAGGTGCTAGGTTATGTAATCGCGTTGGGAAACTCCTTAGGATCGTTTAGTCGTCCGTTGTGCTATCTATGTTTTAGATAACTCCTAATTTATCTTAATGTTGTAAATAATCAGTAATACTCTTAACTATTATTATAAAAAATATATATTTACACTCTATTCAAGTGTTTTTAACTTAAACCCTTAGGGGTTTCCTAGCGGGGCATTACAATGATTATAACAATATCACAAATAGTCATGTATAATACAAAGGAACAAGAATTTTGTGATGATAATAGACAAGAGGATGTACAAATATATGTGAATGTGTTTGAAAATGAGCCAATTTTTAGAAGATACTCATAGTAGACTTTAAAAAGTCAATTTTTTTGGTACAGTGATGAAAAATGATAGGGATTCACTAGGTAGGGTATGAAACAATCAAATTGTGGAGAATATAGTGTATATGACTATAAAATATAGTCATGAGTTAAGTAAGGTGCATACATAATATTATTAGGGAAGATAGGGGTTGGCACACTAGAGGTTGACATGAGCATAGATGAGTTTTTCGAGAATGAAGAAGACACTTGGTAGGTTAATATTCATAAAATATTTGTAAGGGAGTTTGGAACATGATTTCCAACTCCATACACTAGGAAGACAAAGGATTCATGTAAAACTCATCAAGAAGGAGGTTTTCTTAATTAAAAATATAGTTAACCTAATTAGGAATTATGCAATTTTAATAATAATTTGGAGAAAACATGAAAAGATGATTTTAGTAGTAGTTAAATGTCACACATTTCTCTTAATCATGAAAATCTACCACAAGTTTAAGGGTTTTCCTATGTCATATGTATCACCTTTGTTGGAAACACCATCATGAATAAGAACAATCACCACAATAACATATTGGAATGTAAATGTTACAAAGCATGCACAAGCAATACATAATGTGTAGAAGGAAAAAAAGGGTAGGTAAAATTAAAAGGTAAATATGTATTTTCTTAAGTGGTTCATGATAGTGACAAGGTGACAATCCTAGGGAGAAATCTAAAGTGTTAAAATTCATGAAGGAGCTTGAAGAAAATACCAAAAGGTCAAGTAGATTGTAGAGGATCATTCATGGCAAAGAGTAGAGTCTGTTGAAACAATAGAAGTCCTTGTCAGTCTATTG
Organism: Cryptomeria japonica; assembly: GCF_030272615.1. NCBI lineage: Eukaryota > Viridiplantae > Streptophyta > Pinopsida > Cupressales > Cupressaceae > Cryptomeria > Cryptomeria japonica. The sequence goes on along the minus strand of NC_081409.1, from coordinate 310,146,496 downwards.
AAACTCTAGTCAATGGGGTAAATATCTATGGAGCATTCAAGGACTAACAATATAGTGCATCAACAAGAATGATAGTTAAATGTGCATGAGAAAAACTCTACGACAATCCTCAACCATTGGACAGGGGAACTAGTGAATAATCCTAGTAAAGAGAGTCATACCACAATGATGATAGTGTCAACACGGAATAGTTTACAAAGTAAAAAGTGACAATCCAAAGTGAGAAATAGTTCATGAGGCAAGTGAGGATAGTTAACAAGATGATTGAAAATATTTTCATAATGGATGCGAATGCAAGTGTTGGAAAGGTCTTGTAGTTATGACAATGTCAAAAAAATTCTTAGAGGATTTTGATGCCCTCTTAGGGTATTTATCCTTTTTCAAGGCATTAGCACATTCACTAAAAGTGTGCAACTAAACGTGACAATAGTTGGAAGGATTAAAACTCATTTATGCAACTTATGGAGAGAATCTAGAGAAATTTGATGACTTGTTCAAGTTGTTGAGAAGATAAAGGAGGCATTTTTGACCTAGTTTGATCCCGATGAAGAGCATCTAGGAGTTGATTAAGAGGTGTCATCAATTAAAGGGTAAAAGAAATTAAAAATTATTCATTCAAACAATATTTTGGAACACTTTAAGGGCTTGAAAAGTGAGGACAACTTAGCTAGACACCTAGGGATTTCTAACCCAAAAACAAGGTAAGATACTTGTTTTTCTTTCTTCAACACATGTTCCTAAGATTTAGCAAGATATTACAAAACATAAAGGACAATTATTTCTTACAGTTTTTTATGAATTATTGTAACCTAAAACAAGTTTACAAGTTTTTCTCATATCTATTTGTATTGCAATTCCTTTTCATTGTAACTCAATTTCAAGTTGAGAAATTATTTTTAGAATTATTATAGTTGTTTGTAACACATTTTGATTAATAAATACAAGCTTTTTACCTTCTTAGATCTCTTTCATTGTGCAATTTTATTCAATTTGGTTGATTTAATCTTTTGATGATGTATTTTCTCCTCAATCCGTGTCCCATCTTCATTGCCTTTATGTAGAAAGATGTTCATTTTGGAGGTCATGTATTGTGTTTACCCAGTTAAAGATAGGAAATTTTTGACTCAGTAAGTTTTCTAGCTCCTAAACATCACCCTTAGCATACAAAACATACTTACGAAATAATTTTGCAAATACATCTTAAATTTTGAGTTGTGTATGTTGTCTTTTAAGATGTTGGTCACATTACATGTCTACACAAGGGCATCACTGGTTGAACACTATCATATCACATGAATTCATATTGGGGGGTTTGATATCCCAAAAATGAGGGCTTAATATATTGTCTATCGATGAAAATGGGGGTTTTTCTAATTCAGGCTATGAAAAAATGCAATATTTGGCAAAAAAAAGGGGCTTTTAATTCAGGCTCTGTATTGGGAGGGGGTGGAAAAAAAATAATTATAGGGCAATATTTTTTTTAAATAGGGGGATTCTTTAGTATGTCATGAACACACGTGATATAATCTAGGTTCACTAAGTGAAGCCCCGTGTGTGTCAAAATAGTAGAATAGGTTTGAAATTATTTTGGTGCATCACCCCCTATAGTATTAGGTTTCATTCCATGTCATCTCTTTTATTTTTGTAATAAAATTAAGGAGTTTAGTTAAAATTAGGTGAGCTCTAAGGTAACCATCCCTCTTTAGAGGTTCATTTTCATGTAGGTTACCCACAACTTGAGAATGATCTCATGTTTACTAAGTTGTTGAGTTGATAACTCAACAAAGGTGCAAGGCTCAATGGTAACAAGCAATATTCTACTTATCTTTAACAACAGACTTTATTTGATTGTTTGTGTTCCCTTGTAATTGTATGTTTATGTTTGTAAATGTTACCTCAAAATTATTCTATATGTATCACCATTCTTCTATATGTGGTATCTTAAGTTTTCTCTTTTTGAGTATGATGCAAAGTGTTGGGGCATTTAGGTCTCTTCCATGTTGACCCAAAAATTCTACTTTATTTTGTGTGAATATTCTTCCTTTTTATTTGTTTTCCCACTATATCTAGGTAATTATTCAATTCATGAATTATATATATGCATATATCTTACTATTGTTGAATCATACTAACCCTAGGTGTTTGGATCCTTTAATGTTTTCAAACTAATGTTGAGGTTTCTATGTGACTTCTTTATAATTATGCAATGACATAATTTAAGGAATAATTTTTTTCTATGTGTTTCATGTTAGAATATTATGTTGTGTTATATCATTATCTTTTAATTTAACTCTCTCCTTAAATTAGCATATACTCTTTAATGCATGCAATTATTTTAAGGTGGATTATCACAATGCAAGATCATTTTTTATCTAAAATCATTAATCTTTATTATCATTATAGAAATTCGATAGCATCCATGAACCAGCTAATGCAAAGTAGATTGTTATTTGTTGACATCTCATATGTCATATCTCTAGCATAGCACATCTTACTAGTCGTACCTATTAAATTATTTTATCATAAATTTGTATCAAAATATTTTATTCTATTTACTTTCTTGAATCCTTATTTTATAAATTATTATTTTTCTAACATGTATGTTTGCAACTAACATGTTTGAAATAAAAATTACATAACATATTTATTTGTGTAAGATATCTTGGTTGTTTTGAAGACTTTTTCCTTATGGGTATATCCATGTAGATTAAAGACTGCATCCTCTAACATATTTTGGTAACTTTTAAATTTGTAATTTTTATTTTAGCATACATATCCAACATTACTCTCTACTAAAATGGAGGCAAAATGTAGCATAAAAATTGCATTTAATACGATTTCACATTGCTTAACACCTCTCATTTAGCTTAAGAAAGAAAATATTATTATTATAATATGATGATACTACAATATCTATCTACTAGTAGAATATTTATTTATGCATAGAAGTTTGTGTGACGTGCTAACTTGTCCCACAAAAAAATGTGATTCAAATAACTACTGGAGCATTATGTTCAAAGGGACCTCTTATTTTGGAGAAAAGTGCTCTTCCTTGATAATTAAAGGCACAATATTTCATTCATTGATACACACTTGATTTTCCCCTACAACTCTTGATCAAGCTTTTGAATTTTTCCTCAAAATCTAAAATTATTTTAGCTCTTGCAGATTTTCTCTATGGTGAGAGTATGAAGTACAATCTTATTGTAGCCATCAGATCCTTTTGGGAGTTTTTGGTAGCTTCCAAGTGGATCTCTCTTATATTGATTCTCTCTTTCTTAATGCTAGTGGGTAATTCTTAATACTAGTACTTTGGATATTATTTATATTATTATGTAATAGTTTATCTATTTTCTTTTATTTGACATTGTATTTTCTTGAATAAATATTTAATAATTATCATTTATTTTATCAAAAATCCAATTATCTATTTTTGGAGGTCAAAATATCAATACAGAGGTTTTATTGAGGCAAGTCTATATAACAGTGAACCCAAACATATTTTGTCTTACTTCTTGTGTGAAGATCATTGAAAGCTTAAATTGTCACAAATTTGTGGTATGAACCCCCCCCCCAACCTCTCTCTCTTTCTCACATTATATTTTCTATCATAATGGTTTTAATAATTTTGATATACTTTAATTAAATTTTTTATATCATGTTTTTTTGGTATGCATCAATGGATTGTAACATCTTTTAATTTTGTGTAGGAATAAACTTTATTTCATATTATGATTCTTATTTTTGGTTTGTACATGATGACAAAAAAAACATATTTTAATCCACATGGCACCAATGTTTGAGGATGAGGTATTAAACAAGTTACAAAATCATCCTTGAAATCTATATAGCATGTTTTTTATGTTACCAAGTTGTAATTGTAAATCAAATATTCGTATCATTATATTACAATTGGAGATTTATACTAGAAGTCATTATAATTAATATTATTTATAGTCATTTAAACCTATATAACGAGGATATATCAACTTATTTATAGAACATCTAGTTCATTTGTTCATGTAATAGAAAAGTTCAGTTTCCAAAGAAAGTGATTTTCTTAAATTGTGAGGGTTAAATTTTCTCTATTATAGGACACAACATATATGTAAAATATAAGAAATTAATGAATAATAAGGGTAGAATTGTAACACATGAATATGCATAAGCCATGATAATTCTAGGGTAAAAGGTTGCACAAGCATCAAATGATAGATCTTGATTATGCCTTAGTAATTCTATAATATCCCTAAGCATAATATAGAAGAGTCAAAATGGGAAATCAAATCATGTGTCAAATCAATAAATGAATAATAAGATGAACCAAAACATTGTAAATCTCTACCACTCAAATGGAATCTAATCTTATTGACCAATAATATTATTATCTAAAAAATCATAATAACAAGCAAAAATGATCTAACTTGTAAATGATCATTTGTACTACAATCATAATTATCGTGTATTAATTCTTCACTTAAGGTCACAATTTCACCATATAATGTATGATAAGACAATCTATTATAAATATACATGTACATGAGAAGCTAATGAATTAACATCCATATGTATGAGCTATCATTATGTATAAAATAAGGTAATTCATTCAAATCACACACATCTATAGTCCTAGATCTATCATAGCATATAGGAGAGGTATAGTCAAAACTTGTAATAATTTCATGAATAGATGGATAATATGTGATTTTTTCAATGCCAATCACCTTAGGTGTAGCACTAACATAAGGTAAGTCCCTACTAGGTATATGTTCATCATTATCGCAAGCCATGGAGAAGCACCATAAGTAAAGTTAGTGAAGAAGTTGAGAAAATACAACTTCAGAGATCCCAAGAACACCTGTTAGCAAAATATTTGTCACAAGAGAAGATTGGAGACAAAAACAAAATAAAGGCTTTGAAAAAAAGATTATCATTTCAAAGAGGGAATGAAAAATAAAGTTATAATACAATCCTTATGACAAGAGAATTAGAAACCCTAAAGAAACCCTAAAGGGATAAAGAGTATTTAATAATTAGAATAATTATTAAATACCTACAATATTATTAAATGCCTAAGTTTAGCTTAAGCGTAGAGTATAATAGACTAATAATTAAATAAATAATTATTAGATAATACAAGATAACTCTAACACCCCCCCTTAATATGAACTGAGGGAGTAGCCAAAAAAACTAAATGCATGAAGCAAAAAAAATGCAACTACATGAGAAGGCAAAAAAAAATTTGGGTCCCGGCAACAAGGCCTGATGAGGTACCCAATCACAGCCAAATCTCTATGAATCGAAGAAATAGAGAAAACCACGTGGAAAAAAAACTCCTCCAAAAAGAGATGGAAAAAGCAAGTGAAGGACTGAAGAAGCCTCCAAACAAGAATGTTCCAAAAAGATCAGAACAAGAGAAGATCATGAAGAACACCACTGAAGCATGAAATAGTTGCAAACACTGTCAAAGAGTAACTTCTAATCTGAAGAACCTCCACTGAAATAGAACATGACCAGGTAGAGAAGACTGTAATCTGCATGAGTGCCCTCAAATGACACTACTCAAATCAGATGGCAAACAAAGGAAAACAATTGAACTCAAAGATGCAGATGGTATGAGACACCAAAGCCTAAAGAGATGATCAATCGAACCAAGGAAGCATTAGAACCAATAAGAACTGAAAAGATGAAGAACCAAGAATATTGAAGGTGCAAAGAAAGTACATAGTGTCATGGAAGGAACACTCACTTGACACACATCATGAGGTGAATGTCATGGAAGGAACACTCACATGAAAAAGGTAGATGGAAAACAAAGGCAAGCATCAACCCCTCCATGGCACTTTATAAGTAGTGCATGTACAATAAGGCACAAGATGTGCAAGATCCCAAGTATACAATGCATGATGACACTCTATCTTAGTGCCTTTACATAAATAAAATGTCACAATGAAAAGAAGAGACAGATGACTAGAAATAGAAAGAACAATCAAAGGCAAGACATCCTACTCAAAGAAAGAGTTCCCAGGACCTTAAACATCCAAGATATTCACCAGAGTGCTAAAAAGCAAAAAACTGAATAAAATATACCTGGAGCTGAATCTGGAAATAAAACTCATATGAATGGAAAGAACACAGAACAATCTTTCCAACGATATAAAGTTTTTGAAAAATGGAGTTCAGGTGCTCAAGTTATGTCTCCCAATGTGCAAAAAGAAACCTCTCGCTTTGACAGCAAAAAATGCCATCAAAAAAGCAAAATCAAAAGTTCAAACCTCCAGATCTGAAGAGAGCTTGAAAAGAGCTTTCCGATGATATAAAGTTAGTGCCTCTGTATGACCAAGTTATAACCAAAAGAAAAAAACCCCTCTTGTAGGGCATAAAGAAGGGTTTTTTTTGTTTTTTTTTTGACGAAAATTTTCTGACGCATTTATTGGTATAGTCATACGAATTTTTCTACCTCGTAAAACATGCCAATGAAAAAATCATGGCCCAGATGCCCTTCTCACCAAAATAGGTCGAATCATATATCAAAATGACTGGAAATGCCCTTTAGAAGCCAACGGTGAGGTCTTTTTTGGCCAAAACTGCTCTGAAATTTTGTTTTTTTTAATGATTTTTCAAATGAATTTCTCAAAATTCGTGCCAAAAAAAGGTCCAAAACCCAAATTGGTCAAAATTTGACAAATTTTATGTGGAAATGGGGGGGTTTTGGGCATTTTGAGATCAATGGTGAGGTTCGTTTGAGCCCAAAATAATCAAAAAAAAAATAGCTACCCCAGATCCAATTAAAAAACTCTGAAAAAGCTTGAAACCCTCCTCCAAAAAATATTCTAAAAAATCAGGAACAAGCAGCAGCAGATGTAGGCTCTGATACCATGAAGAAGTTGAGAAAATACAACTTCAGAGATCCCAAGAGCACCTGTTAGTAAAATACCTATCACAAGAGAAGATTGGAGATAGAAACACAATAAAGGCTCTGAAAAAAATGATTATCATTTCAAAGAGGGAATGAAAAATAAAGTTACAATACAATCCTTATGACAAGAGAATTAGAAACCCTAAAGATGTGCAACCCTAAAGAAACCCTAAAGGGATAAAGAGTATTTAATAATTAGAATAATTATTAAATACCTACAATATTATTAAATGCCTAAGTTTAGCTTAAGTGTAGAGTATAATAGACTAATAATTAAATAAATAATTATTAGCTAATACAAGATAACTCTAATAGTTAGTATATATAGAAGTAAGGAATAAGCACTAACAAATTCAAATATTTAAGATGAGAAAAGAATTACATCTTATAAAGAACCTCCATAAAAAAGTTATCCTCCTCTATATTATAAAACACAATGAGATAATCAAGAATCAAAGTATCACATGTCACAAAAGATAGAAAGATGTAAAAATTAGAAATATATGCATGCAAATAAGAAAGAGAACATGAATTATGTGCATCCACAATAAACAATGACATACTATAATGACATGATGAAACCCATAGGTCAAAAAGATATACAAATATATGTAAAATATCATATGAAACTTAAAAAATTAATGAATGAAAAAAATTGGAGAAATGAATACATGTAAACTCTAAAGGCCAACATAAGGGCAGGTCAATTGGGAGAAAGATAAAATTAAAGTAATCACAAGAAATGTTGTAAAGTAATTAGAGAAATGAATGACTACATGGAAGTACAATCAAACCCTAGGAAATATAATATGACATATGAAAAATCAAGAAAAAACATATTTGAAACCCAAATGAAGAAAGAAGAAAATTCTAAGGGGAAACCCTAGGTCATGTTAAAAGATGTTAGGATCAATAACATAGATATAATGTAATAAATCATACTACATAAATAATATAGGCTAATATAATAGATGAAATTAGTAAGACATATATTATCTAGATTAATTAGTTCAGATATATAAATTATGGTCAAATTAGTAAAAAATGAAATTCAAGATCATGGTGTACTTAACAATTAGTAATGAAAATTTTATAATAGAATTTTCTATTGGGCCATAAAACTATATGCCTTAGTAAGGTCACTATCTTAGAACTTGTACTAACTCAACAAATTATTAAGGCATAATTATCCTAGATTAATTAGTTTGGATATATATATATAAGTTGTGGTCAATTTAGTAAAAAATTAAATTCAAGATCATGGTGTACTTAACAATTAGTAATGAAATTTCATGATATAATTTTCTATTGGGCCACAAAACTATATGGCTTAGTAAGGTGACTATCTTAGAATTTGTAATAACTCAAAACATTATTGCTCAACTTTATGAGTTTGATCCTAATTACTACTAATATAATCATTTGTGTATATTTAATCTATGATGGATGAGATTGACATATCTAAATGTGTGCTTATAACAAACCTACTCATTTTTTCCTTCTTGGTATCTAGATCTCTTAACGTGGTGTGTAGGGACACCATTTAAGAGTTTGTCGACTTGATAGGTGAATGTTTTATCCTAGTTCAAATTCTTTTAGTGAGCTAGATAAATGATGATGAGTAATAGGTCAAAATAAACATAAGTATAAATGTAGATAGACTATATGATGATCCAGATCTAATTATTTATTTCCCTTTAGAAATTGAAGTATATTCTTAAGATTTTCTCTCTAGTTTTTTATTCTTGTATGTCTTATATGATCGACTGATTGCACTATAAGTGTCTTTAAATATCTATATGATATAGCAACATGTATCACAAATATTTATTAAGTTGGTGCATAATAACTATTAAAAAGGAGCATGGAATTTTGAATTTGACTATGTAGCTTTGGATTTTTTAGATTCATTCCAACATGTAACAAAATTGAATTGGGTTAATTCCAAAACACTTAGAAATAAAATTCAAGACTAAAATGATAATTTGAAGCATAGAACAAACATATGGAATTAAGTGGAAATCAATTCATAGTAATGATGAGAAAATAGTAGATAGATAAAAATGGATGTAGAGATAGATATAAATCACACCACACAAACAACTATAAAAACATGATGCCAATAGAAAAGTTAAAATATAGGTCCCACACTTGAGAGGTTGATTCAATGTTTCACAAGGTTGATGATCAAGTCTGATCATCATAGGGTGCAAACTTTTGTGACAACAGGGACCTAGATCCCATGTCATCTTATGTCTTAAATTTAATTTTTTTTTACTAGCAAATATAAAAGGAGGTCCACCCCTCTCATTTCGATATAGGAAACTCATAATTTGAATTCATCATCAACTCAAGAGAGAAAAATTGAGATCTTACATTCAAGTGAGTAAGCAATTAGTCTTCTATCAAGCATTGTAGTATAATTGAAGTCAAGATTCAAGCATTGGAGATGGCATTCATGTTTTATGTTTTATGAATACTATCTACATGAAACCCTAATTCCATGTGAAGAAAAATAAAACTTCATTAAATTTATATCATTAGGTTAATTCATTTTTAGCTTTTCCCTCAAAAGGAAATTATTTTAATGTAGTACTTCATTTACACTTTAATTCAATTTCATGGTTAAGCTGATCAAAACCGAGGTTTGACATAAAGCAATCCCCTATTCCTAACAATTTCCCCCTTTTCATTGTGTGTAGGGACATGTACAGAGCTGTGTGTTGGAGGATCGATAGGATTCATAGAGATGAACAAGTTCCCCTTTTGACAACAAAAAAATTGGAGGACTAGGACGACCACCACCACAGTCCCAACAAATTAGGCTAAATTTTTGGGAACATATCCAAACCATCATCTTCTTCTCAAATCCAAGTTTGTGGCTCCATACGATTATTGTAGCTTACTGTTTCTATCAAATTACTTCAATAATTCACTATATTTTGTCCCAATCTTTAAACAATTCAAATTCAATTCAATCTCATTATTTCATCCTTTGACTTTTCTCTTGATGAGTTATTTTTTAATAAATTTGAATATAGGGGTACCATTAAATGGAATGTTCCACCATTTCTCAAGTCTAGAAGGAGGATCCACATAATTTATACCTAAAAGGAAAGGGGCCTTTTCTAGAATTATCTTCCTAAGTAAGAAGGATTTTGTTGTGGTCTGAGCCTACCCTTGGGAGAGCCTTAAGGAAAATATTAGCATAAATATCCTAGCTACTAGAGATTAAAAAATGATCCAACTTGACTTAGATTAAGTGATTATCTTGTCGTCTGTTAGACTAGGTATAAATAACTCCTTCAAGGTCAACATCGACCAAACCCATGGCACCAATAAAGTCCTCTAGGTTGCCCATACTGTAATTGAAATCCTCAATGTTACCATATTTCTTAGAAGGAAATAGTCTAGTATTAAAATCACCATGTAGACACCTAAAATTAATATTTAATTAATTTAAGCCTATCAAAATAATTAATTGACTTTAATTGTGTTATCATTATTCCTCTCAGAATCAATTAAATCTAATTTAATTAATCCTGTCACTATTGTCCAATAATTAATTTATCAAATAAATTAATTATTCCCCCATTCTTCTAAAGTCCCCTCCAATAATTATTTCCTCTAAACCTGCTCAGTTGATTAATTCTAATTAATTAACCTAGTCATGTGATTCCTACAAATCACTTTTCCTAATCCCACTTAGCCTAATTAATCCTTTCTAGAATATCTCATAATCATGCTTATCATTATCCCTCAATTTTTAATTCCCACTCATGTTACATCAACATTGAGTCTCTCAAAGAAATTCAAATTTCTTTGAATCCCTCAATGCATCCTTATTTTGGAATTTTTTATTCCTCATATTTGAAATTCAAATTTCTCCCCCCTTTTTTCAAGGAATTTTATATTCCTGTTTATTTTCCCAAGGCACCCTTGATCCATGCCTTCTATGTAAAATCAATCTCAACCCTTCACAATCAAATCAATCTTGGCCCTCCATTGGTCTTCTCCAATCTATAAATTGGAGCTTATTCTTCTCACAAATCATCCACTTCTCATGCATTGTCATGTTTCCTATTTCTTCTCTCATCCTCTTCTAATCCTCTCTCAAATCTATCAAATTCATAATCCATCACTCAAATCCAATCCTATCAAATCCATCAATCTATCTTGTTGAGCACAAAGGAGATCAATCCACATCCAAATCAATCAAAGGAGCACATCAAGTGGAGCATCATCAAAGGGTGCCTTCACTTCATCAAGCTCAATCGGAAAGAGAAGGTAAAATAGGAAGGTAAAATGATCTCTTGATGTTTTATGGTTTTCATGCTTATTTCATTCATTTTGGTCATTTTCCCTTCTAATCCATATCTTCTTCATCTTCACTCTATTTTCCTCCAAACTTCACTAGATCCCTTGCAATTTCATTTTGCACATTTCCTTCCGTGAGGACCTTATCCCAAATTCTACTTTTTGAAGCCCAAAATCCCACATTTCTCTATTTTTAGGGTTTTCCATAACTTCTTCTAGTTTTATCCAATCACCTCCAAATTTTTCCATGTTGTCTATCTCCAATTTTTTCTTCTTTGTCCCTCTAGGACAAATTTTTCCATTCCTTCACCTCTCCTCCAAAATCCCCATTTTATGCTTGCCTATCCCTTAGAAAGTGGCAAAAACCTAGTCAAACCCCATTTACCCATCAAATTTTCCTCCAAATCCACATTTGTCATTAGTAGAAAAGTTTTTATTCTTGTTTTTCTACTCATTCCCAAAAAATTAAAAAAATAAAATAAAATTGTCATTCTTTTGTTTTTTGCAAGATGCTTGTTGAAGACTTCATTTTCAAACTACTAATCCACCTTTTTGTAGGTTGCCTAAGGAAATCTGACCAAACATTGTGTTTTTCTTAATCTTTTTATTCTAGGCACCTAGATCTTAATTAGGGGTAAAACAACTCTTTCTTTTTGTGTTTGAGGAAAGTGTAGAGGTAGGAGAGTATGCTCTTGTTTGCATAGACAATCAGAAATCCTGACCCTCGAACCTTTTCTTGTTTGATAGCATGCTTACCCTTAGTGGGCCTTCCCTCCCAACTTTCTCTTTGAGAAGGTAAGAGGGGAACGACCCAAGTGAGTACACCTGGACCTGGGGTTCCCAACTCACTTTAATAAATAGGTCATTGACTACGAAAGGGTCAATGGCTGGGGCTATATGAGAGTTCACTCTCACATTGGGTGCTTAGTAGGATCCTAGAGATCTCAATCATGCTTGCGTGACTACTAAGTTCTTGCTGCTTCGTTGGGCTATAGGCCTCAATTGCGCTTGCACAACTGTGAAGGGTAGCTCCTGACGGGAAGCCATACTAAACACCTTGTGTATAGTGGCCAAAAACCTTGTAGTCATTGGTGCAGGAGGTTGGACCTCCAAAGCCGCCCATATTTTTATGACCCTTAGTAGAGACACAAAGTTCACCATGAGGATTTTTCATGTGAATTGATGCTTGGCTGCCCCGAAGAAGTGAGTGTCATGGAGGGGAGCCAGTGGAGTCAAGCATCTAAGTGTCTGCTTTGGATAAGCATAACTGGGAAACCAATTGGGATCCATTGACTATTGTCTTTTCTCGCCATAGGATATGTTGTGAAGGAACATGAGTGTCTTTTGAGTCTAACTTATTTTCACCATTGTGTTTTCTTTACTTGACATCTCTTGCCAAGTCCATCCCCCACAACCAATCAATCACCCCTCTTTCCAAATTCCATCTTGTCATCATCAAATCTTTAATCCATTTCTATCTATCCAAGAAATTCTCCAATCCCCAATCCACTTTCATCCATTCAAGCAATCATCCTTCCTCAACTAATATTCATTCTTCCTATAGTCCAATCAAATCTCCAAAATTCTAATCAATCAAACTCATCCATCTTCCTAATCCGGTTATCCAATCCAATCCAATCCAATTCAATCCAATTCAATCCAATTTAATCCAATTCAATTCAATCCAATCCAATCCATTCAACCAATCAACCAATCTAATCTAATCCAAATCTAATCAAGTCTAATCCAATTCCAATCCAAATCAAATCTAATCCAACCAAACCAAGTCCTAATCCAAGGACTAATCCAATCCAATCAAATCAAATCAAATCCAACCCAATCCAATCCAATTCAATCCAATTTAATCCAATCCAATTTAATCTAATCCAATCCAATCCAATTCAATCCAATCCATTCAATCAATCAACCAATCCAACAAATCAAGTTCTAATCCAAGGACCAATCCAATCCAATCCAATCAAACCAAGTCCTAATCCAAGGACTAATTCAATCAAATCCACTTCATACTCCAAATCCAATCAAATCCTAATCCAAGGACTAATCCAATCAAATCAAATCCAATCCAAATCTAATAAAATCTAATCCATCATCATTCCAAGCCAAGTCCTAATCCTCATCTTCATTTAACATCATCTTCATAATCGTTCCCCTCCAAAACATATTCATCCAATTCCAATCTAATCCTTCACTCTCAACATGACTACCCAAAATTTCAAATCTTGGTATGAGAAGATGCTCACAGAAATTCATGAACCTGCCTACCAAGTTAATCCTGTAATCTCCCACTCGCCTATCATACCTTCATCCATCCCATCTCAACACATTACACCCAATCCCAATCTATACCATATCTCCTATCCTTCCTCTACCGTCGACAAGGGAAATCCATCTTATTCCCCATCCATATCTCCATATTATCCCCCATCCACATACTCCTCTAAACCTATATGTATACCTCCATCTCCCCCCCTATATACATCCCAATCCCCATCCTTCTATAATGCATTCATTACCTCTACTCCCCATCCAAATCCTTTACTCCATAGTCCTCAAATCATTAATCCTAATTCCCCAATCTATTATCCTAATCCTCCACTCAATCCCAATCCTCCATCCAAGCCCAATCCTCCATCCAATCCCAATCCTCCATCTAAACCTAATCCTCCATCCAATCCCAATTCTCCATCTAATCCCAATCCTCCAAAATCCATATTGTCCACGTCCTCCAAATCCATCATCCATAATCTTATCCAAGACATGCTAGCAAAGGAGACAAAATCATCACCTCAAAGCAAAGTGGCCAAGTCTCCTCAAGTCCTCCATCCACCCCAATCACCTCCACCTCAAAACAAATCCCAATCCTCTGCACTTCATGATACCATCATTCCTCCATCCGCCCAAGTTGAAGCTTCCATACCCTCCTCCATCACACAATCCCCACAACTCCAAACATGCCAAAATCTTGATCCAAAGCATGCTAGCATAGAAATCTCTCCATCTCATGCTACATCTCCCTCCACTCCATCTAATGATCCCATCCCCTCCACTTCCTCCCATGATCATATTATTCCTCTATCATCGCATGATCCTCTTTCATATCATGATCCAATCACCCATCCCACTCCATCTCATGATACCCTCCCTAGTCAAGATTAAAGTATCCCTTCATCTCCATGTCATGATCCCAATCCATCTAAAGATCCTAATCTTCCTTCCACATCTCATCCCCCTCAAAATGGAATCGCATCTTATTTCCGAAATAATAAGGGTCCTCAAGATAATGCTCAAGATGTCGGTACATCCTCTATTCCTCCTAAATGAAAATTTCTCTCATACAAATCAAAATCTTGTTATCCCTCATCTTCCACATCCATTTTGGGCCCTATGTTCCAAAGTTAAACCCTTCATTCCTTCCATCCATTTTGGGCCCCTGTGTTCCAATGCTCAATCCTCCATCCCTTCCATCCATATTGGGTCCTTACATTCCTCCATCCACCGCTCCATCACCTCAAATAATCCCTAAGCAAGATCAACAAAGGCACACATCATTGAATGCCTCCCAACACTCGCTTTCCACTATCCCATCCATAAAATACATCAATCCTTCATCCTCATGCACCCATCCCATAGCTATTGGAAAAAATTTGGAGGCCCAATCTAAAAAGCATAAAGCTCAAAATCCACAAAAATCAAAAGATCAACATGTCCCCTCAAAATGACATGCTCAAAACAAAAATATGATCCAAAAGAGGAAAAAATCAAAAAGGCCACAAAGGCCCCAAAAGAAAAAATAAAAAACTATGTGGATTCCCAAAGAGGCAATGCATCTCAAAGAAAATCAAAATTGGCATCCAAACATGTTAATCGAAAAGCTCCATCCATTCATAAGTCCTCAAATCCTCCATCTAACACTCCTCCATCTTCAAAATCCATTTTGGGTCCTTATGTCCCAAAATCCACCATCCCAACTCCATCATCCCCTTCTTCTATTTTGGGTCCTCATTTCCCAAAATCCACACTCTATCCCCCATCCAATTCAAAGCACTCTCCTCCACTACTCCAACAACCTTCAAGGTGTGTTCCAATGTTGATCTTCCACAAATTTTTCAAAACCCCATCCATTATCCACCATCCATTTTTCACAATCCCATTTCGTTAGTCCAATCCTTTCCAAATCCTTATCTTCCATCCCCTATCCATTTTATCTCCCCAATTATTGTTACCGACATCTATGAGCATACCTCCACTTTAAAGCAATACTAAGGGATACCATCTATGGAACTAGATGCTTGAGTTCTCCCTTCCTCCTTCACTCATCCACTATCTTCCATATCCACTCATCCTCATCCTTATTCATCCAAACTATTCCAAAAATTCAAAAACAATAAAAAAATCAAGAAAAATTCAAAAAAAAAAAAACACAGAAAAAAGTAAAGAAAAATCATTTCATTCAATGGTGAAAACCACTTCTTGTGGTGCCTTGGGTAAGTACCATGATGAAAACTTGGCAAACAAGCATCATGTGTAATCCCCTCATCCCCTTGCACTCTACACTTGGGGGCAAGCTTCATCCACACAATCCTCCCATCCATCTACATCATATCTAAGTCCATTATCCTTTCCTATCTTTGATCTTGACTATCCTATCCATATCCTCCATCTCATATCCCTCATCCTATCAAAATAAATCCTCCATTCGTATCTTTCATCTTGATCATATAAGAGGAAAAATAATGTATATGCATGCATGCTTTGGAGCATTTAAGCCTTAATCCTCTACCATCCATATCCAATTACACATTATTTCAAAACTCATACATCTTTATCCACCATTATTGCATCCTTAATTCCACTACCCCTAGTGTGGGGTATTGCACTTCTTTGCAGCATAGTCTTTGGGTCTCCATCACCCTACCCTCCATCCTTTATTCCTCCATTTCTTATCCATATCCATCCACTTATTCCCTCCATCTCCTATCCAAAAAAATCCCTCATCCATCTATCCTCTTACCAATCCTTGGTTCTCCCTTGTCATTGGTTCCATTCAATCAAATCCTATCCACCAATCCAACCCATCTAATCCAATTTATAATCCAATCCTATATTATCCAATAATATTCTCCATCTCTTCCAATTCAATCATTAATCCCATCCTCAATCCAATCCTATTCAATATCCATCCCCTTTTCATCCTATCTAATCATTTATCCTTCCAATCCTATTCAATATCCATCCCCTTTTCATCCTATCTAATCATTTATCCTTCTAATCCTATCCAATCCATCAAACTGAGCTTTCCCCATCTACCTGAGCTCACATTGACTTGTGCCTAATCCAAGCACCCATCCATACTTTGCTAATAAAATCCAAGTGGCAATCCTCTCATCTGCACATCTTGCACATCCAACTTGTCTTTGGTCATCCATCAATTAATCCATCACCTGCCCATCGAGATGCCTCCTTCTCTAGTTTGGCAGCTTACCCAAATCCATATCCTACTCTTGGCAAGAAATATCAGTTGGTCATGTGCATGTTGTTTGCATGCTTGATCTTTTTGCTTTGTTTTCATCTTGTGTCCCAGGACTATACTTGTTCAGGGCTACCTTAATCATCCTATATCTTGGTATGTCTATACTTTCTCAACAAGAAATCCAATCCATTTATCATTTTTTTTTGTCTCATTTCATTCACAACACTCCAACTCGTCCTACTTACCTCTTTCATTATCTTCATCATTTCATCACTTATTCTTCTAATTCCTTTTCGAGAGAACACCCATGTTCTTCGAACCCGCATGTCCTCTCGAGGGGGCATACCACTGCATCCTCGTCATCCTTACTCCTCATCATTCATCCTCATCCCATGACTAGGGCATCATGCTACTAGTCCTTATCCTTTTTTCCACTATGTTTTATTCTTCTTTGATATAGCATCATTTCATGACGCTATATCAAAGAGGGGCAAAATGTAGACACCTAAAATTAATATTTAATTAATTTAAGCCTATCAAAATAATTAATTGACTTTAATTGTGTTATCATTATTCCTCTCAGAATCAATTAAATCCAATTTAATTAATCCTGTCACTATTTTCCAATAATTAATTTATCAAATAAATTAATTATTCCCCCATTCTTCTAAAGTCCCCTCCAATAATTATTTCTTCTAAACCCACTCAGTTAATTAATTTTAATTAATTAACCTAGTCATGTGATTCCTACAAATCACTTTTCCTTATCCCACTTAGCCTAATTAATCCTTTCTAGAATATCTCATAATCATGCTTATCATTATCCCTCAATTTTTAATTCCCACTCATGTCACATCAACATTGAGTCTCTCAAAGAAATTCAAATTTCTTTGTATCCCTTAATGCATCCTTATTTTGGAATTTTTAATTCCTCATATTTGAAATTCAAATTTCTCCCCCCCTTGTCCAAGGAATTTAATATTCTTGTTTATTTTCCCAAGGCACCCTTGATCCATGCCTTCTATGTAAAATCAATCTCAACCCTTCATAATCAAATCAATCTTGGCCCTCCATTGGCCTTCTCCAATCTATAAATTGGAGCTTATTCTCCTCACAAATCATCCACTTCTCATGCATTGTCATGCTACCTATTTCTTCTCTCATCCTCTTCTAATCCTCTCTCAAATCTATCAAATTCATAATCCATCACTCAAATCCAATCCTATCAAATCCATCAATTTATCTTGTTGAGCACAAAGGAGATCAATCCACATCCAAATCAATCAAAGGAGCACATCAAGTGGAGCATCATCAAAGTGCACCTTCGCTTCATCAAGCTCAATCTGAAGGAGAAGGTAAAATAGGAAGGTAAAATGATCTCTTAATGTTTTATGGTTTTCATGCTTATTTCATTATCATTTTGGTCATTTTCCCTTCTAATCCATTTTCCCCTCTTCACACCATCCAGTGTTCAAGCTTCACGGTACCCATTATTTATGTGATTAGCTAGAGAGTTCCAAATCTCATCCCTTGTTTCTTTGACATTAGGAGTGTAGATGTTTAGAAAGTTCCACTCTTGATTGGTGGTGATATCATTGAAATGAACCATAATTCTTGTTAGAGTAAAGTAATTAATTAACTTTGCTCTCCTCTTAAGATTTCCCTTTATGCACATATTAGTCATTTAATAATTAATATTTAATTATTAAATGCACACACCTTAGGGTTAGGTTTTCCTTTTGGTGTTGATCTCCTTTATAAGGATTGATCTCTTGTATTATTCATATTGTTGATTCATTTTTCTCTGATAATACATCTTTTCTCTTTGTCAGAGCCAAAACCCTTGTATTCGTTCTCTCTCTTTCTCTGTGACAGGTTTCTTGCATGCAGGTTTCTTTTGGGTTCTGTGGATTTGTATTTCTCAAATCCTACATGGTATCAGAGCTGGATCTGCTGCAGCTTGTTCAGAATTTTGAAAGATTTTGAGATCCAGGTTTTGGTTGCATCAGATCTGTGTTTGTATTCTGTTTTTTATTTTGGAATAGGGGGTATTTTTTTTCGGTGCACTTTGAGCCCAAACGGACCTCACCGTTGAGCTCGTAGCGCCCAAAAACCCCTATTTCCATATAAAATTCGTCCGATTTGGACACAGTTGCACCAGGAGGCAAATTTTTTTTGGCCCCAAGGCCGTACGGCCCTAGGGAACGAAAACCGAGGCGGATTTTCAAAAAAAAATCAAAAAAAAAAAATTTAAAAACGCAGTTTTTTTGTTTAAAAAGCACGCAGCCTTTTTTGGAGGGACGCGCAGCCCGGCGGCCACCGCCGCAGGCGGTCACCACCGGCCGCGGCCCGGTCTCCATCGCCGCGCCGCCGGCACAGCCCCCGCCCGAGCGCCGCCCGGCCCCAGCCCGCTCGCCGCCTGCGACCACCCCACGTGCTGTCGCCGCCCCTGTGCCGCCCCCTGTGCCACCAGCCCCAGCGCTAGCCCCTGGTCGCCCAGAGGACCAGGGGCTTATTTTTTTAAGCCCTTGAGGGCTTAAAGGGCCTATTTGAGCTTTTTTGGAGCAGTTTTACTAAATCGGGTATAACTCGGGCATTTTAGCTCGGATTTTTGAATGAAAATAGGCGTTGGAAAGCTGGTTCCGAGCCCGATCTAAAAGATGTAGATATTTTTTTCTGATTTTTCCGTTTTGTAGTGTTTTTTGCCAGTCGAAGTCAGAACAAGTTTTTTGCACTCCAGGAGCCATATCTTTTGCATACGGACTTCGTTTTTCGAAAGCAAATAGGCGTTGGAAAGGTGGTTCTGTGCTATTTTCAGATCTATAGTCTATTTCATCAGCAAACTCTTCAGGTGCTCCAAATTTTGTCTCAACCCGTTATTGCTTTCTATCATTTTCTAGCTTTCAGTTTGTACTGGGGATTAGTTTTTTGCATTGTGGGGGGTGTTTTCTCTTGCTTTCTGTTATTTACATCAGAAAACTAGAATTTACAAACACCAATACAAAAAAAAATCAAACCCCCTTCTGCATCTTCTGTCTAGTTCTGAAAGACCACTTAATAATAATTAAAAATTCAGAGCAGTTGAGGCACAGTTTACAGGATGGCAGACAGACCTATTGAATCTCTCACACCGCATAATTACCACACTTGGAAGGGTCGCATGATGACTCTTCTCCAGTCAAAAGGGTTATGGTCCTGTTTGGATGAGGTTCAGCCTCAGTTGACACGTCCTTTTGAGATTATGCAGCACAGGAACAATATGGATCAGGCTATGGGATTGATGGCTTTACACATTTCCGACAGTCTCCAGTTTCATCTTGAGGGTTGTATCACTCCTCGAGCCATTTGGACCAAGTTTGAGGGACTTTTTGGTACTGTCAACGAGTTCAGAGCTTTGCAGCTTGAGGCAGAGTTAACTTCCTTGGTACCTGATTCATTTCCTTCTATTGAGGACTTTCTGATGAAGTTCAAACAACAAAGATCTATCTTGCAGGGTTGTGGTAAGACTAAGACTGATACAGAGTGCATTTTCCTGATTCTCTCCAAGCTTCGGGGTCCATTTCAGATCTTCTCTTCGACCTTCTATTCCACCATGGATGCCTTGGGTGCTCGACATGTCATGCCTTCTTTTGAGGTCTTTTGTGATCGTCTGACTCGTGAGCAAGCTAAGCTTAAGCAGTTGGATTCACTTTCAGGTTCACAGAACCAAGCATTGGTAGCCCAGTCCTCCAAAGGAAAACAGAAGCAGAAACCGAAGCCTAAGAAAGATTCAGAGGCTAGTGAGAATCCCTCCAAGCCACCACCTAAGTCTGATTCAAAACCACAATTCAATTCTAAACAGGGAAAATCTTCAAAGTTTGGTGAGTCTTCCTCCAAGACTAAGAAGAAATCAGGTGATCCTTGCAATTTTTGTGGCAAGGAAGGACATCCCGTTTCCAGGTGTTGGAAACGTTTAGAGGCTTTGGAGGAAGCCATGCAGTAGCATAATATCAGTGCACCACAGCCTCCTTCATAGCCCACAGGGAAAGGTCATGCTCTTTCTGCACGAGCATTGTCCTCAGCGTCCACTTGGATTCTAGATTCTGGTGCCTCTCACCATATGACACACACACAGGATTTGGTCACCGCTCTTGCTCCTACAGGCACTAGACATATTGCGGTTGGTGACTCAGCACAACTTTCCGTTCAGGGTTTTGGTACTGTTTCATTGGATGGTGGTTGTCTTCAGGATGTGCTTTTGGTTCCTGACATTTCAACAAACCTTCTATCCGTTTATCAGATTTGCCACTCTGGCTCTGGTAAGACAGTTGAGTTCTCTCCACATGATGCGGTTATTCGAGATCTTCATGATCCTGACTTGGTTGTGGCTACTGGGAGTGTGGATTCTGCATCTCACTTATATAGTTTTGATGGCTTTGAGAGTTCAGACACTGTTGGTTCCTCTCTTATAGCACATGCAGATTCAGTGAGCAGGCTTTGGCATGAGCGTTTTGGTCATGTCAATTACAGATATCTACAGCAGATGAGTACACAGGCACTTGTGATTGGGCTTCCACAGATTTCTTGTACAGATGGTGTATGTCGTGGTTGTGTCCTTGGCAAACATCATCGAGATCCTTTTCCTAAGGGTCGAGCCTCTCGTGCTAGGGCAGCCCTAGAGTTGGTACACAGTGATCTTATGTCCTTTCCGACTCCTTCTTTTTCAGGGGCCCGTTATGTACTCACTTTTATTGATGACTTCTCCAGACGTACATGGGTGTACTTTCTTAAGTACAAGTCTGATGTCTTTGACTCTTTCAGGAAGTTTAAGACATTTGTGGAGAAGCAATCTGGACTTTCTATCAGGAGGATACGCACAGATAATGGGGGGGAGTATGTAAATCAAGCTTTCAGAGATTTTTGCACTGAGCATGGTTTACAGCATCAGTTTACAGTTCCTTATACCCCTCAACAGAATGGTGTTGCTGAGAGAAAGAACAGAACCTTACGGGAGATGGCAAATTGTATGATACAGTCTCGAGCTATGAGTTCTTCATTTTGGGCTGAGGCAGTCAATTGTGCCAATTATATTCAGAACCGGATGCCCCATAAGGCATTACGACATATGACTCCTGAGGAGGCTTGGACCCATGTCAAGCCTGATGTTTCTACATTCCGAGTTTTTGGTAGTGAGGCTTGGGCATTTATTCCTGATGCTCAGCGGATAGCCATGGAGAGGAAGAGCCGACCACTCATATTTGTTGGCTACTGTGAGGATGTTAAGGCATACAGGTTGTTTGATCCTGATTCCAGAGAGGTCTTGTTTCGGCGGGATGTCCAGTTTGATGAGTGCTATCCTCAGATGGATTCTCCATCACCAGCTTCTCCCTCATTGCCTACTCCTTCCTCTTCATCTCTTGAGGATTACTTATCTCTTGAGGATGATGTAGATCATGATCCACCATCTCCACCACCACCAGTTGCTCCGTCTTTGCCGAAGTGGGCCCGTGATACTGTTGATGCAGCTGGTTCTTTGGCAGGTGATCCTTCAGATACTCGTCGCACTTGTGCTCAGACATCTGATTCTAGTCTTTTGAGTCATACCCTTTCAGATGATCCTCAAAAGTTTTCAGAGGCGACAGGACACCCAGAGTGGGATAGGGCCATGGATGAGGAGTATTCTTCTTTGATGAAGAATCATACTTGGGATCTTTGTCCTCTTCCTAAGGGAAGAAAGTTGGTTCGGTGCAAGTGGGTGTATCGTACCCAGTATGCTGCAGATGGTTCTATTGATAAGTATAAGGCCCGTCTTGTTGCGAAGGGGTTTTCTTAGGTAGAGGGTATTGACTACTCTGAGACCTTTGCTCCTGTCGCCAAGATGAATTCTATACGCCTGGTACTTTCACTTGCAGCTTCACAGGGATGGACAGTGTTTCAGATGGATGTGAAGAGTACCTTCTTGCATGGAGACCTACATGAGGAGATCTATATGGAGCAGCCTCAGGGTTTTGTGCAGGACACTTCTTTGGTTTGCAGACTTCGACGTTCATTGTATGGTCTCAAACAAGCCCCCAGGGCTTGGTATGAGAAGATGGACTCCTTCTTGCTTTCCTCGCACTTCACACGCTGTCATTCCAATCACACAGTCTATATTCAGCATCAGGAGGGTGATCTTTTATTCTAGTGCTATATGTAGATGATCTCATCATTACAGGTAGCTCATCCTCCATGATTCAGAGTGTTCAGAGAGCTTTGATGCAGCAGTTTGAGATGACTGATCTTGGTCTCTTGCACTTCTTTTTGGGTCTACAGGTTATTCAGTCTTCGGATGGGATTTCCATTTTTCAAGAGAAGTATGCTCTTGATATGCTTCAGCGATTTGGCATGCTTGATTGCAAGTCTGCCCCCACTCCATTTCAGTCAGGTGTTGTTTTGTCTTCCACTTGCTCTACTCCTTCAGTAGACCCCACTTTATACAGGCAGTTGGTTGGCAGTCTGTTGTACCTGACACATTCTCATCCTGATCTTTCCTTTGCGGTTGGCCTTGTCTCTCGGTTCTCCCATGATCCTCATGAGAGCCATTGGCAAGCAGCCAAACGTATTTTGAGATATATTCGGGGCACCACACATTATGGCATTCACTACTCTTCAGGATCCCCTCACATCATTGGCTTCACTGACTCCGATTGGGCTGGTGATGTCAATGATCGGAAGTCTACTTCTGGCTTCATTTTTTGCCTTGGTTCTGGTCCTATCACATGCTCTTGCAAGAAGCAATCTGCTATTGCATTATCATCTATAGAGGCTGAGTACCGTGCAGCAGTGTTAGCCAGTCAGGAGGTTTTATGGCTTCGGCAATCGATGACAGAGTTTGGGTTTCCTCCAGATTGTCCCACTATTCTTTGGTGTGACAACCAGAGCGCCATTCACATTTCACGCAACCCAGTGGAGCATCAGCGGACAAAGCATATTGAAATCCACATGCACTTCATCAGACAGTTGATTCAGGATGGTTCTCTCATCTTGGAGTATATTCCTACAGAGGAGCAGGTTGCTGACATTTTCACTAAACCTTTGGCATCTCCGCGCTATCTTCAGTTGCGCTCAATGCTTGGGGTGAAGGAAGTTGTCCTTGGGGGGTCTCAGTGAGGCCTTCCTTCCTTCATGTTTTCTTTTTAGCATGATTCTTTATCTCTTTTTGGAGAGGAGTTTTTTCCCACTGGGTTTTCTCCTTTACTCTGCTTTATAGAGATTTTCTTGTATTCGGGTACCTCATCAGGCCTTGTTGCCAGGACCCTCTTTTGCATTGTAGTTCCTTTTCTTTTTTCTGCATTGTTTGTAGCTACATTGTAGCTCATCTTAAGGGGGGGTGTTAGAGTAAAGTAATTAATTAACTTTGCTCTCCTCTTAAGATTTCCCTTTATGCACATATTAGTCATTTAATAATTAATATTTAATTATTAAATGCACACACCTTAGGGTTAGGTTTTCCTTTTGGTGTTGATCTCCTTTATAAGGATTGATCTCTTGTATTATTCATATTGTTGATTCATTTTTCTCTGATAATACATCTTTTCTCTTTGTCAGAGCCAAAACCCTTGTATTCGTTCTCTCTCTTTCTCTGTGACAGGTTTCTTGCATGCAGGTTTCTTTTGGGTTCTGTGGATTTGTATTTCTCAAATCCTACAATTCTATTTTTAGAGACATGCTTGGTACTGATAGTCAACCTAGGAGGGCTCTAGAAAGTCATCAAACCACCTGAGGCACGTTCAGCATCACTAATTGAGAATTCACTAGTAGGCCATATAGCTTTAACCATATTAAGGAAAGAATCAAATTTCATTTTTCTTTTTTGAAGTAAAAATATATCCACTTTTTTCTCCAATAGGGTGTATTTCAAAATATTTCAAGAAAGGATCTTCATAAAGACAACACAACAAGACTACTCCACCTGGAATAGTAGGGGATCCCAACTAGGAATCTCAGGTTAACATTTTTTCTTTCTAGATTTTGAGAGGTCATCTAAAGTTCTTTGCCTCCCATTGGCTATTTCCTTTGTTGCATCTGTGTTCCTTGTTTCAATTTGTGAAGGCCAACCCAACTTTCCTTTAACACTAACATTTGGTTTCCTTTTCTTTTTTGGTTTCCTAGTTACTTGAGTCCATTCTACCTCTAAGTCATCATCTTCTATATTTTATTTTTGTTTATTGTGAGGAGGAGTAGAAGAAGATCCTAGAAGTTATAAGCTTTCCTTAAGGTTTTTGACTCCCTTCACATGACTAGACACACCCTCTTGAAGGGCCTTACCCTTCGATAGGGATGAAGGAATGTTAGTAACATTCTCTTGCAAAACCTTTGAAGCCTCCTTCTTCACTACTTCATATTCCTCTTTTAGGTTATCCAAGTCACCCTCCTCCAAAATTTGATTCTCTATAGGACCCCTATCCTCTTTATTAAGGGAATCACATGAAACCTTCTCCACATCTATTTCCTCTAGTGGATTCACACTCCTATC
This sequence comes from Cryptomeria japonica, assembly GCF_030272615.1. Classification (NCBI taxonomy): domain Eukaryota; kingdom Viridiplantae; phylum Streptophyta; class Pinopsida; order Cupressales; family Cupressaceae; genus Cryptomeria; species Cryptomeria japonica. The sequence continues at coordinate 310,121,275 of NC_081409.1, read as the reverse complement.
CTATTAAAAATATTTCAAGACCAACAATACTTAGGTTTTCTACATCTCACTATTGGCCAAAGACATCTTAACAGTTACATAACCAAATGCAATTGTAGCATCACCCTTTTGTATCTCACTCTCTAATTGAAATTTATCATTATTAACAAACCCCACATCCAAAGATTGTTTCCCACTTTGAACTGGATAAGATTCACTCTTTTCTTGTGGCTTAATCCTAATAGGATCAACACTAGCCCTAGAAACATTATCACAATAAGGAGGTACAACATCTTGCCCAGTAGGAATCCATTTATGACATTGTAATCAACAATCCTAGCTCAGGTGACCATATTTCTTGAAATTAGTGCAGTAAATGTGGGCATTCTCATATTCAATGGGATGTAGCCTAGATCCCATCTTTGATTTTAATAAGTCCTCAGTAGGTAGCATTGTGTTAATTGACACATTAACATAGAGTCTAGCAAAGAGTAGCCTAGAATTCTTTTGAGTAAAAATATCAATTTCCAATAGATGCCCAAAGGAGTTGGATATCCCTCTAAAAACACCCATATTCTAGAATTCTAATGGCAGAGAAGGGAGGCAGATCCAAGTCAGGGCCACATAGCCCAACACCACCATATGATCAAAACCAGGTTTCTGTTTGCATAAGGACAAAATGTTATGGGATTTTCCAAAAGACCATGAACCTCTCGTTAAATTTTTAATCAAATATTCTTCAATAACAAGACAAAATAGGAATAAACCATGCATTATAGCAGAAATCCTAACACTAGCCTTTAAAGACCAAGAAAAATCAACTCATTTCCCAACCTGGTCAATAAAAGGGCGGAAGGCCAGAAATTACCAATCAGCTAGAGTCTCATCTCAACAATAACCACATTTTAAAAAATTCTAGGAATATCCACTTCAAACCCTTAGACATTACAGAACAACTCAAGTTCTTGCACATAAGCAACAACACCATTTTGGGAGGGATTTCACCAACTAACTTTTCCACAAAAGAGATAGGCTCCTCCTTTGCAAAGAATGACCCTAGAGAGTATGATAGAGAAGAATGAGCATCTGCTTAGTTATTGCAATCAAGAGAGATTTTACCCTTACAAGGAATATTCACAACACTTGGGGAGACTAGCAACCCTCCCCCCTTGATAGAACCATCAGAGAGTACAACAACCAACAAATAGCAAACTTGAATTCTAAACACTAGCACAAAACCAAAATTCTAATTGTGTGAATTATGAACCTTTATATGTTTGTACTATTGTATCCCATTTATTTTCTCGCACAAAGTATCTATATAGTATGTTTCTAATGTTAGTAAGCTGTAATTTTATACATTAAACCATATATACTTTTCATTCTATTACAATTGGAGATTTATACTAGAATTCATTGTAATTAATTTTATTTCTAGTCATAGAACTATATAATTAGGATATATCAATTTGTTTATAAAATATTTATTTCATTTGTTCATGTAATATAAAAGTTAAATTTTCAAAGAGAGTGTTAAATTTTCTTTATTATATGATATAACATAAATGTGAAATATGAGAAATTAATGAATAATAAGGGTAGAATTGTAACACATGAAGTTGCATAAGCCATGAGAATGCTAGGGTTAGAGGTTTTGTAAGGAAAGCAACATGCGAACAATGCTCTCCTATCATCAATTCTAAGGGGAATCAAGCAAGTATGTCTTTCAATTTCATTTTGCAGTACATTAAAATAAACATAGACAGAAGATTAAGATGAACCAGACATAATAGCAGTAGAGAAAGACACTAGATATACATGGGAAAACCCTTACGGGTAAAAAAACCACCACCAAAGAGAGGTCACTTTATTCAATAAACAACACTATTACAATAAAGTTATCAGATCCTCTTTTTCGGACTCGGATCTCAAAACTCTATTCTTTGTTCTCACTAAATCTTTTCTCACTAACTCTCCTCTCACACGGTTACATCTCTGGCAACATATTTATCAGCCATCGACCATAACCGTTATGGAGTCTAACGGTCTAACCAACATTGTGTTTTGGTTTCCTCTGGCTACCTTGATTACATCTACCGGATGTGGTTCAGACAACAATCAATCGCTCCAACTGCCAGGAAGTCTAACCATCTGTGTCGGTGTGCATTCACGACTTGTCCATTATCCCACATGCACCAAGAAGTTGGGTCAGTTCATATTCATATACATCGACAAGACCATCTTCAGTGTCCAAGTGTTCACCTTTTGGACTTCGGTTCGAGCGCACACCCATAGTTAGTCTCTACTCCATCGGCTCATCAGAAAGACCACAAATGTGTTGCTCCGATCTCCTGGTGAACCAGTAGATGACTCCACTAATGCGGCTCCAGATAGGTCGGCTCCATCGGCTCATCGGGATAGCCTTCAACAGGTAGACCCGATCTCCCAATGATACCAACAACAACTCTATTGGGCCATTGACATAACCCAATAATGTCATCCCGATCTTCGATGATACTCCAATCACCAAAGGCGACTCCATCGGTCATTGGCATAGCTTCCATCTTGTCAACCTGATCGCCGATATCAACCCGATTGCTGAAGGCAACTTCATCGGGTCATCGGCAAGACAATCAAACTGGCTACCCCGATCCCCGATACCAACGAAGGCGGACTCATCGAGTATCGATGTAGCAACCAACCATGTCATCTCGATATCCGATGATACCCCGATCATCGAAGGCAATTCCATCGGGTTATCGAGAAGACAACCAAATAGCTATCCTGATCGTCTGATCTTCCTTGGTCTCTTTCTGCGCTCCGCCACATGGCACCCTCTGATTGGCTCTGAGGTCCCTATCTTGCCACCTTAACATGGCCTCACTAACCGTCCAGAATGAAGCTCTTCTTTGTCGAGCCCCACCTTGGTCGCCAAGTTGCAAAGGATAAACGTTGTGCATCTTGCCATAGCAGTATAGTGACAATCGTCCGATCATCCCGGACTCGCTCAGTTGTTAACTGATCACAAGAAGAAGGTTCCAAACAGATCGGCCCTATTGGCCATCAGCAACAGTACTGCAAAGTTACCCCGATCACCTAAAGCAGATTCATCAGGTCATTGACACATACCCTGAACTATTTCCCCAATGAGAGATGCACTCCAAGTCAAAAGAAATTGAACTCATCGGACATCGGCATAGCTTCCAACTTGTTCCACTGATAGCCAGTGACAAACCGATCGCCGAAGGCGACTTCATCAGGTCATCAACTAGATTTACACCAATAGGAAAAGTCCACAACCCGATACCTTTCCACAAGCTATTCCATCGAGGTAAGTTACATCGGTCAACTCGAACTCTGGTCAAGGGAATTTGAGGCATATTTCCAATAGGTTTAACAAGCATAAAATGATAGATCTTGATGAAGCTTTATAAATTCCATATCCCTAAGCATAATATAGAAGAGTAAAAAATGGGAAATCAAATCATGTGTCTAATCGATAAATGAATAATAAGATGAATCAAAATGTTGTAAATATCTACCACTCAAATGGAAGATAATCTTATTGATCAACAAGATTATTATCTAAATAATCATAATAACAAGTAAAAATAATCTAACTTGCAAATGATTATTTATACTACAGGGTCATAATTCCATCATATAATGTATGAGAAGACAATCAATTATAAATATGCATGTACATGAGAAGCTAATGAATTAACACCAAGATGTATGAGCTATCATTATGTATAAAATAAAGTAAGGCATTCAAATCACACACATATATATTCATAGATCTATCATAACATATAGGAGAGGTATAATCAAAAGTCATAATTTCATGAATAGATGAATAATATGTGATCTTTTTCAATGCTCGTCACCCTAGGTGTAGCACTAACATAAGGTAAGTCCCTACTAGGTATATGTTCGTCATTATCACAAGCCATGGGAGAAGCAAGAGTAATTTATAAATCATGTACCATAAGTAAAATGAGTATATATAAAAGTAAGGATAAAGAACTAATCAACTCAAAGACTTAAGGTGAGAAAATAATTACATCTTATAAAGAACCTTCATAAAAAAGTCATCCTCATCTATATTATAAAATACCATGAGATAATCAAGCATGAAATTATCACATGTCGCAAAGGATAGAAAGATGTCAAAATTAGAAATGTATGCATGTAAATAAGAAATAGATCATGAATTATGTGTATCTCCACAATAAACAATGACAAACTATAATGGTGGGTGGGTAGGATGAGTTAGGTATGAGGAAATGACATGATGAAAACCTTAGGCCAAAAGGATATAAAATATATATAAAATTTCATATGAAACTTAAGAAATTAGTGAATGAAAAAAAATGGAGAAATCAATACATGCAAACTAAAGGCCAACACAAGGGTAGGTCAATTGGGAGGAAGATAAAATAAAGTAATCGCAAGAAATGCTCTAAAGGAATTAGAGAAATGAATGACTATATGAAAGTACAACCAAACCCTAGGAAATATAAAATGACATATGAACAATCAAGAGAAACCATATTTGAAACCCTATTGAAGAAAGAAGAAAATTGTAAGGGGAAACTCTAGGACATGTTAAAAAATGTTAGGATCAATAGCATACATATAATGTAGTAAACTACACTACATAAATAATATAGGCTAATATAATAGATGAAATCAAAGGAATAAATTATCCTAGATTAATTAGTTTGGATATATATAAATTGTGATCAATTTAGTAAAATAAAATTCAAGATCATGGTGTACTTAACAACTAGTAATGAAAATTTTATGGTATAATTTTCTATTGGGCCACAAAACTACATGCCTTAGTAAGATGACTATCTTAGAATTTGTACTAACTCAAAAAATTATTGTTCAAATTCACGATTTATGAGTTTGATCCTAATTACTACTAATATAATCATTTGTGTATATTTGATCTATGATGGATGAGATTGATCTATCTAAATGTGTGCTTACAAACCTACTCATTTTTTCCTTCTTGGTATCTAGATCTCTTAACATGGTGTGTAGGAACACCATTTAGGAGTTTGTTGACTTGATAGGTGAATGTCTTATCCTAGTTCAAATTCCTTTAGTGAGCTAGATAAATGATGATGAGTAATCTAGGTCAAAAGCAATATAAGTAGAAATGTAGATATACTATATGATGATGCCGATCTAATTATTTATTTCCCTTTAGAAATTGAAGTATATTCTAAATATTTTCTCTCTAATGGTCTATTCTTGTATGTACTAGATGATCGATTGATTGCACTATAAGTGTCTTTAAATATCAATATGATATAGCAACATGCATCACAAATATTTATTGAGTTGGTGCATAATAACTATTAAAAAGGAGTGAAATTTTGAATTTGATTATGAAGCTTTGGATTTTTAGATTCATCCCAACATGTAAAAAAAATTGAATCTGTTTAATTCCAAAACACTTAGAAATAAACCTCCAAACTAAAATGATAATTTGAAGCATAGAACAAACATATGGAAGTAAGTGGAAATCAATTCATAGTAATGATGAGCAAATACTAGATATGTTAAAATTGATGTACAGATAGATATGAATCACACCACACAAACAACCATAAAAACATGATGCCAATAGAAAAGTTAAAATATAAGAATATACAAGATAAATGAAGTAAATAATGAGAAGCACAACATACATAAAAATACTCAAAAATCGTACACCCTGAGTTAGCCTAGTGGTGGAGAACTTGTGCTCTTGAAAGAGAGATCGCAAAGGGTAGGATATGTACACCTTATCGGCTTCGGTCCATTAAATACTCAAAAATCAAAAAGAATCGCAAAATCAATTTCTTTTTTCTTATAAATCTCTCATGATAATGGATTATGAAATATGATCCGAAACATTGATACAAACAAAATCTAACATAATAAAATCTAAAAAAAAACGCAATAATATCTAATAAACAAATTTGTACATCATCCACACACTAACTTGTACTGCATAGATACTCTTTCTGCTATCAATTCCTTTCTCTCTATGGATGAGATTACGCCTGTAAAAGAGACATGCTACCCACTTTTGTAGGAAGATGAAACAAAAAAGAAAAGAAAGCACTACTAATATTGATGAATGACAAAGACTTCTCAACTCCACCTCTAAAAATGGAAAAAATATAAGGTGTACATCCACTTCCCATAAAAGAAAACCAAACTTAGTTACTTGCCATACGTCTCAAATTCTTTTACTCCTTGCGTCTTGCTAAAGCCATCAAAAAAATAATTGTAACCTAAGTTCACAAGGGACCCAGCAAAATAATTGTAATTTAGAGTAGGTATTTCATTAAAAATGGAAGTCAATTATGAGTTTTCTATCATCCTTTTATACTTTGACTGTTTCCCCTTGACGTCAGTGTTCTTTGTATTTGTTAAGATAAATAATAATTGCTCGTGTATATTGTAATGCAAATTTATTTTGATCAATATTGAATTTTATAGCTGTTCAGGATGTTTGATTTGACTGGTTTCAGATGGCCGTTGGTTTTAAAGGAGTAAGCATTATTGTTTGCCCATAGTTTAAGCAAATTTTCAAATGTAAGAGGAATGATTAATGGAGTTCATAATGTAAGAGCATGCATTTTGTGAGCGGGGATAAATATAGTGGATGTAGGACAACTGTTATTGTCCTTTGAGATAAAATATTGTATTATATATTTAAAAATGGGTATTGAATTATTAAAGTTGGTGAAGGGTATTTGTCTTATAACTGCTACCGATTCACAATCGTCATCGCAGATTCTGAAACTTACCTTGACCAAGATCTTCTATGACTTGGGCTTTACGTTATTACAAATTATTCATTATTATCATTATATATTTTATTGTTATATTTTAAAGAAATAATTAATTTTAAATTGTAGTACATTTATTTTATTTTCATTTAGTTTTGGATTATTTTGGGAAAATGTTTCAATATAAATATTTCATTATATATTTTTGTATGAAGTTTGATGATATTAGACTTAATTTTTTATGTAATCAAAATTCACTTGGAAGAATTTATTTAGGAGAATTCATTTTCATTAATTCTTCTTCTTAATAACTTAAAAAGGAACCTATTCTAATAGTAAAAATAAATCCCTACTAGATCTTTTCTAACATGAGTTTGACATTTTTTTTTGGGGTAGTTTTTGGTAATCTTTTTTTACATGTCATTTTTAATAAGTTCACATATACATTTGCATGGTCATGAAAGTTGTTATTTATTGTCAACTTCTTAATCTAATTGCATAGAAAGGTTTGAAATTAATAAAAAAATTCATTTTGAAACAAAAATAGAAAAATCATTAAAAAATTTAATTTGAGATTTTAGATGATTGAAATTGGCTCTCAAAAAATAAAAATAATGGCAATTATGCTTCTCCATGCAAAATTTCAACTCAAACCCTTGCAAGGTCAAAAGTTATGACTTTTGAAAATCTCTACATTATTACATTAATCTTATTTGTATCTATATATATTACATCTCATTTATTAGTTTAGATCCATTCTTATTCAAAGATCTCAAATTTCTTGTGGGAGAGGCCCCACATGAAATAAATTTGACCCTAAACGTTTAAAATTATCTAATAATTATTTAAATTTTTCAAAATCATAGAAAATTAATTTCACTCATTATAAGGAACATTTCTTAAAAACAAGACCTAATTTATGATATCAGATTTCCACAATCCATATTATTGATTGCTACTTTTTTTATATTAATTTGTGTGAATTTTTTCTATAACTCTTATCTCTAAAAGTATTTTTAAATAACAATTATCTAATCAAATTACTCTTCAAATGTTTTTAAGATATATTTGATTTTTAAATAAATACATCATAAATTAAAAAATAAATATATTTCATTATAACTATATATAATTTTTCCCTATCTATACAAAATCTTTCCTTTTATATAATAGATAGTTGCCAAAATTATGATTATATTTTAATCTAATAAAAGTGTTTGCTGTACTCTGGCGTGGAGGTCCCGCTTTTAGTTATAGATTTTGAAATTCATGATAGGCCAAACAATATTGAGTATGACGTCATCTGGTTGGAAGGTCGCATATATTTACAGATAAGGCAGCTGTATTTTTTTTAAGTTATATTCTTAGGTTAGTTGAAAATAGTTAGTAATTTTTATTAATTTATTTGGTATCATAAATGCATTTAGTTAGAACATATTAAGAGATATGAATATGAAAATTTGAGGTATTTATATAAATATATTATGTATTATATTTATATGTAATGATAATATTTTTATTTAAAAGTTATTTTAATATTAATTTTTGAAATATTTATATAGTTTAATTTATTTTTATTTAATAATTTTGTGTTATGTTTATCTTAAAAAAAAATTAATACTGTGAAAATTATGAAAAAATGATTTTACATATTATTTTATTTTATTATTTTGTAAATAATTTTGTCTACTTACAATTGTAACGTGAAACTTCAAAATAACTCTCTCTCTCTCTCTCTCTCTCTCTCTCTCTCTCTCTCTCTCTCTCTCTCTCTCTCTCCCAGCATATTGTTGGCATAATTGATGAAGACAATAATGAGGAGATTATTGGCATATGGAGATGTTGATGAGATAAGAAGATGACCGGTAAAGTTGATAAAGTTGATGGAGATTGTTGGCTAGATGATGATGATATAGTTGTAAGTTGTTTGATGACTTTATTTGTGTTGTCATTGATGGCAACCATGTTTGTTGAGTCATTTAATTCATCTAGGCCTACCGGTAGAGGAATGTGTTAGACAACAAAACTGCTAAGTTGTTGTAAACTGGTAAGCACGAACAAAGCGATGATCAAGATACCGGTATGGACGATTGGTGAAGGGTTAGATGTTGTGGTTTTATAGGAGTGTTGAAGACATGAACATGCATATATGTTCCACACCGCATCAACAAATTCAATGTATTAAGTGAGTTATGATTTGTTGTCATGAACTCTGTGAAGAAGAATGTATACCAGTAACAGATCGTTAACCGATAATGATTTAAGGTTTGGCGGTGGATCTTATCATGTTCATAACTTTGTGATGACGTGTCTGAAACCGTGTGTAATGATAATATGATGTTTGAGCATGAACAAGGATCAGATTTCTTGGGAAACAACAAAGTGTTTAGCAGAATGTGACAAGGGTTTGATTGCTTATAAAATTGATGTGTGGTGATCATTCAATGGTGGAAATTGTCTTGAAATTTGTTGTAATGATCTGTAATGTATTTTGACGGATTGTTTTGCCATGCTAAATGTAAATTCATTGTATTTTGAGTGTAGTTAGGGTTATGTAACCGACCTAGTTGAAAAGTGTATTTAGGTCGAGTTGGAGAAGATATTTTGTGTCGATGGTTTGAGAAGAAGAGTGTGTCGAACCAAATTGAAGAGTCTGCATGTGTGAAACAAAGATTGAGCTGAAAAGAATTTGTACTAGCAAGCAAGGAAGTATTGTGATCAGATCATTTGCTATGTTGTTCCCTAACAATTACAACAGTTTGAAATCCCCTAACCGGGTAGATCCTAACAAGCCTTATTTGTAAATCCCTTGATTGGGTGGCTCATCAACTTGAGTTCTAAATCCTCTAGCAAGGTTACTCCTAACAGGGCTAAGGTAAAACCCCTTCACCGGGTGACTCCTAACAGGGTCTGCTCTTAACCGGGCATATTGTAAAGCTCCTAACCAGGCTAGGCCTTTAACCGGGTGCATTCCAAAAGAGTGCAAATATTTTGTGGGTGCTAATTCCCACCGTAGTTTTTTCCATTTCGATATCCACATGAAGAATCTCTGTGTTCATGTGGTGGTTGCATTATTGATGTGTGCATTTGATATCTTTACTTTGGTTGCATATTGATGAACACTTAAATGAATGGTTTGGTAAATCAGTTTAAAGGACTGTTTGAGTAGTTATCGATAATGGTTTTTGAAGAGTTACATATTTGTTTAACTACTGATTCACCCCCTCCCCCCTCTCAGTAGTTACTGGATCCTCATAATAACAATTGGTATCAGAGCTTGATTCCCTTAAAGGCTTAATTGCTTGGGAAAGATCCTTAAGGCTATCATGGGGGAAGGTTCAATGAGTTACAAAGAGCTTTCACACAGACTTGCAGAATCTGAAGAAGCCCTTGGTGAACTAAAGGTCAAGTATAAAGTTTCATTGGCTAAGAGAAAAGAGTTGGTTGAACAGTTGTTGGAACTCAGTGAAAATAGTTCATCTGAGGAAGCAAACATTGATGCCTTGGTTAATGAGGTGGAAAATTTGAATGATGATAAGACAAATCTAAGGAGAGAGTTGGAAGCCCTTACCATCAAGATGAGTCAAGAGATGGAAGCTAGAAGGACTGTTGAAGACACAATAAGAGATAAGGAGAATGAGATTTTAAAGCTGAACTAGGAGATTGGTACCTTGCATGCACAACTTCATGAGGAAAAAGAGGAAATACAAGCTGATCTAGACATGGCTATGTCTCTTAGAGAAATTCTTACAAAGAAGAATGAGGAACTTACCAAGGAGTTGGCTGATGCAAATGAGTTACTAGCTGAATTCAACAAGAGAACCGATATGCTTGATGAGAAGATTGAGTCACAAAGGCAGAACGAAGATACATATGGCTTGGGATGCACAACCTTTGAACAAGGAGAGCCATTTGGTACCAAGGACACCATGCATAAAGTCAAATCTACACCAAATACCAAAAAGAAGAATACCAGTAAGAGAACCTACAAACCAGTATATTTTAATTGTCATAAGGTAGGTCATGCTGCTAATGTTTGTAGAAGTAGATCCAATACTTTTGATGGATATAGACCTAATGCATATGAAGGATATAAGCCTAGTACTTTTAATGGATATTGCTTCAATTGCAACAAGTATGGGCATAGAGCTATTGAGTGCAGGTCAATATTGAACAATCAGAGATCTTGCATAGATCTGAGGTCTAATTGAGAATGGAAAAGATCTTACAATGACCGGAGAAACCCTACTTGGCAGAGATCTTACAATGATCAGAGGAACCCTACTTGGCAGAGACCTTATGTGAACTAGTGTAGTCCATATGAAATGGAGAATAGATGGAATGTGACATGTGCGATCTATCACAACTATGGTCATGTAGCTATGAAATTCTGGAGAAGAATTGGTAGAGGCAATGTTGGACCTTGGAGAGCATCTGGAATGGTATGTTTCCATTGTCACAAACCGAGACACCTTGCAAAGTTTTGTAGAGCTAGAATGAACAAACCGGTTAATCAATCTATTGACAAGAAAGGAAAGAAGAAGGTAGATGTGGAAGAAACCAGAAATGAGATGAACAAGATATGGAAGAAGAAAAGTGAGGAGATACCATCGAAGGACTCCCATTCCTCACCTAGTGTGGAGAATCCTTCACTAGAAAACTAAACTATGTATGAAGCTTAGGGAGAACATATTATCAGATCCATTTCCGGACCCCCTAAATGGTGTGCACCTAGTGTGGAGAATCCTTCACTAGAAAACTAAACTATGTATGAAGCTTAGGGAGAACATATTATCAGATCCATTTCCGGACCCCCTAAATGGTGTGCAGTAAGTCAAATTTGCATGTCTTGATGCAATCTGATGTTATGAAGTATTTTTGAACAGGTTACATCTTAAACCAATAAATTGGATGTGATATGTGAGCCAGTATCGAGTTCTATGGTTGAACGGTGATTAGGGTATGTTCAACCAGTCTGGTAATAGGCAAATAAAAAGTGTTTTACAGTCTCATTTTTTACTAAGCACATCTGGAGAGTGATAGAAACACAAAAGAACTTTTGATTGCTAACTTTGGTGAAGTTGATAGAGGATTGTGAAGATTTATGGAAAAGTGATCGGTGGAAGATCATTCTCACTGGAAACCCTAGTTGTGAAGAAATCTGATGATACCAGCAAGTCTGATGTAGTTGAGGAATAAAAGATACTGATCATTGAACCGAAAGTTCAAAATGATGCAGATCATAACAGTGTGGAGGATACTGCTCAACCGGTAGAAGATGAAGAAGATGAAGATGAAGAACAAGAAGAGACTTCTATACCCGAACCAGCTATACCTAGATATATAAAGTTGAATCACTTAGCAGCTCAGATAATTGGAGACATGAATGTTGGAGTACAAACAAGAAGAAAGATTAGAGAAATTGTTTGTCTAATTCCATAATTGAACCGAAGACAGTGAGAGAAACTCTCAAGGATGATGATTGGATAAAGCTACGAAAGAAGAGCTTGATCAAATAGAGAAGAACAACACTTGGTCACTTGTCCCCAACCGGCTGATAAAAATGTGATTGGTACTAAGTGGGTGTTTAGAAACAAACTGAATGAAGATGGTGAAGTGGTTAGGAACAAGGCTAAACTAGTTTGCAAAGGATATGCACAAGAAGAAGGTGAGGACTATGGATAAACCTTTGCACCAGTTGCTAGACTTGAAGGAGTTAGAATATTACTTGCATTTGCAGCATTCAAAGGATTCAAGGTTTACCAGATGGATGTTAAGTCTATTTTTTTTAATGGAACTCTAGAAGAAGAGGTTTACATTGAACAACCAAATGGGTTTGCATTGACTGAAGACAAGGACATGGTGTGCAAATTGCATAAATCTTTATATGGGCTAAAGGAAGCTATGAGGCATGGTTTGAAAGACTTCATTCACATCTGATAAAGATTGGATTTTAGAGAACTAGTGAGGATAGCAATATTTACTTGAAGATAAAAGGAGACAAATTGTTGATTGCAGAAGTATTTGTAGATGATATCATATTTGGAGGAACTGATGACATGAGTTTATCTTTTGTAGAAGAAATGAAGAAGGAGTTTTAAATGTCTTTGATAGGAGAAATCAATTTTTTCATTAGTTTGTAGGTCCAACAGATGAAAGGAGGCATCTTTATCAGTCATTCTAAGTATGTGAAGGAAGTATTGAAAACCTTTGGAATGGAAGACTGTAAACCGGTTGGAACCCCTATGGTTACTGGTTGCAAGTTATAAAAGGAAGATGATTCAGATCCAATGAATGAATCTGAGTATAGATCAATGATTGGGAAACTACACTATGTTGTTCATAGTAGATTGGACATTGCTCATGCAGTTGGTATAGTGGCAAGATTTCAAAAAAGTCCTAAAGAGACTCATATGGTGGTAGTGAAGAGAATTTTCAGATATCTTAGAGGAACTATTGATTATGGATTATGGTATCCATACAAAGGCAACTTCTCTTTGAAGGTATTCACAGATGTTGATTGGGCAGGTAATGTAGATGACCGGAAGAGCACAATCGATGGCACATTCTTTCTAGGAGGAAGACTAGTATCCTGGACCAGTAAGAAACAAAGTTGTATTTCTCAGTCTACAGTAGAAGCAAAATATGTGGTTGCATCTATGAACTATAGTCAAGTAATATGGATGAGACATGTATTGGAAAGATTCAAGGAGACTATGACAGAACCGATGATCATGTATTGTGATAAAACAAGTGCAATAAGTATTGCAAAGAACCCGGTATTGCATGCTAGAACAAAGCATATTGAACTGAAGTATCATTTTCTAAGAGAGAGAGTGCAGTAAAAGATAGTCAGGGGGTGCATGTGTCTAGTAAAGAGTAGTTGGCTGATATCTTCACTAAGCCATTGCCTAAGGCTACCTTTGAATATCTCAGATGCAAGCTAGGGGTTATACCCCTACCAAAGGTCAACTAAGATGTTGTTGATGCATCAATCCAGTGGACTAATTGAAGATCTTTCACTATGGATTGATGAGAAGTGGGATACTCCTCAGGGGGAGCAGTTGAGATAAAGAGAACAAGAGCAGAAGATGAATTTGACACTTTGTACCTTTGGCATTGTTGTCAAAGGGGGAGAAGAACAATGATAGGGGGATAAGTAAAGTAATGGAGGAGAAGAACATTGAAGAAAAAAATAGAAGAACAAGTGCAACAATCATAACAGGAACTCTAACAGTTATGAATGGTGAGTTTCAGTTTTGCATGATGATATTTTGGTATTGCCATCTTGGTGTTGCCATCAATGCCAAAGGAGGAGATTGTTGGCATCATTGATGAAGACAATAATGAGGAGATTATTGGCATATGGAGATGTTGATGAGATAAGAAGATGACCGGTAAAGTTGATAAAATTGATGGAGATTGTTGGCTAGATGATGATGATATAATTGTAAGTTGTTTGATGACTTTATTTGTGTTGTCATTGATGGAAACCATGTTTTTTGAGTCATATAAGTCATCTAGGTCTACCGATAAAGCCTAACCTATAGAGGAATGTGTTAGACAAAAAAACTGTTAAGTTGTTATAAACCAGTAAGTAGGAACATAGCGATGATCAATATATCGGTATGGATGCTTGGTGAAGAGTTAGATGTTACGGTTTTACAAGTGTGTTAAAGACAAGAACATGCATGTATGTTCCACACCACATCAACAAATTCAGTGTATTAAGTGAGTTATGATTTACTGTCATGAACTCTGTAAAGAAGAATGTATACTGAAAACAGATCTTTAACCAATAACGATTTAAGGTTTGATGGTGGATCTTATCATGTTCATAACTTTTTGATGATGTGTTAGAAACTTTGTGTAATAATAAGATGAAGTTTGAGGTTGCACAAGGATAGGATTTCTTGGGAAACAACAAAGTGCTTAGCAAAATGTGACAAGGGTTTGATTGCTTATCAAATCATTGTGCGGTGATGTGCAGTGATCATTCAATGGTGGAAATTGTCTTCAAATTTGTTGTGATGATCTGTAATGTATTTTGGCGGATTTTTTTTGCCGCGCTAAATGAGTAAGTTCAAGGTAATGGGTCACAAATTGGCGGAAGTTCATGTGTTGGAAAACGTGCTCTTAGAAACAGGGGCTTGTTTTCAAAAAATGAGGGCCCATTTTTTCTTCGGGCCCCCGAGGCAAAAAGTAACGGGGGCTCGAGGCAAAACTAAATGGACCCTCGTTTTATTCTCAAACGGGGGCCCGCTTGAAAATAAAACGAGGTCCCATTTTTAAAAAATGGGCCCCCGTTTTTAAATCTGATTTTACCCATCCTCACAACCATTTATCCTCACAAAAAAGGAATGGGCTTCCGTTTCCAAAATGGGGCCCCGTTATGTGGACATTGATTCCACAACCTGCCACTTGCCTCGGGATTAGGTCTGGGATGGACACACCTGAGACATGGACTTGCAAATTCAAATCTCCATGAACGAAAGCACAAATATGAACTTCTGAAATAGTTTGCGTGCCTCTAATTAGAGAATTTTTATATGAAATTAAAACCCATTTTAGATTATACTGTCTAGATTCTAAATATGTAAATTTTCTTTAAAAATGATTATTTTAACTATTTTTCATTTAATTTATATTAAATTGGGTCCATAAACTTGAAATATTAACTAATTTTGTTAATTTAATAACTTTTTTTATTTTAATGAATTTTGAAAAAAAAATTGTATGTCATCAATCTACTCAAAATTATTTTCTATTTTAAAAAAATAATAAAAAAATGTTAAGTTTACGTCAAATTATGTGGGTCGTACACGTCAAATTTTTAAAAAGATAATTACGGTCATTAAAAAATTAATTAAAAAAATTATTTTAAAAAAAATACAAAAAAATATGCTCATCAATCTTCAATGTGTTACAAACCATTTCCCAAAACAATTTGAGAAAATAATTTTAATTATGTCAAAAAGTGTGGGTCGTACACATGCATGGTATAGTCTTGAAACAATCATTTTTAAAACATAGTTTTTAGAACTCCATTCAAAAATTTATTTTTTATTATGTGGGTATTATAATAAATTACATATTTTGAAAGTAGACTCAAAGGGCTATCTTTTATATTACTGACTTTTTACAAGATTCAATCTCCAAGTGTTTCAAAATTTAAGCTCAAATGAGACAAAACCTGAAAATCAGGGAAAACACTTCCACTTTTTGGTCAAAAAGTGGACTCAGCTTCTTGCACTGACCCAAATATAAATTCGTTGTATTTTGAATGTAGTTAGGGTTATGTAACTGACCTAGTTGAAAAATGTATTTAGGTCGAGTTGGAGAAGAGATTTTGTGTCGGTGGTTTGAGAAGAAGAGTGTGTCGAACCAGATTGAAGAGTGTGTATGTATGAAGCAAGGATTGAGCTGAAAAAGATCTATACTAGCAAGCAAGGAGGTGTTGTGATTAGATCATTTGCCCAGTTGTTCCCTAACAATAACAACAGTTTGAAATCCCTTAACCAGGTAGATCCTAACAGGTCTTATTTGTAAATCCCTTAACCGGGTGGCTCATTAACTTGAGTTCTAAATCCTCTAGCAAGGTTACTCCTAATAGGGTAGAGCTCCTAACAGGGCTAAGGTAAAATCCCTTCACTGGGTGACTCCTAACAGGTCTGCTCTTAATCGGGCATATTGTAAAGCTCCTAACCAGGTTAGGCCTTTAACCAAGCGCATTCCGAAAGAGTGCAAATATTTTATGGGTGCAAATTTCCACCGTGGTTTTTCCCATTTGGGTTTCCACGTGAAAAATCTTTGTGTTCATGTGGTGGCTGCATTATTGATGTGTGCATTTGATATCTTTACTTTGGTTGCATATTGATGAACACTTAAATGAATGATTTGGTAAATTAGTTTAAAGGACTGTTTGAGTAGTTACCGGTATTAGTTTTTGAAGAGTTATAGATTTGTTTAACTACTGATTTGTCATGCCCAAACTTTTGGGCAAAAATGGAACAATTTATTTTTAAAAAACAACATAAATACATTAAATAATCTACATTTAAAAAGGGATAAATAAGTCTTGTCTTAACTAAAGGTTGACTCAGGATAAAATAAAATGGTTTCCTAAAGTTGGTTTTATCAACTCCTTCATTATGGCGTCCATATTATGAGTAGACTAATTATTCCCTAAAAAGGGTCGTCACTACTTAATTAATTAATTAAACTAAATTAATTAATTTCCCCTAATTAAAATTTCTCCAACAATAATTCAAGAGACATTAATCATCTCAAAAGTATTAAAATACTCAAGGCTAAATAGAATAATTTTAACTCATAATAAAATAATTAATTAAGCAAGCGTGAATACGCTTTTAAATTCAACTAATAGAGTTAACCAAATCATTTATAATATTAGACTAATAAATTCATTTTATATTAAAGTCAATTTTAAATCCCCTTAGATATTTAAATTTTAACTATTAAATATTTGGCCAACGATGACCTCATAGGTTAAAACTTTACATAATACATTTAATAAATTCCATTAATATATTCTCCAAAAGAATTTTAACCCAACATCCATATTTAAATATATATGTAAATTAGCATATATATATATATATATATATATATATATATATGTGTGTGTGTGTGTGTGTGTGTGTGTGTGTATACTTACTCATATTTTTCTAAATGAAGTCTACATTAAAAAACTAATTTTACCCTAGTCAATATTAAGGGTTAATTAATTCTACAAATTGGCTATAGACAAATGGGGGGAATTCTTTTTCAAATTTTAAAAAGAATTCCCCTCCTTTCATTTTATTATTATTTTATTACAAACCCTATCTAGGGTTGATTTATTCTTCTTTATAAACTAACCCTATTCTTTTCATTTCCTTATTTTCAAGCTAACCCTAACCCGAAATTGGATTAGGGTTGCTTGTTTATCTCTTTTTTTTTTTTTTCTTTCTTTTTTTTTTCTGTGCGTGTGTGTGTAGATGAAGGGGGTCAAACCAGGGCAGCGACATGGGCGAAGGGAGGTCGTAGGGGGCAGTCACGGCGCAGGGCGGAGGTACAACCGAGCACCACTTCGGTTACCCACAGTGGCGGCCCCATGTCACCCACTGTGTTTCTCCACATTGGCTGGCTAGGTCATTACATTTCTTTTTGTTTTTATTTTTTTTCCCTGTTTTATTTTTAATATATATATAACAATATATACATCCCTAGTTTTAACAGCAAGCATTATAATCTAAATTTTTGTGTACACATATGTACATGAGTATATATTTTTTTTGCAGACTATTTTATTTAAAAATAGAAAACATTAAAATGTCTAAAATATTTTTTTTTTTTTTTTGTGTGTGTGTGAATACATTATTAACTGTGAGGGCAACATAACTCTGGTAAGAACCAGAAATCTAAATAAAATGACAGTATTTCATTTCCAAAATATAATGTATATGGGATCTCTTTTTTTTTTTTTGAATTAGATGCAACACATGTTCTATATAATATTTCTTACAACAGCATAATAGATTGAAGCAAAACAATAGATTTTCCTTCTTTTTTCTGAATATTTAACCTATATGTGTGTGTGTGTGTGTGTATTTTCATTCCTACAATCTGCACTTTATTTTTCTGTGCACTTAACACAGGAAATAGGTATAAATGACAGGAATAAACTTATTTAACAGCTACACTAATTCTTTCTCTTTATTTTGATAAATAAATAAATAAAAACAATAGGATCAATATTTTAAGCATGATTAAAACTAACACATAAAAGTATCATCCCTATATTTGCTTTCAAAACTATAGACAGAAATAGCTTTTTCCTATTTATTTTTAACTATGCATTTCTGACACATATTTGTAGAATAATAAAAGAAATCGGAATGGAACAACTTAGATATAAAACTATTTATTTCCTTTCCATTTCCAACATGCATACACTTTACTAACAATTAAAAAACAGAAAAAATATTTCCTTCCATTTCTTTTTTTTTGCAATGAATAATTACAAAGAAATAACTCAAATATCTATAGGGAAATAACTCAAATTTTATTCTTTCTTTGCAAGATCAAAACCTAATAAAAAGAATACATCTTGTTTCATAATAAAACTTAGTCAAATAAATACATTTAATACATCATAGTATTTCTTTTACAAATAGGTAGGTACAAAAACTAGCCTCTCATTTCTACTAAATGAGGGTTTCCCAAATACATTATTTTTTTTAATACAAATAAAGATAGGATCCACTCAAAGTTTTTCCTTCCAATCTTTTCCTAAGCAAACCTACAATAAAAGCTTCTAGGTTGTGACCATGGAGGCTCACCTCCCAACCTAGGCTTACAAGAAGCCACCCCCGAGCTAGGAGAACCAAGGCTAGACGGGAAACACACATTCAAAGCACATACAAACAAGAAAATTCATAACAACATTAACACTCCCATCCCAAGGATGAACTATGTCACTTGTGTGACTTTTCAAGTGGGGTGAAGGTGGACCGTATACTTAGAGGAGAATTCTGCAAGTAGGAGAACATAATGCCTTTGCAAGGCTACAAAATAACACATCCACAAGTTCCAAACTTGTCCCTACAATTCCTTATGTCCCCCAATGCATACAAGCCAACAAACTCCCCTTATGACCCCCATTTCATAAACAAAATACTATGCAACAAGGGTCCCATAACCCCTTGTAAACCACTCTCTTCCAAAGAGAGCCTCTACACTCATAGGTTGTCAAACAACCCTTCACCCCAAGGCCACTCTTCCCTCCCAAGGGTGAGTTTGGCCTTGAAAACTCCCAAAACAAAACTCAAAAAAAAAAACACAACAAGAAAAGAAAGGAACACATAGGAAGGAAATCAACATCTTCCCAACACACTAAGATATCAACAATGAAAATAAACTATAACAAGCAATCTTTTCAACAATACAATAGCATACATGAGCTAGAAAAACAACCAACCTTAAATCTTCCAAAAGGATGATGAATCTTGGAGAAGAGCTGCCCAAATCCACTATCTTTTTCCTTCAAGACTTAACCAAAAAACCCTTCCAAAATCTTACAAAAACTACTCAAGAATCTAAGTCTCCAAAATGGAGAGTGGGTGATCAAACTTCTCCCTCCCAAACTATTCCCTAAGAAGACACTCCTCACTCTTACCAACCCACTTGGGAAGGGTGAAGGATGTTCATTGGTTGGTATTCCCAATACCTTACAAACTCTCTAGCCAAGACACCTCAAAAAAGGTAAAAGGAATGGGGAAGAGCAATGTCACTCATGAGGAGGGTTATCTAACCTAGGAAGGCTCCTCTAAAGTTGAAATTTGTCCAACTTGATAAACTCAATTTTTGGGGTGGCTAAATAGACCCTAGGGAGTGGACACATGGCTAAATTTGGCCTTCATCCATAGGTACATCATATGACCCACTAAAAATGCCCCTAACTTGACCCTAGGAGTTAGTTTAACCCCATAGAAACTCACCCAAAGTTTACCTACGGGTCAACCCTGAGTTGACCTTTCTAATGGCTCCCTATCCAAGACTTTGTTGGGACCATACTAGGATAATTGAAAAATATGCATTGGTAAAACAAATTTTCTCCAAAGGGACATGTCATTTCCAACTCATCTTACAACACATGAGTCAAGTGACACCACAAAAAGAATTACACATCACTAAAATACACATGACAAATGTCCCTTTTGAAATTTATAAATTAAACAATTTCCAAATAAACACACATCCAAGCATAACATTTACAAATTAAAACACATTTACAAACAAGGTGTTGTCTCTCCAAATAGACAACCCTTGGCTTGACAAACGTACATAGGCCTAGGCTTGATTCTCCGAATAGTTTCCATGGTCACATGGAATAATTTTCCTGCACATTAGTAATTCCAAAAATCGCTTATAATATTATCATATGGAAATAATACAATTCAGACATCGCATACAATTTCATTTATAAAAATCAAGTTTCCAATTATCTAATAACATCCACATAAAATAATCTTCTAAAAGACATCATCATAATCATCATGGAATTAAATCGTTTATAGAGCATGCATCCATAATTTTCTAGCATCAAAACAAAGTACTCCAAATCAAAGTAATGACATAATCATATCAATGTTATCTAAACACTAGATCATATAAAATCTATGTCCATAATGCATCAAAATGTAGTATCAATAGTAGGTCCAACATGAAAATAACTGAAATTCTATGACGGCTCGAGGTAGGGCCTCACACCCTCCCCCTCTAGGCATGAACTTCCTCCTGGAGTTCATCAAAAAGATGAGGGTATTGAGATCTCGTCTGCATTGCGTCCTCCCATGATGTCGTAACCTCGTCATAACAATCCTACTGGACCCTAACCTAGTCCAGCTCTTGACCTCGAAGAGACAGTGTCCGGTGAGCCAAAATGCGGATGGGCTCGAATCCACCTGCAAGGCATCCCAATCCAGAATATGAGACTCATCATATATGTACTTCCTCAGAACTGATACATTAAACACATCGTGGATGCATGACAGACTAGGTGGCAAAGATAGACGATATGCAATTGGTCCTATCCTCTCAAGGATCTCAAATGGTTCGACAAAGCGAGGTGAGAGCTTAGAACCCTTTCCATATCGGATTGGACTCTTATGTAATCACACTCTCAAAAAAACTTTGTCCCTAACCAAGAAGCTAGGGTCTATCCTCTTTGCATCTGCATACTTCTTCTGCCTATCATGTGCCTCTCAAAGGCGTTGTCTAATCAAAATCACCTGCTTCTCCATATCACGAACCATCTCAAGACCTATGGCTACTCTATCCTCAATACGGTCCCAACTCAAAGGTGTCCTGCAGGGTCTGCCGTACAAAGCCTGAAAATGTGGCATCCCCAAAGAAGTGTGATGCCCATTATTATAGGAAAACTCTACTAAAAGAAGGTACTCTTCCCATCTGGTCTGATGATCCATGACATACATACGAAGCAGGTCTTCTAACACTTGGTTTACCCTCTCTATCTGTCCATCCGTTTCCGGATGATAAGCTATGCTGAAGTTGAGTCTAGTACCCATTGCTGCCTGTAGCGCCTTCCAAAAGGAAGAAGTGAAGAGGGAGTCTCTCTCTGAGATAATCTTGCGTGGAATGCCATGAAGTCTGACAATATCCCACAAGAATACCTATGCCACTGCTGGTGCTATGAAGGTAATCCGGACTGGTGAGAAGTGGGCCACCTTGGTCAACTTGTCAACTGTCACCATGATGGCATCATGACGACGCACTAACATAGGAAGACCAATGACAAAGTCCATCGATATAGTATCCCACTTCCACTTTGGTATCACATGAGACTGGAGCAATCCACCTGGATGGTAGTGCTCCGCCTTGACTCTCTGGCACTCAAGGCATTGGGCTACTAGTACAACAATGAATTGCCGCATACCTAGCCAATGATATAGTTGTCTCAAATCTGCATGCATCTTCTTAACTCTAGGATGCACTGCATAAGGAGCTCTATGAGCCTCCAACACAATGAAATCATGCAATCCTCCAGAAGAAGGTACATAGATGCGCCCTCTATGGCATAGTAGTCCATCGGACTCTAATGAATAGTCTGCATATTTCCCTTCAAGGGTCTCCTGAGATCACACTACCTGACATAACTCTAGATACCACTCATCCTCTGGCAGCTGCTACAATATACAACCTCTCAAATTTGTGTCCATAGACATGGAGCATATCTCATGATGTCTCCTACTCAGGGCATCTGCAACTACGTTCTCTTTCCCCTTGATGTAGTGAACCTTAAAATCATACTCACATAAAAACTTCATCCATCGTCTTTGACGAGCATTAAGATTGGGCTGAGTAAATATGTACTACAAGCTCTGATGATCTGAATGAAGCTCAAAATGATGACCCAAAAGAAAGTGTCTCCACCTCACAAGTGCATGCACTACTGTTGCAAGCTCAAGGTCATGAGTAGGGTAGTTAAGCTCATGAGTCTTAAGTTTCCTAGACTCATATGCTATAACTCGAACCTCCTGCATAAGGACAGCTCCTAATCCATCCAAGGAAGCATTTGTGCATACCATGAAATTAGCCGAGGGGTCTGACACAATAATAATAGGTGCACTAGTGAGTGCCCTTTTTAGATCCTGAAAGGCCCTCTCAAACCTTTTTGTCCACTTGAATTTATTTCCCTTTCGTTGAAGGGATGTAATAGGATGTGCAACTCTAGAGAACCCCTCAATGAAGCGTCTGTAGTACCTTGCTAGACCCATGAAACTCCTGACTTCTGTCACACTAGATGGTGCTAGCCAATCCATAATAGCTCTGATCTTCAATGGGTCAACTGAGATCCCATCACTGGATATAACATGTCCTAGATATCTGACCTCTGATCTAAAGAATGCACACTTCGACAGACTGCCATACAATTGATTGTCTCTCAAGCACTGCAATACCTATCTCAAGTGCTCCTCGTGCTCCTTCTCATTCCGAGAATATATCAATATATTATCGAGGAACACAATCACAAACTGGTCAAGGAAAGTGTGGAATACCACATTCATGAGACTCATGAATACAGCTAGAGCATTCTTAAGACCGAATGGAACCATGGTGAACTCATAGTGGCCATACCGGGTACGAAAAGCGGTCTTGTAGATATCACTCTCTAAAATCCTCAACTGATGGTACCCTGACTTCATATCTATCTTGGAAAACACTTTGGCACCTTGAAGCTGATCAAATAAGTCGTCGATCCTGGGCAAGTTATATCAGTTCTTGATGGTCACTTTGTTCAACTGCCTGTAATCCATACATAACCGAAGGGATCCATCCTTCTTCTTCATAAAGATGACTGGTGCGCCCCAAGGGGAGACGCTAGGATGAATGTGACCCTTCTCTAAGAGTTCCTCAAGCTGCATCTTGAGCTCATTAATCTCATTTGTGGTCATCCTATATGATGCTCTCGAAACCGGCTCAGCTCCTGGTACAAGATCTATGTGAAAATCAATCTCTCTGCTAGGTGGCATACCAAGTAGCTCGGAAGGAAACAAATCTGCAAATTCCTCAAGGATGGTATGATCATCTAGGGAAGGCTCCTTCTCATTCTCTTCCTCTCTATCACTGATGGTGATGGCAAACAAGTAACATCCCTTTGGTATGCTCCACTTAAGCTGCATAGCGGAAATCATACGAAGTGATATGGGCCTCTGAATCCCTGAAATAATTATGGAGGTACCCTAGTTGTCCACACACT
Source organism: Cryptomeria japonica (assembly GCF_030272615.1). Classification (NCBI taxonomy): domain Eukaryota; kingdom Viridiplantae; phylum Streptophyta; class Pinopsida; order Cupressales; family Cupressaceae; genus Cryptomeria; species Cryptomeria japonica. Next base: position 310,097,215 of record NC_081409.1, on the reverse strand, counting down.
CGATCTTTTTCTAGCAACAATCCATCTTGTCTCTGTAGGTGTATAGCCAATCCATGCCAAGAACAATGCCATAAGATCCTAGAGGTGTGACTCGAAGGTCTACTAAGGTGGTCATACTCCCAATTTGAAGTTGACAACCCCTAACCACTGACTCAACAGACACTCTAGCTCCTCAAGCCAACTCCACTTCCCAACTAATACTTTTCCTAGATGCCACTAGCCCGCAATGCTCCACAACCAAAGGAGATATAAAAGAATCACTAGCTCCTGAATCAAACAAGATAGAAACACTACTACCTCTGATCATACCTACGACCTCTATGGCTGTGGCCTAATACTCTGGCTGGCGGTTGTCAACCACTACGAAGAATTTGTGGGACTTACCCATGTCCCCAACTATAGGATGTGAACTTGCCATCCACTGACTGTCTGCCATCTGACCCTGTGGACACTCTCTCGCCATGTGCCCCATGGCCCCACAAGTGAGGCAAGCACCACATGTCTGAAATTGAACACCTTGTGGCCTAGAGTATCCATGTCCTCATGTCCTGCTCAAACCACTGAGACCACCCCTAGAGGACTATTGAGTCTGTGCCAGAGGTGTATAAGGAGCCTGTGATCGTTGGTGGCGCCTAGGACCATGTGAATGCCACTGCTTGGGCTTAAAGCCCTACTGACCCTGTGGAGGCCTTTGCCTCTGACTCTGTTGTAGCTATTGTGGAGGAGGGGGTTTAAAGGACCATGATGAATTCCTGTGGTTACCCTTCCAGTGGGGTTTCTGAAACCCAAAAGACTGTGGTATAGGGTTTCGGTTCTGATGTCGATCCTGTGTGTCCTGCGATCTACCTTGAATCTCCTCTGATATCAAGGCCTTCTCCATGACAACCCAAAGGCTCCCTGGAGCTACCATCCTAACTGGCCCTGCTATCCCGACATTCAATCCTCTGATAAACCGGTTGACGAGTAACTTCTTGTCTTTCAGGTAGTCAATGTAGGGTAAGAGCTCGAAGAACTTGCTCTCATATTGGGACACAAAGAGACCCTTCTGCTGAAGGTCATGGAACTTGTCAATCCTGTGCTGCCTATAGTGCTCTGATAGGTACCTATCTCTAAATCTCTCTGTAAATATGTCTTGAGTAACAGTGTCCCCAGCTAAATCATTTTTGTACTCCTCTTGCCTCCACCATGTGGAAGTCATCCCTCTCAGAAGGTGAATGGCAATCCGTGCCTTCATATTCCTCTCATAGGGATGCAATCCGAAGCACCTGTCTAGACTCAAAAGCTAAGCCTCAACCTCTACCCCATCGGTAGATCCTGCAAAGGATGGTGGCTGAAGACGTAAAATATCCACGTTTTGATCCTCGGGACCGCGGGGTGCTCTCTCAAAAATAACTGGTGCCACTACTAGAGGTGCCTCGGGTAGATGGACTGACTCAAACTCATGCTCAACCTAGGCCTTTATACGGTTAGGAGGTGGACTCCTATTCTGCTCCCTAGCTTTGGATCTATGACTCCCAGAATTCGAGTGCTTTGCCTGATGATCTACTACTAGGAGTCTATCCTGAACTATGCCTATCAGGTTTTGGAGTGCAACCAAAATGTCTTTGTTGGGGTCAATTGGTTGTTCAGGAGGAGCTTCTCGGTTCCCTTCTAGATCCGGCTCATCCCGCACAACATCCTCGCGTGCCATGCAAACACATCTAGGACCTCTACCACGCTTACGAGCTTGTCGCATAACCGGCGACATCCTTAATGATTAATAAAATAAAATAAAGTAAATAAATAAAATTAATAACAATTCTTAAAGAAAATAATATTAAAAGTGAAACGTAATGGAGAAAGGTTCCTAGTGTTGGAAACCTTTCTTTGATACCAAAATGTCATGCCCAAACTTTTGGGCAAAAACTGAACAATTTTTTTTTTTAAAAGCAACATAAAAACATTAAATAATCTACATTTAAAAAGGGATAAATAAGTCATGTCTTAACTAAAGGTTAACTCAGGATAAAATAGAATGGTTTCCTAAAGTTGGTTTAATCAACTCCTTCATTATGGCGTCCAGATTATGAGTAGACTAATTATTCCCTAAAAAGGGTCATCACTACTTAATTAATTAATTAAACTAAATTAATTAATTTCCCCTAATTAAAGTTTCTACAACAATAATTCAAGAGACATTAATCATCTCAAAAGTATTAAAATACTCAAGGCTACATAGAATAATTTTAACTCATATTAAAATAATTAATTGAGCAAACGTGAATACGCTTTTAAATTAAACTAATAGAGTTAACCAAATCATTTATAATATTAGACTAATAAATTCATTTTATATAAAAGTCAAATTTAAATCCCCTTAGATACTTAAATTTTAACTATTAAATATTTGGCCAATGATGACCTCATAGGTTAAAACTTTACATAATACATTTAATAAATTTCATGAATATATTCCCCAAAAGAATTTTAACCCAACATCCATATTTAAATATATATGCTAATTTAAATATGTAAATTAGCATATATATATATATATATATATATATATATCAATTGACATAATTATATATATGTGTATACTTACTCATATTTTTCTAAATGAAGTCTATATTCTAAAAAGAATTCCCCCTCCTTTCATTTTATTATTATTTTATTACAAACCCTATCTAAGGTTGATTTATTCTTCTTTATACACTAACCCTATTCTTTTCATTTCCTTATTTTCAAGCTAACCCTAACCCAAAATTGGATTAGAGTTGCTTGTTTATCTCTTTCTTTCTTTTATTTTCTACGTGTGTGTGTGCAGATGACGGGGGTCGAACCAGGGCGGCGGCATGGGCGAAGGGAGGCTGAAGGGGGCGGCCATGGTGCAGGGCGGAGGGGCACTCGGGCACCATCGTGGTTACCCACAGTGGCGGCCCCGTTCCTCCCACTATGGTTACCATAGTGGCGGCAGCCGCCCACTGTGTTTCTCCACGGTGGCTGGCTAGGTCATTACATTTTTTTTTGTTTTTATTTTATTTTCCTATTTTATTTTTAACATTAATATATATATATGTGTGTGTGTGTGTGTGTGTGTGTGTGTGTAACAATATATACATCCCTGGTTTTAACAGCAAGCATTATAATCTAAATTTTTGGGTACATATATGTACATGAGTATTTTTTTTTTTGCAAACTATTTTATTAAAAAATAGAAAACATTAAAATGTTTTAAAAATATATTTATATATATCTCTCTCTCTATATATAAAGAGTATATATATGGGAATACATTATTAACTGTGAGGGCAACATAACTCTGGTAAGAACCAGAAATCTAAATAAAATGACAGTATTTTATTTCCAGAATATAATGTATATGGGATCTTTTTTTTTTTTTTTTGAATTAGATGCAGCACATGTTCAATATAATATTTCTTACAACAGCATAATAGATTGAAGCAAAACAATAGATTTTCCTTCTTTTTTCTGAATATTTAACCTATATGTGTGTGTGTGTGTGTGTATTTTCATTCCTACAATCTGCACTTTAATTTTCTGTACACTTAACTCAGGAAATATGTATAAATGACAGGAATAAGCTTAATTAACAGCTACACTAATTATTTCTCTTTATTTTGATAAATAAATAAATAAAAACAACAGGATCAATATTTTAAGCAAGATTAAAAGTATCATCCCTATATTTGCTTTCAAAACTATAGATAGAAATAGTTTTTTTCCTATTTATTTTTAACTACATTTCTGACACTTATATTTGCAGAATAATAAAAGAAAAGGGAATGGAACAACTTAGATATACAACTATTTATTTCCTTTCCATTTCGAACATGCATACACTTTATTAACAATTAAAAAATAGAAAACAGATTTCCTTCCTTTCTTTTTTTTTGCAATGAATAATTACAAAGAAATAACTCAAATATCTATAGGGAAATAACTCAAATTTTATTCTTTCTTTGCAAGCTCAAAAGCTAATAAAAAGAATACATCTTGTTTCATGATAAAAATTAGTCAAATAAATACATTTAATACATCATGGTATTTCTTTTACAAATAGGTAGGTACAAAAACTAGGCTCTCATTTCTACTAAATGAGGGCTTCCCAAATACAATTATTTTCTTAATACAAATAAAGATAGGATCCACTCAAATCTTTTCCTTCCAATATTTTCCCAGACAAACCTGCAATAAAAGCTTTCAGGTTGTGACCATGGAGGCTCACCTCCCAACCTAGGCTTACAAGAAGCCACCCCTGAGCTAGGAGAACCAAGGCTAGACGAGAAACACACATTCAAAGCACATACAAGCAAGAAAACTCATAACAACATTAACACTCCCATCCCAAGAATGAACTATGTCACTTGTGTGACTTTTCAAGTGAGGTGAAGGTGGACCATATACCTAGAGGAGAATTCTGCAAGTAGGAGAACATATTGCCTTTGCAAAACTACAAAATAACACATCCACAAGTTCCAAACTTGTCCCTACAATTCCTTATGTCCCCCAATGCATACAAGCCAACAAAATCCCCTTATGACCCCCATTTCATAAACAAAATACTATGTTGCAAGGGTCCCATAACCCCTTGTAAAACACTCTCTTCCAAAGAGAGCCTCTACACTCATAGGCTTTCAAACAACCCTCCACCCCAAGGCCACTCTTCCCTCCCAAGGGTGAGTTTGGCCTTGAAAACTCCCAAAACAAAACTCAAAAAAAAAAACACAATAACAAAAGAAAAGAACACATAGGGAAGAAATCAACATCTTCCCAACACACTAAGATATAAACAATGAAAATAAACTATAACAAACAATCTTTTCAACAATACAATAGCATACATGAGCTAGAAAAACAACCAACCTTAAATCTTCCAAAAGGATGATGAATCTTGGAGAAGAGCTGCCCAAATCCACTATCTTTTTCCTTCAAGACTTAGCCAAAAAACTCTTTCAAAAACTTACAAAAACTACACAAGAATCTAAGTCTCCAAAAAGGAGAGTGGGTTATCAAACTTCTTCCTCCCAAACTATTCCCTAAGAAGACACTCCTCATTCTTTCCAACCCACTTGGGAAGGGTGAAGGATGTTCATTGGTTGGTTTTCCCAATACCTTACAAACTCTCTAGCTAAGACACCTCAAAAAAGGTAAAAGGAATGGGGAAGAGAAATGTCATTCATGAGGAGGGTTATCTAGCCTAGGAAGACTCCTCTAAAGTTGAAATTCGGCCAACTTGAGAAACTCAATTTTTGGGGTGGCTAAATAGGCCCTAGGGAGTGGACACATAGCTAAATTTGGCCTTCATCCATAGGTATATCATATGGCCCACTAAAAATGCCCCTAACTTGACCCTAGGAGTTAGTTTAACCCCATAGAAACTCACTCAAAGTTTACCTACGGGTCAAACCTAAGTTGACCTTTCTAATGGCTCCCTATCCAAGACTTTTTTGGGACCATACTAGGATATTTGAAAAATATGCATTGGTAAAACAAATTTCCTCCAAAGGGACATGTCATTGCTAACTCATCTTACAACACATGTGTCAAGTGACACCACAAAAAGAATTACACGTCACTAAAATACACATGGCAAATGTCCCTTTTGAAATTTATAAATTAAACAATTTCCAAATAAACACACATCCAAGCATAACATTTACAAATTAAAACACATTTACAAACAAGGTGTTGTCTCTCCAAATAGACAACCCTTGGCTTCCAAAACGCACATAGGGCTAGGCTTGATTCTCCGAATAGTTTCCATGGTCACATGGAATAATTTTCCTGCACATCTCATTTGCACATTAGTAATTCCAAAAATCGCATATAATATTATCATATAGAAAGAATACAATTCAGACATCGCATACAATTTCATTTATAAAAATCAAGTTTCCAATTATCTAATAACATCCACATAAAATAATCTTCTAAACGGCATCATCATAATCATCATGGAATTAAATCGTTTATAGAGCATGCATCCATAATTTTCTAGCATCAAAACAAAGTACTGCAAATCAAAGTAATGACATAATCATATCAATGTTATCCAAACATTGGATCATATAAAATCTGTCCATAATGCATCAAAATGTAGTATCAATAGTAGGTCCAACATGAAAATAATTGAAATGCTATGATGACTCAGGGTAGGGCCTCACATGATTCACCCCCCTCTCATTAGTTACCAGGTCCTCATAATAACTCTCTCTCTCTCTCTCTCTCTCTCTCTCTCTCTCTCTCTCTCACTCACTCTCTCTCTCTCACACACACACACACACACACACACACACACACACCATGGCCAATGTCTATAGTGGATTGTTGATTTGCAAGTTCATGTGGAAAATTACACCAATGATTATTGAGCACTGGTTGTGGAAGATCAATAATGGTTGGCTTGTTGATTTTTGAGTTGATTCTTGGGAGGTGTATCCCTCTGTTGAATCAAATTGAAGATTTGTAGGACTATTGCATTATTGTTAAAGCCTATGTGTGACTAAAAGTATCTAATTATCTAAGATCAATAACCTCCTAATTGGTGATAATGTTAAGTTTGTCTTTTATTGGGTTCTAAAGAGAAAAGGATCTTGTGGAGCTTGATGAACAACACTAATTGTTTGGTGGAGGCCAAATCAGGAGAGTACACTGTCGAGATAAGATGTACCCTCTAGCACATGATTCAAAGCTCTAGAGAGTGGCCTTTTATTCTATGTTGGAATCATTTTGTTCTTCTAAAGGATGGGCCCTTTCTTTGGATTGTTCTTCATAAAAGGATTTTAACGAGGGAACAAATTTTTAGCATTGGCATTGTTAGACCTAGTTGGTGCCCTTTGTGCAAACAAAGTGAAGAGACTGCTAATCACCTGCTCCTTAACTATTCCTACACGTCACATTGTTGGGATTAGATCCATCTTCAGTTATCTTGGAGTGGACTGAGGCCTGGAAATATCCTAAGATTGATGAGAAGTTGGCCATTGCTACATCAAAAGGTGTTGTGGGGTGGCATTTGGCTGGTGGCCCCCACAATGGTGGTGTGACAATTGTGGAAAGAACATAATAGGAGAATCTTTGATGGTCGAGAAGAAAAATTAGACGGGGTGACTGGTAAAATCAAAAGTGGCATATGTGAACTTCTTAATGCCAAGACTTGTGTTAGGGTGGGCTCCATGTTCACCTCCTCAAACAATGAGCTCCTAAAGAGTTGGTCAAAGCTCCATGTCCTCAACGACTCGTAAACTAGGAAAGACAACTCTAGCAAGTAGAAAATAGTAAAGTTTCCCACCCCACCCCACCCAATAGAAGATTAAAACATAATTTCGTCAGGGTGACAAAAGGCAATCTAGGAAGAGTTGGAATTGGTTGTTGTCATGTCCAATAGAAATCTACTAAAAATAATAAGTCCCTACTATCCAAATATAGTTTAAATTGAGGCCATATGACAATTTAGGAAAATAATATTAAGTTAATAGTTTTTTTTTAAATCCAAACTTTTTTTTGTCTTGTTTGAAGGTCATTTAGAGCTTAAATTGTCATAAATTTGGTGATATCAACCCTCTGCTCTCTCTCTCTCTCTCTCTCTCTCTCTCTCTCTCCCTCTCTCTCTCTCTCTAATTTTTCCGTCATAATGGTTATAATCATTTTGATAAACTTATATTTTCTATTATATCGTGCTTTCTAGTATACATCAAGGGATTGTAACATCTTTTAAATTTGTGTAGGAGTAAGGGTTAGTGCAGGATCAAGGGGGGCCAAAAAGTGGCGATGTGAAAAAAATAGCCTTCTTCACTCGCCTAAAAATGCGAAAATCCGTGTTGACTTTTTGCTTGGCCTGGGTGTCAGTACACCTTGGCCTGGTAATTACCTATGCAAATCGGATATCGGATTTTTATTTGTAATTTTTATTTAAAAAATATATTATATGTTACATATTATATGTTATATATAATATAATATTATATAATATAATTATATTATATTATATTATATTATATTATAATATTATATAATATTATAATATTATATTATATTATATTATAATATAATATTATAATATATTATAATATAATATTATATTATAATATTATATTATATTATAATATTATAATATTATATTATATTATAATATTATAATATTATATTATATTATAATATTATATTATATTATAATAATATATATAATATATTATATTATATTATATTATATTATATTATATTATATTATATTATATTATATTATAATATAATATAATATTATATTATATTATATATATTATAATATTATATTATATTATATTATATAATATAATACAATACGTATTATATTATATTATATTATATTATATATTATAATATATATAATATAATACAATACGTATTATATAATATAATAATATATTATTATATTATATATGTTATTTAAAAATAATTTAAGTATAAAAATTGGATATTTGATTTTCTGAGACTTTTATATTTTGACAGTGGCAGCCCGCGAGTCATTTTTAACTCACGGGCTGCTCGATTTCATCACAATCCGATATCCGCTCCATCCGATATCCGGTTTTTTGACAAAAAATTGCTAAAAGATAGATTCAGAGGTAAGAATTTTATCATTTTGAATCATTTTGAATCATTTTAATTCATTTTTTGTATTTTTTGTTAATGTTTATTTGATTTTTCATTGAAAATATGATTTTTTTTATGGAAACTAGGTTTTTTTAAATCAAATACCTAATTGTTTAAGTTTGTTAACTAAATTTAATTGTTTACATTCAGTTAGGTTAAAAATGGGGGATAGCAATGAAAACACTGACGAACAACAACTACAACAACCAAACCCTCATTTGCCAAAGCCCCCCTCAATTCAGGATTTGATTGCACAAAATTTGAATGAATTGAGGGTGATTGCAGAAGTATATCATAGGATCCCTCGTCTAAACCCAATGTTTGATCCTCTCACGTCGATCATAAAAAGTATGGAAACCATGACTGAGGAGCACGATGCTGCCCTTTTGTGGCGAGATTCTATGAGGAAAAAATATGCAGATGGCTTGTCGTATAAGGATATCAAGGATCTTGAGATATCCAAAGCCGAAATCGCCTCATTGTTTGTCAATCCCCGTACTAGTCAGCCCGTAGATCCCAAAAAAACAAAACTTTCTATTAAATGGTGCACAAATGATGGGATTGTGAAAAACTTTTGGGATCGTTGGTGGATAGTTTTCGACAACAATCTTGATATCCCCTTCTATTTTATAAAAAAATTGTATGCTGAGTTTGTTTTACACAAACATGTGAACTACTTTGACATCCAATCTTTCTAGGGTGTAGGTTTAGGTATGCCCCAAAATAGACCTGGGGCAGTCAGAGTAGTCTAGGGCCTGTATGTCCCCCCTCCTCCTGTTGATCCCCCACCTGCAGTGCAACATCCTAATATCATTCATGAGGTGGCTTCACGGACCATATCGGCTATTCACTCTTTGAGTAGCCTTTTGGTTTCTCAGGTCGCGTCAGTAGCTTAGCCTACTGTTGATGGTAGCGGTGCATCCCGTGGCATTGACATGTCATCCTTGACTCCACACATATGTGTGCCCCATAGTTGTGTCATGTGTGGGCACGTATGCTTGGGTCCAGTAGGACAGCCTGTCGATCATCCTATGGATAGTGCAGATTATGAGGTGCATGAGATGCATGATGCACTAAATGTTATTACACAGACTGGACGATACCCTAGGGAGTCCTCACATGCTAGAGGCGAGAAGGCACCGTCATCATACATTGATGATGTAGTGGTAAGATTTTTATTTTCACAGTAGTACTAATTTTTATTTACATGGTCTATTTAACAGTTGATGACTGAGGATGAGTTGAGATAGATTCAGGAGGGCACCTTGTTGGCCATTTCATTTGGCCTTGATAGCTTGACGGTACATATATTATTGCACCTAGTCGTTTGTATTTTATTGTACATACATGCTCATTATTTATATTGGTATTAATTAGATTATGTAGTAACTTGCATGTATATCTTATTTTACTCTTGTAGGGCACAAGCAGCATGAGTGCGGAGCAGTGTGATTTAGGATCTGGTAGTGCAGTTGGAGACAAGGGAAAGGTAATTGAATGCAAATATGATTGAATGAATAGTTTAAATAACTTATAGTGATTATACATGTCTAGACATAGATTGATAGTTTCATATACTTGTTGTGTATATATACAGAGAATCCTTGGCTTCACATCCTTGATGACTACACCCAGTATACCTGAAAAAGAAGAAGCGATTCCTCGAGTAGATGTGTGTTTATTTTATTTTTTGATTAGTAGATATAATTTGTTATTATCAGTGACAATTATATGCTAACTTGTATCAATGTCATGTTTTTGAACATATGTAGGTTGTTTATGAAAATATTCAAAACATACCTCCTCTACTAAAGACATACATCAAGAGTCTTGCAAAGCTGAAGAGAAAACGTGGAGATGAGGTAAACATGAATAGTTCAATTATAGTTCATTTTTATGTTAACTTTTTGAATGTGAATTATATAATATAACTAATATTAATCGTGGTTTGTTTTTCTTGTGCGGGATCCTTCATAGCCGAGCAGTGCAGCAAAGAGGATTGATTTTGATGATCCATTAGCAGCTTAGGACGTTATAGATAGTTTTGGGATGCTTACATGTCTAGTTGGCATGTATATTTTGTATATGGGCATACATTCACGTATTTAGACATACATTTTGTTTTAGTTGGCACTTATGCCATATTTGTGTATGGACATACATTTGTAATCATTTGACATTTTTATATATACAGAAGTTGATATTCGATCATATAAATTGTTGCTCATCTGTGCGTGGTGTTATCATGGAAATCTTTAATCTTCATTCCAATAATTAACAATGGTTAATAATGGCTATTTAATGAACAATACAATTCATTTCATCGTAAGCGTTGTTTTTATAATGAACAATATAATTCATTTAATGAACAATACAATTTATAAACAATACAATTCATTTAATCAACAATACAATACAATTCATTCAATGAACAATACAATTCATTTAATGAACAATACAATACAATTCATTTAATGAACAATACTTGATACAATTCATTATTACCCTATGCATGGTCCTATTTTGCCCCCCACCTTGGTCGAATGCTCAGAGTTTTATTAGGGCAGTAATTTTTCAGTTGGCAAAAAAATCGTCAGTCTCACTCAATGGAATGTTGTCGCATGGCCGATTTCTCGTTCTTCTCATCGCGATGACGAACCGTCGGCTCCGACATGTCCAGTTAGGCATTATTACCCTATGCATGCTCCTATTTCCCCCCCCCCCCCCCACTCGATCGAATGCTCGGGGTCATACCCTACCGGCCTCGTCCCTTGAGTGCCCTAAGTGCTCAAAATTGTCAAACTTTGACGGGCCCTAACTCGAAATCTGTGGCATCTGTGAACATTTCGTTAAAACCTACGGGGCCACGAGAGGGGTCACTACAAAATCCTATCTTGGTTTTTCAAGTTTCCCTATGGTTTTATTAGGGCAGCAATTTTTTGGTTGGCGAAAAAAATCGGCAGTCTCACTCAATGGAATATTGTCGCATGGTCGATTTCTCATTATGCTCATCGCAATGATGAACCGTCGGCTCCAACATATCTAATTAGGCATTATTACCCTACACATGCTCCTATTTTGCCCCCCCACTTGATCGAACACTCGGGGTCATACCCTACCGGCGTCGTCCCTTGAGCGCCCTAAGTGCTCAAAATTGTCAAAATTTGGCAGGCCCTAACTCGGAATCCATGGCACCTACAAACATTTCATTTAAACCTACAAGGCCATGAGAGGGGTCCCTACAAAAGCCTATCTTGGTTTTTCAAGTTGCCCAACGATTTTATTAGGGCAGCAACTTTTCGGTTGGCGAAAAAATCGTCAGTCTCACTCAATGGAATGTTGTCACATGGCCGATTTCTCGTTCGGCTCTAACATGTCCAGTTAGGCATTATTACCCTACGCATGCTCCTATTTTTCCCCCCCACTCGATCGAACGCTCAGGGTCATACCCTACCGACGTCGTCCCTTGAGCGCCCTAAGTGCTCAAAATTGTCAAACTTTGATGGGCCCTAACTCGGAATTCGTGGCACCTACGAATGATCTGTTTGAACCTATGGGGCCATGAGAGGGGTCCCTACAAAATCCTATCTCGGTTTTTCAAGTTGCCCTACGGTTTTATTAGGGCAGCAATTTTTCGGTTGGCGAAAAAATCGTCAGTCTCACTCAATGGAATGTTGTCGCGTGGCCGATTTCTCGTTCTGCTCATCACGATGATGAACCATCAGCTCCGACATGTCTAGTTAGGAATTATTACCCTACGCATGCTCCTATTTTTCCCCCCCACTTGATCGAACGCTCAGGGTCATACCCTACCGGCATCGTCCCTTGAGCGCCCTAAGTGCTCAAAATTGTCAAACTTTGACGGGCCCTAACTCGGAATTCATGGAACCTGTGAATGATCCATTTGAATCTACAGGGCCATGAGAGGGGTCTCTACGAAAGCCTATCTCGGTTTTTCAAGTTGCCCTACGGTTTTATTAGGGCAGCAATTTTTTGGTTGGCTAAAAATCATTAGTCTCACTCAATCGAATGTTGTCGCGTGGCCAATTTCTCATTCTGCTTGTCATGATGATGAACCATCAGCTCTGACATGTCCAGTTAGGCATTATTACCCTACGCATGCTCCTATTTTGCCCCCCCACTTGATCGAACGCTCGGGGTCATACCCTACGCATGTGACATCCATGAAGGGATATGAAAGGATATTTTGTAAACAATCAGAAACCTTTAATGACAATCAAGTTGAAGCCTTGAGATTTGTTCAATATGGTTCAAGTCCAAAACTATACCTTGAAGCCACACACTCTTCCCTCTCCCAGCATACAGTAATGAGTCACAAGTTAACATAGAATTTGGAAGGATTTGACGAGAGCGTTTTGATTTTACTTACATCTTGTGTATTATAATATAGACCAATTTGCCAATGTGACATCTTCATATGAGAGAAAAGCTTCATTTTATCTCAATACAGTTGTACCTATTTCATTATTAGAAAAAATAAATAAGTTCTGCACTAAACTGCAATAAATAAATTAGTATCCTCTATATTATGGATTTGAATTGATGTTCTCAATTAGTTATTATTCCTACACCTCACACTCACAAGATTAATAATGAAATGACATTTATGATTTATCAAATGCTGACAAGGTCTAATCAAAGTTCAACTTCAAGATGTATACAACATATCATATTCAACTTCAAGATGCATACAACTTACCATATTCAAGCTCATGCCAACCACCACTTGGATATTGTTATATGTCGATTAAAGTACAATATATGTAATAAAACCATATAGTCTTACAAAAAAGCCATCATAGACCATCTATGTCGATTAAAGTACAATTCATTTGTAATAGGGGTACACTCACAATGTGAAGTTGCAAAGCCCTATGGGATGCATCAAAATAGAAATTTACTAATCTGACTCATACTACTGTCAAAAGCATCAAAGATGCTACTGCTAGAGAACACCATGCTCCATTGTGGAGAGAATATTAGGTGCATCTGATGTCAACGTCTGAAAATGAAAGAATGTTATTCAATTGCCAAAATATAACTAACTTTATTTTATAAACCATTAATGAATAAAAATAGACAAGGTTACCTGAGTGAAAGTTCGATGACCACCTTGACTAGTCAATGTCAAATGTTTGATTCAATAGATCATCTGTCATGACAATTTGATCCACTGCAGATGTGTCCTGGCCACATGCATTTGAATCATCTTCATGATAATAAACACAACAAGACCCACAATTTAATCTCATTAATGCACAAAGGAATATGTACCATCACCAAGAGAGGGCCTTTTCAACGACGAATGAGCTAGCATGAACCTGTATTTTTAAGAATTGTTAGTCTACACATAAATTGCATGGATGAACATAAGTGGTGTTGCAAAAATACATCCCTTCCAATTATATCGAGTGTACTCGCTATGTGCATGCAAAAACCGTGTTGCCCAAAAAAAATGTTCATCAATAGACCTACATTTTGAACACATTCTTAATATACACGTAACAAACTTGAACATTAAGGTTTAATGATCATTGTTTGAAATGAAATGCACGATTAAAAAAAATAAGGCACCATTAAAGACCTACTACTCAAGTGTGCCTGAAGGGTCATCTCTTTGTTTAAGAGTATCCAGTATTGCTTCATGATCAGCAGTAGTCACTGTCCATAGCTCTTTGGTCTTTGGTTTTGCTTGATGCTTCAACAACTTGACATTTGTAGCTATAATAGTGTGAATACATTATAATGGTTTTGTGTCTCTCATAGTCTTCAAATGCAGGTATGCCATTCTTTCTAATCATGTATGTTCGCAACCAAGTTCCCACAACAACAACTGAACCTGTAGGATATGTGAACCCATCATCATCTGTCACTGATTGTGTTAGCTTTTGTTTTCCCTGTACACATCGTGCCAACCAATATTCTGATCTCTCTTCATTCCCTTGCGGTGCAACAACTGCAAAAACATGTCCTGGCTGTACAAGATTTGATAGACGATCATACTCAAGTGAACTTTCCATGTCATTGTTTGACAAGGATATTGTTTGAGATAAAGGAGTTAGATAGTGAGGAACCCACATATCAGCCCACTCACTTGACTCGCACTGATCCCAATCACACCGAAGACAACTCTGACCAAAACAAGCCAACGCTCATGTCCAAATGGTCCATGTACTTGCATCTGAGCTAAGAAATGAATGCATCTTTGAAGAATCTTTAATTGTTTGACAATCCAAGCTATCTCCCACTGTTCCCTCCTCAACCAACCAAAAGAATCTGCTCACTGCTGAATCAAGAGTACCTCCATGTGACAATGTTGAACTACACCAATCAACAATAGAACATGCATCAGAGAAATTTGCACCTGAAATCCTCAATTGCTCCTTAACTAGAGCTCTCTTCAAACATGCACCTGCTCCATCATGCTCTCCCTTCCCATGCCCTGCCTCAAAAAAACACCAAATATGAGGTATACGGCTCTCCACATGCATTCTACTCAACCAATAAAACATACGGGCATTCTTGAATTAACCCATACAGTTATTTGACCATATTATATGTTGGTCAATTGCAATATCTTTATCATGCAAGAACTCAAAAAAATTCTCAAAAGAATGTTACACATACTCAGAGGAGTGTGATCTATCATCACTCATATAAAAATGATACTCCCTGATTATCTTCCTATCCTCTTCTGTACTATCAGGAGCATGTCTATATGTAATGTGAACAAAAATAGCAATCTGGACTGAATTGTAGTATTGAGACTGTACCTCATTCTGTGGTTGCAATGTATAGTTCTCTGCAAAATCAACCACCGATACAATAGTGCCAATCGGGAAAGAGTTCTTACACATCCTGAACTGTTGATCCAACCACTAAGACCTATGGGTGTGCCTTGCATACTTGTAGAAAAGATTTTCCTTAAAATCCAAAATAAAATCAGCAATACTCACTTCTCTTGAGACTAATTCGCATCTAGAACCTTCACCTCCACTCTTCAAATTATATTTCACTGTCTCGTATCTTTTTTTCTCAACATAATTATTTCCAAACTCATGTTCGCTGCCCTCATGAAAACATGAAACAAACTTTGACAACCCACCACATTCTGAGCACTTCTCATTCAAACAATCATTTCTATAGAAATAGCAGCCATCATCTCTAGGGCATAAAAATAGATCTTGCAAGTCTCTTGATGATCTCAGAAATAGCATTGCACCACACTCCTGCAACATCTCATTAGTATGCATTGTAGAACGAATATGACATAAAAGTTCATGGTACATTGAAAACTCCACATGGTACTTGCAACAATAGGTATTGCGAATCTTAAGAGGAACACAATAAAATGGTTTCAAAGATTCAAAGGCCCTTTGTTATATTTGCAAAGTTGGATGTAATTCACAAAAAAAATTGTACAACATTGTTTGGCTTGATTCCAAGAAATGTTTGGGATGCGGTGTGCGGTCTCGGTTGCCGATTCTTAATTTCAAAAAATCCTTTACATTGGGTGACACTCTAGAATTAGAGTGCCAAAATTGTTGAATCTCTTCCTACACATTGTTAGTCAACTTTCTATCAACACATGGAAGCCTCCCACCAAATGCCCATGTATCTTGTTGAAGTGGATCATCAAGTCTTTGTCTTCGTGCAAGTGCTCTATCCAAAGTTTTATGGTTTATGTTAAAATCAACACAAGTTTGCTTCATTTGACAAGCCTTCCTCAATTGATGGCTTACTAAGGAGGTTGTAATCACTCTTTGAGCGGCTCTCTTATCTCTTTCTTTGGTATTCTTTCCAATAGAATTGAGAGCATCAAATAGATTTTTTGCAATAATAGAATTTCTCTCCGTCTTCTTGTTCATATGAATCTTCAATTTGTTTAGCAATGGTCTCATCTTTATCATATTTAGCAATTGAACAAAGAGTTGGCATTGCTCGGTCAATGTCTTATTGCTAAAATTTTGGTTGAAAAGTTCTGTAGCCCACAACCGAACAGTTCTTGTTGACCTCTTGCCTTCAAGATTCGCAATAATGTTCTCATCGATTTTAAATAACCATTTTGGGGTTCTTGAAGGTCTTGGATTTGGAATTTGTCTTTCATCCATGAGAGGATCTTCATTTCTAAAATAATTAGGTGTTACATATGGTTCACTTGGTGAGGCAATTCCACCTTCAATGTTAAAGTTTTCCACATTTTCACCTCCTATGTCAAAATTTTCCACATGTTGAGCATTTTCATTATCACTTTCAACATTTTCAAAATTTTCAATATTTTCACTTTCAAAATTTACATTTTCATTTTCAATAACTTGTGGCACATTTTCAATTTCAATTTCCTCTTCAGTTGAAGTAACATTAGCAATATTTAACATACCTTGTCTTCTCGTCCTATGAAATTCTCTATCTCTTTCTCTATACACTTCAACTTGGTCATTTGAAAGTTTTCTTTTGCGTTTAGACTTCCGACGACTACTACTCCCCATTTCCCTCCACACATATGCTCCTTCGTGATTGACAATGTAAGTTTTCACTCTAAGAATCTCCCAAAAGAACAAATTTGTCTCTAGTTGTCTAAAACCCCGTGATCCTCGACAGAAAATATAGGACCCAGACTGCCGGCCGTTGGAATCTACAGAATGGCCCACAAACCCTTTTTTTCTTGGTTTTTAGTACTAAAATCAGATATGGGATTTTATCCGATATCCAATTTTTGTACAAAAATATATGGTCCCCAAAAAAAATTCCCGTTGCTGCCATTTATGAACTAAACTACCACGTGGCAGAAATCCGATATCCGATTAAATCGGATATCGGATTTTATTGGTCATATTTTTGAGAGAGAGAGGGATAGAAGGGGAGAGAGAGAGAGAGAGAGAGAGAGAGAGAGAGAGAGAGAGAGAGAGAGAGAGAGAGAGAGAGAGAGAGAGAGAGAGAGAGAGAGAGAGAGAGAGAGAGAGAGAGAGAGAGGGGAGGAGAGGGAGAGAGAGAGAGAGAGAGAGAAGGAGAGAAGGAGAGGGAGAGAGAGAGGGAGAGAGAGAGACACAATATGACCCCTAATGTTATGTTTTGGTGTCTTAAGGGGTCCTATGGTGTTGTTAGGGGTCATATGGTGTCTTGTAACACCATCGGACCCCTTAAGACACCAAATCATGTTGTTAGGGGTCATATTGTGTCTTACGGGGTCGTAGGACACAATATGACCCCTAACGACATGATTTGGTGTTAGGGGTCATATGGTGTCCATAAGGGTCATATGGTGTCCCATGAACCCTTATGACCTCTCAGGACACCATATGACCCCTAATGACACCATATTGGGTCGCTTTGGGTCATATTTTGTCCTAAGGGGTCATATTGTGTCTTAAGGGGTCCTATGGTGTCCCAAGACACCATATGACCCCTAACGACACCATAGGACCCCTTAAGACACCAAATCATAACATTAGGGGTCATATTGTGTCTTACGGGGTCGTAGGACACAATATGACCCCTAACGACATGATTTGGTGTCTTAAGGGGTCCGATGGTGTCGTTAGGGGTCATATGGTGTCCATGGGGGTCATATGGTGTCCCATGAACCCTTATGACCTCTTAGGACACCATATGACCCCTAATGACACCATATTGGGTCGCTTTGGGTCATATTGTGTCCTAAGGGGTCATATTGTGTCTTAAGGGGTCCTATGGTGTCCCAAGACAACATATGACCCCTATGGACACCATATGACCCCTAACGACACCATAGGACCCCTTAAGACACCATAGGACCCCTTAAGACACCAAATCATAACATTAGGGGTCATATTGTGTCTTACGGGGTCGTAGGACACAATATGACCCCTAACGACATGATTTAGTGTCTTAAGGGGTCCTATGGTGTCGTTAGGGGTCATATGGTGTCCCATGAACCCTTATGACCTCTTAGGACACCATATGACCCCTAATGACACCATATTGTTGTGTCCTAAGGGGTCATATTGTGTCTTAAGGGGCCCTATGGTGTAAATATGACCCCGAACGACATGATTTGGTGTCTTAAGGGGTCCTATGGTGTCACAAGACACCATAGGACCCCTTAAGACACCAAATCATGTAATTAGGGGTCATATTATGTCTTACGGGGTCGTAGGACATAATATGACCCCTAACAACATGATTTGGTGTCGTTAGGGGTCATATGGTGTCCATAGGGGTCATATGGTGTCCCATGAACCCTTATGACCTCTTAGGAAACCATATGACCCCTAATGACACCATATTGGGTCGCTTTGGGTCATATTGTGTCCTAAGGGGTCATATTTTGTCTTAAGGGGTCCTATGGTGTAAATATGACCCCTAACGACATGATTTGGTGTCTTAAGGGGTTCTATGGTGTCACAACACACCATGTGACCCCTAACGACACCATAGGACCCCTTAAGACACCAAATCATGTCGTTAGGGGTCATATTGTGTCTTACGGGGTTGTAGGACACAATATGACCCCTAACGACATGATTTGGTGTTGTTAGGGGTCATATGGTGTCTTGGGACACCATAGGACCCCTTAAGACACAATATGACCCCTTAGGACACAATATGACCCAAAGCAACCCAATATGGTGTCACTAGGGGTCATATGGTGTCCTAAGAGGTCTTAAGGGTTCATGGGACACCATATGACACCATAGGACCCCTTAAGACACCAAATCATGTCATTAGGGGTCATATTGTGTCTTAAGGGGTCGTAGGACACAATATGACCCCTAACGACACAATTTAGTGTCTTAAGGGGTCTTATGGTGTCACATATTGTGTCTTACGGGGTCGTAGGACACAATATGACCCCTAACGACACAATTTGGTGTCTTAAGGGGTCTTATGGTGTCACAAGACACCATATGACCCCTAACGACACCAATCGACCCCTTAAGACACCAAATCATAACATTAGGGGTCATATTGTGTCTTACGGGGTCGTAGGACACAATATGACCCCTAATGACATGATTTGGTGTCTTAAGGGGTCTAATGGTGTCATTAGGGGTCATATGGTGTCCATAGGGGTCATATGGTGTCCCATGAACCCTTATGACCTCTTAGGACACCATATGACCCCTAATGACACCATATTGGGTCACTTTGGGTCATATTGTGTCCTAAGGGGTCCTATGGTGTCCCAAGACACCATATGACCCCTACGGACACCATATGACCCCTAACGACACCATAGGACCCCTTAAGACACCAAATCATGTTGTTAGGGGTCATATGGTGTCCTAAGGGGTCATAGACCATAATATGACCCCCTAGGACACAATATGACCCAAAGCAACCCAATATGGTGTCATTAGGGGTCATATGGTGTCCTGAGAGGTCATAAGGCACTAGTACATTCAGGTCAAAATTTTGATGGCAAATCGTCGGAATTCCGATGAATTTCGTCGCACTATCGAAAAAAAAGACGTCGAAAACTTTTCGTCAAAAGTTCTGACTATCCTTGTGGTCATCGCAATTCCGACATCACCTCCAACCTTTCCGACAGCCACCATGGATGCTCATACCCAGAAAGAATACCGTCGTGATCTCGGCCTATCGTCGGAATTTCGACTCCAAAGGGTAAAATTCCGATAGAGGAGTGCCGTCGGATGCACAGCATCCTCGTCGAAAATCTCCTGGAGGTCGGGGACGACCTCTAGGAGAGTTTCGACGAGGATGCTGTGCATCCGACGGCACTCCTCTATCGGAATTTTACCCTTTGGAGTCGGAATTCCGACGATAGGCCGAGTTCTCGGAAAAAAATTTTTAATAGAAAAAGATTGACATTGGTATCTCTCTTCTATCTCTCTTCTCTATCCCTCTCTACTATCTCTCTTCTCTCTCCCCTCTCTAGGTCTCTTTCTCCATCCCTCTCTTCTTCTCTCCTTCTCTACTTCTCTTTCTCTACCCTCTCCAAGTCATTATCTCTTCCTCTCACCCTCTCTCTCTCTCTCACCTCTATAGGTCTCACCTTCCATTCCTCCATCATTACCCATGTTGTCAAGTTGCAAGATATTTCCCAAAGTACTTAGTTGCTAGGGTTGATTTGCTTAAGTGTTGGAGTCGGAGTTAGATGAGACCTGCATGATTAAGTTGTATTAAGTGATCAAGTCACCAAGATCTCAATTGTAAACATGACTAGGTTCTAGGGTTTTAGGGTAGCATAGGTCAAGATTGAGGTATGGTGGTCAAGAATTACCTTCCAATGACAAAAGACATCCAAATGATGAAGAATGAAGCCGATGAACTCATAGAAGTTTGGAGGAGATAATTTGACTAAGTTAAAATTTTGTTTAAGTCATGGTCATGACACTAGCTTACTCATCAAGATCAATTTGTACGAATGAACCCTAGAAATGTGCCCATGCTAGAGAAGCAATAATTCCAATAAAACCTAAGGCAATGCTAGTAAGGGGTCAAAATTAAAGAATTAGGGTACAAAAAACAAAATTTGGCTAAGTCGAGATGTTGCTCAAGGATGACCTAAATCATGGAGTGTAAATCAATCATGAAACATGAGAATGGATAGGTCTTGACCCAAGCAACGTAAGTCCCCCTTGTGATTCCAGAAGATATCACGTCACAATCATTGAGTCTATCTACAATATAAAGTCAAGACCTGACTATTGGAATCTTGGAGTCATCCCATTTGATCATGTAGTTTAGCACTTGGGAGGATTTTGTTCAAGAGAGGATAGAATACTTAGTATTTTATTTTGTGTTGCATAGTGCATAAAAAACACATCAACAAAAACCATTGAAAGGTTTGGTTAAAGCCTTCGAATCACAATCTCTATGAGAAGCTATCAAGAGTGCCCAAAATTTGGAAACTTTAGTATCCAAGAACATAATTCATAAGGCACCACTTTTAGAGCAACCAAAGAAGCCTATCGATGTAATATTTTATTTACCTTGGATATGTTTTATCCTAAGTGTGATATTCCACTATTAAAAAGCTTAATTAGGTAATATTTTTACTTAGGTAGAATAAGATAATGAGTTGCACATTCTCCTTCTTTGATTGAGATTCTACTTTTTCCTTGTCACAAATTTGGAAACTTGGATAAGCAATTTCTTTTTTTGGTTTTCTACCTCTTCATGATCCTCATGGGTTTGGAATCTTGGAAGCTATATATTGTAGGTTTTTCCTTGATTAACATATCAAATGAAACTATTGTGAGCTTTCATATCTTAACATAGCAAGGGCTTAAGTTTGGGGATGACAGGGGGATGACGAAGGGGGCGGGGTGGGATGCAAATATATATACAACTTAAAAAATTAATTATAAAAGGATGTGTATAGAATAAGTATAACAACTGTAAATAAAACTTTGCCACACTATGTAAATTTTACAATAAACATTAAAAATATGTCAATGATTGCATTGAAATTTGAACATTAACAATGGTGGTAGAGTTTTGGAACTTTGGGAACAAACTAAGAATAAGTATAAGAATTGCAGATGAAACTTTGGCATACTAAGTGTTTAAACTAGTCAACATAAAAAAAATGGAAACAATTGCATTAACAATAAGAATGGTGGGTAGAAGTTTGGGGTCAATGGGTAGTGCCCCTTGTGGGGGGTTTGGGGCAGAGCCCCCATCAAGGTTAGGGGGCATTGCCAAACCTTTAATACGGATGACATTTTCACAATAATTTCACCATTTTTGTTTAGAATTGGAGTTTCTAATTGGGGGCCATGGGAGACTCATAGGCATCCTGAAGATGGTCAAGAGACTCCTTGGAGTCCCTAGGACGTCCCTAAGTGGTGCGGCAAGGGGATGTTTCCCCTAAGTATTGCATCTTGAAAAAATAGGGATTTTGGAGGGGGGGAAGGGGTCCCCGTGTTTCAATGGTTTCAAAAGATTCTAAGTTTTTTTTTTATCTTGTCATAACAAAATATACTCCTCTTGCATCCTTAGATGATTTGAAAATTGAAAACAATTTGACAAGAAAAAACTAACTTCTAAAGTTTAGACTTAGTTTTCTTTTTTTATCCAAGTCACTACAACATTTCAATGATCAAAGTAGCTTTTTTTTGGTGGTTTTGAAGCATCCAAAAGGCTTGAGAAATTCAATATTATCTTTCATTCCACCAAAATTGGAGATCAAGAAGCATGCTCACAAACAAGGATTTGTTTGTAACTTAAGGCAATCGACTAGTTTTTGGGGCATTTTCAGGTCTAAAGAACCTACCATTGTGTCAAAAAGGCCCATAAGACCCCATTTTCATCTAAAAATTGTCTCTTTTGGTCGTAGAAGCATTTAAGGAAAAAAAAAAATCACACAACCAATGATATGCCTATACCATACATATTTGAGTTAAAATAAAAATAAAAAATTGACAAGGTTTGGAGACCATTGAACAATTTGGGAGATTGCTAATACATACACTCAATTTATAAAGTCTCAATTTGATGTACTTAATCTTCGAGAGGCCTATACAAAAGCATTTTGTAATTGCGAACTAAGATAAATTTCCATTTTTGGCAATTTTTATCATGGATTATGGTATTAAATTCCGACATTCTGTTGTCAAGATAAATCACATCACCTCAGTAATTGAACTGTAACAATAAGATTGCATACAAAGTGAAAGTTTGCTATGAAACATGTTAAAAGGGTTAAACTGTTTCAATTAATACAAACACTGGAACTATTAAACAACAATAGCTTGTTGGTAATCAAGATTTTGGACTATACCCACATTTTACACCTTTTCATACAGTTACAAAGAACATAGAAAACATGTACGTGGAACTACATATTCCAACATATGTAAAAATACAACAATCTAAATAAGAATGGGAAGCATGTGGAGAATGGTTAAGACATGCATAAATAAAAGGAAAACAAAAATCTCTCAATGTGTATCACAAACAAATCAAGGAAAAAAGCTTTTAGGCAAGGGACCGATATGATCATAAAAATTTCAAAACTTCCAAAGTATAGAGCATTTGAGATTTTACAGAGAATGCGCTAATTCAGCTTTATTCATGATGAGGCATATTCACAACTTTTGCAGCCGCACCATGGTGTTGTTCGTGTTGGCTCTGTTGGACCTTGCAATTAAGATTCAATATACGTACATTATTCAATAAGATTAACTGTGCAACATAATGAAATATTGAAAAGTGTGTTATCTTATTGAGCTTCGCTTTGTTTCGAGAATAGTTTAATATTCTCTACTTAACAAGGCCAATCACGTGAAGGTGGAAGCTCATTTGGCCCCTCCCCCCCACCCCCCCCCCACCCCCCTAACATCACTCTAAATTCCCCGTTAACATCTAACATTCATTCATTCTTTCATCCATTATTAAAAAATAACATTCATTCATTATCACATAACATTCATTAACACATAAAATTCATTAACTTTCATTAAAATGCAACATTCATCAATAATCATCAACACATATCATTCATGAACATTCATTAGCACATAATTACATTCATTAACACATAAAAATCAGTCATTATCAAATAAGGTAGATTACAATCATTTCTTTCTTTGTTTTTTCTTTAAAGCTATGAAAAGACTAAGTGGAACATCGGTTTCTTCATCATTTCCCCCATCTTCGGATGTTCTACCCTCTTCTCGTGCTCTTGATGTATGCCTAGTCCTATATAAAGGACGAGGATGCTGAACCAAAGGGGGGTCCTCTGCAATAACAAAGAATTGGGTTAAATTCAAAATATTTTTTTATTATTGTTACAAGTATTTCATTAATTTAAAGAACACAACCGTTACACTCTTTACCTAATGGGGCCACATCATCTTCCACATCATTTTGTCTAGCCTCAACCTCGACATGTTGAACACCCTCTAGATCCTCTAGAGTTGAAATACAAAACGTTACATTAATCAATACACCAATTGCAATTAAATTTGTTTAAAGGAATAACAGTGGTCCTCTTTACCTGATTGGGGAACATCACATTCCTGATGTTGTCTACCCGGATCATGCTCCACTTGGTCACCACCGACTACATGCTCTAAAATATTAACAATAAAGGTTACATTAATTACTACACTAATTTTCAATTTAAGATGTTTAATTGTATTAATAATTACATAAAAAAATTTGAATAGCAAATGAATACCTCCACTACTAGGATGCACATCTAGACCTTCATGTATAGGTTCTGTTCCACGATTATCATGCTGCATTCCAATGTCACGCGCAGTGTTATCATTGCTTGCTTATTTAAAAAAAATATAGTCACTTTATGTTGAAACTTAACATCAAATAGATTATTGGTTAAGTATTCAATTTGAAATAATTTTCATTTAGCTTATTTACCATTGTGACAGATGCATTAGAATCTCATGTTTGCCCACTCAATTCTCATAGCCGTTCAACCATGGCTATATAGCCTTGCTGGTAACCAATTCTCTTGTCATCTTCTGTGGGCGCTCTATTGAATTCAAAGCCCTGCATTTTTGCTTAGTATTGTGAATTTTGCTTGTATTGTTTGATAAAAAAAAAATTGTTTACAATTTATAAATATTTTGATGTGATACTTAATTTACTGATTCTTACAATTCATGCAGCAAGTTTCATATAACCACCAGAGCCGAGTTTGTGTTGCCCATGCTTTTCTTGTCTTGCCTTGGTTGCCTTTGATGTGTCACTCAATCTATGAAAAGTTTGAAATATGTTAGATTATATAAATATAATGAATAATTAGTACATATTCACATTCTTAATAGTATCACATACCTTCTTCTGGCGTTTGGTGGTGTATTTCCTTTGTTCCTTTCAATTCTCTCCTTTGCATCCAAAATCAGGTCCTTCCACTCCCTCTTTGGAATCATGGGGGGACGCTCATACTTTACGTTCTTCTCTAAATGTGTCCTGTATTTGTCCCTCACATACTTTAGATATGTGCCAGCTTTTCCAGGAGCTTAGTCTTGTCGAATGTGTCATTTCCAAACAACCCTACCATACGGTTTGTGAGTTTAGCTTTTAACTTTTTTTCTTGGTCATTCCACCTTTAAAGCAAAAACAAACCTGTTAGATTTAGAAAGAAACTGAAGCTACCTTTGATATAGTTCAAGAAATGGATAAAAGAAAAACTATTCTAGCAATGATATGAAATCAAAATAGTGGATAAGGGTTAGTTCACGTATGATGTTCCACCTTTTACGTATGGTGGGCCCAAATATCTGCAATGTAATGTCATTAAGATTTTTATAAAAAATATCATTTCCTGCAAAAAAAACATGGGATCATTAGTCCAAAATGAGTGATCACTAAGTAAATTACAATTAGACTATATATAATAATAATTTTAAAGTACCTGGAACCTTCTGTATCTTCAAGAGAATCAATTCTTTGTCGCTCACCACCAATGTGGCCTGCAACGTTCTTGTACTAGCAATACGAAAAGATCCAGGAAATGATGGTATGTTATCACCAGTACTCGCCTCTAGCGCATCCTCATGTGCATCTTCTGCCACAGTAAATGAATCCACTATGAAATGCCTCCAAGAAAGAACACTTCAAGGGTAATAAACACATAACGAAAGAGAGAGAAAAAGAGGGATCTACCACCAGTGGGCGGGTCAACATGAACTGGTGAAACAGACGATGTCTGCATGCTACGTGTTGCCAACATTGCTATCGGCAATACAGTTGGGGTCGACCTCGGACCCATGTCAGCACCTGAAGAGTAATACATTAAATATGTAAAACATTAAAAAAGCAAGTTCACAAGTCCAAAGGAGTGGTTTTAATATATAGAACATGGTCATCACCTGAACTACTCGCAATACCCTGATCATCGCCACTAGGATGATGAGGCCCTATAAATTTCTGTAAAAACAACACATACATATTTTAGTTAATGACATAAAAGAGAAAAAAATATAAACCATTATTGAACTTTTGTTATTATTAAAGCTTTCATTACTGCTTACTTGCAAGTTTTCCATTGTCCGCAACAATAGTTGCACCCTCTTTGTTATCTCATCAGTCTGAGGGCTTATGGTTGCCAAATCAACAATCTCTTGCCTAATTTTTCTAATATTCTTTTGTACAAATTGTATAGGGTTTGCGCTAAGTGTGATGTCATCAACGCATAACATTGTCGAGCACCCCACATCCCTATGGAGGTGCTGAGGTACTGCAGGTTCCTTTCCCTTATCCCAAACATCCATCTGTGACAAGAATATAATTAACACTATCAAAATTACTTCAAAACACTCAAGAAAAGATCATAATGTAACAGTTTGCTTGTATCTAATTTGTACAATTACAATGACGTTTACCTGCTCCGTAGAAGTGTTGGGACCTACACCCCTATCTGTGCTATGTGGTGGATCCATGTGGCCCTATGACAAAGAAAAAATGTAAAAACGTTAGCGAAATGAAACCAATAGACTTAGCAAAAAAACTTAATAATACAATGGTTTATTGGATTCATTAATTGGAAGTTGGCTTAAATGGTATATATATAGTACGTACCACCCCCATGATAGTAACTTTGTTTTTATCTATACAATTCAAATTGTAATCGATTAGCAGCTCTTCCCCTACACTTATTGATTTTATCGCATATACAAACACACAATTTCCCTCACGTGCCTCAAATATGCAATTGGGTTGCTTATTAGTTGACCCAGGTCATTTACTATTTATAAAACCTGCAATATTCCCTGTTGCTTTTGGCCTTCCATCAATGTATACAGCCACTCATTTACTTTGATCATTATCTTTTTGTTGTATATAATTGGCTGACAGTGCATACCTACGCATACTTTTTTTATATCGAACAATCTACATCCAGTCATTATAATTGTAACAAGGTCCAACAAACTCCATCAATTCAGCAACTCTGTTGTAACAGACCTTTATGCTATCCATGGAAAATAGGCCCAAACCATGTAATGACGAAGGTGCTATGCGATATATCCTCTCATTAACACAAAAATCAGTGTTTATTGGAGGAAGTTCCTTGGGTACACATTGTTTCAGTAGATGTTTGTACCTCAAGGGCACCTCAATGTCGCCTTTGGTCTCATCATCATAAGAACATGACCCCCCTTGAGCAAGAAAAAATTCCATGCGTTTATTGAATTTTCTTCTAATCTTTTGACCTCTAGTTGATCTCCCTATTTGAGATCTACTACATGTCTCACTTTCCTCTTCTATTCCTGCATTTCCCTCACTCGAGGAAGACACATCTGACAAATACCTATTTGGTGATACCTGTGCACCATCAAATGAGAGAGTTAGTTGGTAATGAGAGAGATATTTTGCAAATGAGGGTAATATTGATGAAGAAGTCGGCCATAAAGTTGATGTTGAGATTAAAATTTGAGTAAGTCCAACTGGGGCCTCAAGTGTTGATAATTGTATTAGATTTGTTGCTAATGTTGAGGTTTGAAAAACTGAGGAAGTTTGTTTTTCTTGTAATTTTTTAAAAATATATTATTTCTATAAGGTGTATTGACTTATACCTGTCGATCCATGAGACTGTGCAGGATCCTCGTCAAAGGGGTTCAGGTTCCTACACCAACAATTGAGCATCATAAGCATTACATTTGTAATTTGATAAACAATAAATACTGCAGTATCATAAGCATCATAAGCATCACATATGTATCATCATATATGTAATTGAGCATCATAAGAATCACATATGTATCATCATAAACATGTAATCCATCACATACGTATCATAAATCACCATCCATCACATAGCTAATAAGTAGTCCACATTCCATAAATAAACACAAAGTTCAAAAAATGTCACATGTATCATCATAAGCATGTAATCCATCACATATGTATTTTAAATCACCATCTATCACATAACTAGAGGTGCATCATGAATTAATTAAGTAATGGCATTAGAATTCAAAACATATGAATTATTTATGTAACCATATAAGTCAAATCAATTTCTATCAAGATATCAATATTAAATAGATAATATAATAATCGCATCTCATACATTTCATTCATGTCATTGATCTTCTTCTTCATCCAACTCATCATCATCATCATCATCATCATCATCATCATCATCATCATCATCGTCGTCGTCGTCGTCGTCGTCGTCGTCATCGTCGTCGTCGTCATCGTCGCCGTCGTCATTGTGTTCGTCATCGTCATCGTCATCACCATCACCGTCACCGTCACCATCACCATCACCATCACCTTCACCATCACCATCACCATCACCATCACCATCACCATCACCATCACCATCACCATCACCATCACCATCACCATCACCATCATCATCAGCAGCAGCAGCATCATCATCATCAACTTCTTCTTCATGTACATTTCCGTCAGGAACATCATTGACTAACTGTCGATCGTGATCATCATCTATATCATCTTCTACTTCTTCGGTATCTTCTTCTTCCATCATATTATACATTATCGGCCTTCCTCTTGGATCATGTCTAACAACAAATGACCAACCCAGTTTATGTGGAACCTCCGAGTAAAATACCTGCTCACATTGACTTGGAAGAACATAGGGCTTATCCCCAACTCGTTCAAATGACCTTGTATTAACCATTGTAAATCCATTATCATGTTCGATAACAGTTCTATCAGAATCATTTTTATTTAGTCGTAGCCTATACCATTTGACAATGAACAAAATTAATTTGAAGGAATTAAAGTCACACTCAAGTATATCATCCAAAATGCCATAGTATCGATTTTGAGACTCTTGAGGATGTATGTCATTTCTAGATGAAATATTGGTCACCTCAAAGACTACAGTTATCCCAGAATCACAAGTTTTTTTCGTGTCATCCAACTGTTTGATGTGAAATTTATGACCATTGCAGCACATAGCCTTGTGGTGTTTGACCTGCAATATGTCTAACATATTAAAATTATTGCATCATGAGTTGATAAACATATGGGTGATTAATAAAATTATACGTACCTGTTGATCTCTTAAACCATATGCTAAATCAATTTCCCTTTGTGTAACATTGGAATCTCCATTACGATGAGCTTCTTTAACCAATGAAGTGACACCATCCCATGTTAATGTGCGACCAGAATGTTGACATAGTTCAATCCACACCGTCATCCAATCAAGATTGTTTGCAATATACAAATGTAGCGCATCCCACTCCCGACCAACTGTACAAATAATTAATAGACCACTTACAACTGATTTATTTAGAAGATGAAGAATTAATTTACTACAATAACATCTTATAATTACCTCTCACTTTCTTCAATCTACCTTTCCCCATCAAGTGCTCCCCTTTGAATTTATTAATGGGGTTGGGATCTGCAAACTTAGGAAGATATTCAGTAATGTACACCATAGTTTGGTATACCATTTATCCCTCCACCATAGAACCCTCAGGATGTGCTCTTTGTCGAACCAAAGCCTTGAAAAATTTCAAGTGTCTCTCAACCATCCGCATTGACCTAGTGTGTACAAGTCCACACAATTCGATCTCCTCAACTTGGTGTATGAGGTAGTGTTCTTGTGCATTGAAAAAAGTTGAAGGTAGACACTTTTGCATTTCACACATTAGATGAGGGGTTTTTCTCTTCCAATATTTTATATCTTCCTTGTGGATTTCTTTAGATGACAACCACCTAAAAGAGATTGAAGACGCAAAAATATATAAACGAGACTTTACAAAATAATATACAATATATTGCATAACAAGTAAACCAAATGGCAAATATAATATCTATACAACAAATTGAACAAACATCACTACTTACCTCATGTATTTTCCAAGATCATATATGACTTGCTTGATATTATTGTCGAAGTGGTCTGGGAGAGATAGAGGTAGAACGTACTGCAACAATTATAAAATGATCTTTTCATTGTTTTCTAACATAATACAATGAAAAGTACATGCACAGTATACAAATATATAGTAAATAAACAAGAACGCGAATTACCTTAATGAAGGTATACCAATCATGCATTTTTATCCCTGGCCCAAATTCACTCTTCTTTGATATGAGATTGTTTATGTTCGCAGCAAATCCTGTGGGAAATCGAATTTTTTGTATGACTTCTTTTATAGAATTGCTTTGCTGCTCCATTAATAACCAAGGAAGGGCATTTATATTAATCTGATCTCCGTTGCTATTTGATTGAATGACATTTTTTATTGCATGATTGGATTCCACAATGTCACTACAAATTTTGATAATTTTTTCTTTGTCATGCCTTCCATCCAATATTTTCCATAATGTCTCTGTTATATTCTTTCCAATATGCATTGTATCAAACAAATGCAAAATTTGTAGCTGCTCGTAGTAAGGCAACCTACTGAATTGTCTAGGATAACTTTTTAGTCCCTTTGGAAGGTGGCCATCCATGCCTTGACGACCTTCAGTATCATCAATTACATCATCAGTAAACAAAACATGATAGAAAAATTCAAATTCCAAACATAAACCATTAGATGGAATGACATTACCTTGATGATTAATTCTATTATATTCCAACTTTCATAAGTGAGGAGTCATTCTTCGTGGCTTTGATGTAGTCTCTTCTTTCCTATTGAAAAGATGTTTTTCAGTATTCTGGTACTTATGATTTTTGTGAAGGAAGTGCCTATACTCATCAAACACCTGCTTTCCTAAACTTTTTGAATGACGGGATTTCATCTTTGGACCACAAACTGGACATGCAAATTTTACCTTTGTTTGAAGACCTACAAGATAATGTAGAATTCTATTAAATCTGTTAATTTTTATAATTATAATTATCATGCGCAACTTGAACACTATAACATACCACAAAAATGTGTTAGCCCTGGGGCATCATGTATTGTCCATACAAGCATTGCATGGAATTGAAATTGTCTTTGTTCTATTGGTCTAGAGATGTCATACATGGTCACACCATTCCATAACTCCAGCAACTCGTTGATAAGAGGCTTAATATATACATTCATATCTTTAACTTGGTACTTGCCTAGTGGAATGAACAAAAACATTACATAATTATTATGACCATTTTACTGCAATATTTATAATTAAATGTAGATGACTATTAAATGATAAAATACCTGGAACAATCATTGCCAACATTATGTGCTCCCTCTTTATTGACATCCATGGAGAAATATTATTGTTGATAACAAAAATAGGCCACACCGAGTAAACAGATCTCAACTCTCCAAATGGATTGACACTATCCGCTGCCAATGAAAGCCTGAGATTGCGAGGTTCTTCTTTAAAGTGTGGCCACTTTTCCTCTATGTCCATAAATGTTGAACCATCTGCAGGCATTCGAATAATGTCTTCTCGACTTCTATTGCGTGCATGGTAATCCATAAATTGTGCCAAGCTAGTGCACCTGAATAATCGTTGCATACGTGGAATAATGGGAATATAACGAAGAACCTTGCGAAGCACCTTTTTTGTTATTTGATCTGTTCGATATCTACTGATATGACATTCAGGGCATTCTGTTCCAAATTCATGTTGTTTATGATATATAATATGATCATTGGGACAAGCATCTATTGTTTGATACTCCATTCCAATATCTTTCATAATGGTAGATAATTCTCGGTATGAGCGAGGTAGAATATTTGATGGTGGTAAGAAAAACTCACCTATCAATCTACAGCGAAAAAAAAAGGTTTGAGGTGTTAATATAAAGAATATTAATGGTACATGATTCACCATTTATTAATTGTAATGACATGTATGACACACCTTAACATATGTGAGATTGTTATGTTGGATAAACCATTCATAACCTTCAAGTTCACCAGCAACAATACAACAGAGAGAAGAGTTATTTAGGAGCCTTTGTAAAGGGGCTCATATGCCTTCTCAAGAAGAGGTAAATCATGAACATCAAGGTCATCCTGATCATCATGATCAGCTGTGCCAGTACTAAATGTGTCATGGATCAATGTATTTGTACCATCATCTTCAATTATGTTTTCTGGTGCATGATCGTCATCTTCCATGGGATCATTATCTTCAGCTTCGATATTCACACCTCCATGTTCCTCCACTTCGAAAACCATATTCTTCAGGTTGTGTTGGTCCATATCATGTGCCCTGGAGTTCTCGACCTATATAAAAATGATCAACATAAATAAACCATGATCATGATCTCATTATCAAGTGATTTCTTATGTATATAAATTGTTAAAACGATATAATGAACAACTTACTAGTGGATGATAATCATGTCCCCCTTCAATGTGACCATGATGCCTGCAATGTTTCTTAGTTATTTTGATTAGAAGTCTTCTAGTCTTTAAGCCCTTACAAATTTTGCAGGGACAATAACATTTCCCATCACCTTTTCTTTTCAAGTTAGACCATAATCTAGCAATTGTCTCCTTATTTTGTTCTTCACCGATATTATTTGACATGGTCTTTCTTCACAGGCAAAAAAATCAGGCTATGGAAACTTCAGTGCAAAAGCTTCACAAAAATTGCAAATTGAACCAAAACCATTTAACTCTTCTTTTTCATCTTAAAACATTGAACTTAAAAGAGAACGCCTTTAATGTAGCTAATTGTGTGAATTTCTGAGCATTGTGTCTGCAAATTCTTACTAAAAGTTTGCCTGTTGCAGACTTTCTGAGAGACATTTTTGAGTATTCTAAGCCTTGGTTCTTGTATTTTCACTAGTGATAAGTTGGAAACTTTATGGTAGACTTGTAGCCAATCGATCTAATTTTGACAAGTTATACACCAAGCAAATAGGCATCTAGAACTTTATTGTATCTAACATGAAAAATGTGTCTTATGGAAACCCATACCAAGAACCACATACCAACTATCAGCAATGCCATCAAGATAAATGTAGGATAGGATACCACTATGAGCCATCCAATGGTCCGCTCTATAAGGAGAACTAGGGGATACTATATTTGAAAGGTGTGGTCAATAGAGATAATCCCTACTAATGCCACAATATGTCACCATAGCTTCTTGAGTTTTCCATTCTTCTACTTAATACCACATTTATTGAGTTCCTCAACAGCGAGGTTGGTTCTCAATAGGATGCACAAACATGTAAACACACGAGCATGGTTTCATCATACTTGTACAACAATACAAATTCATTTTTCTAGTTAATTGCTTAGTGTAAAAATAACTCCATTACATAGCATAGGGCAATAATCACCATAAGTTTTCAAATAAACTGCCCAAACATCAATTGGAGTTACCCTTTCTAAGGTACAAACATAATTTATTTATAACTTCAAAATTAAAATAATCACAATACATCCAAATAAGTTCAATAGTGCATGGAAATAGACAACATGATCCATAATTAAACCCATAAATTACCCTAATTGGATATGCTAATAAAATGGTGTCTCAAGTAATAGAGATTGTGTTGGACCTATAATAGAGATCTGGACTTTGTTTCATCATACACAAGCATGGTTTCATCATACTTGTATCCAAATACACCATCCATAGATAGGTACTCAGTACCACAATCTCATGGGTACCCTTTTAGCTGAATTTACCCTATATTTAGGTGAATCTACCCTTGTATCATTCCTTGATCTAGTATGTCATTCCACCAATCAATAATTTTTCCATATTCTTGGGAGAATACACTATCCCTTAGGTGAATATGCCATATCCTTAAATGAATCCTCCTTGTCATCATCCTAAGTCCTCTTTTTGTTAAGTCTTATCCCTTCATCTTTAGGAAAATCCACCTATCCTTGTGTGAATCTTTAGGAAAATCCACCTATCCTTATGCATTCTATGTGAAGAGATTCTTTCTTGATCTTGAGCATTTTTATGCTCTAACATTCAACTTCAGTCCACATAATAATCCAACAGAAACTATCCCTATTCACATGTGGCCATGGTTTAATGCAAGAAAGGATCATGCTCAAGTTCAGCGACAATGTAGATAGAGTAGTGGTACTAACATGTCATACAATGTCCCTAATTTTGAGTTGTTTGAGATCCCCTCATAAATTTATATGAGGAGGAAGAGGAAGAAGAGAATGGATGAAGTAGAGGAAGCTCATGTGAATGTTTCTGGGTCTATTGCATCCTACACAAGTTAATTCTAAACTGTCATAGTGAAGGGGTATTCGAACATTCAATGATTCTTGTCCTTTTAGATGTTTTATGTTTTGTTGTTGATGAAAATGGTGCAAAAATTGCTCCCTCGGTGTTGAAGTCATCATTGAACTCTGCCCAAAGAATTCCAGGTAGGTGTTTGGATTTTGATAGTGCTATGGGTGAACAACATTCACATGATTTCTAAGAGTAATGTAGGACTGTTATTAGTGGTTGATATTTTGATTTCTCTCAGATACATGCCGTTGACTGTAAATGACAAAATAAAATACCATGTTAGTAGGTTGACAATCTATGGCCATCGAAGGTAATTCGAAGGTATTCAATTGGTGCAACGTGCATTCTCTACGTATATAGATAGATGTCCTCTCTAGTGCCTTATTGTAGAAAAATTGTTGTTGGCCATTACATGGCATGAAGTACACTTTGCATATCTATTTATGACTGATTATCGGTCGCTGCTATATTTTTCTATCAAACAATGCATTTATTTATACTCGTTATTTCATATTAGCAGTGATAGTGTAGATATGCTTGACAATTACCCGTGTTTTGATTTCTTGCAATGAGATACATGACGTTTTATCCAACATGGACTGTCAAACTTAACGGTTTGGGCTTACTTGGCACCTCACTGATTTGTCTTTTAAACAAAAAAGTCCCACATATTCAAATGTCTATTTTTCCTTTTCCATGTTTATATTTCATTCATATTCATATAACATTTATCTATATACACCTCATATTCACTCTACTGATGTATATGTCTATACAGGTCTGTCACACTTGTGATTTGCATTATCTAAGTGACACATCAATTAAGTACATTACATGTGTGCTGCGGAGAATGTTTGTGATTTTCTATCCCTATTTATAATCAAGATGAAGCCTTTATTTGTTTCATATTTTGAATGCTATAGTTAACACAAAACTTACTATATTTCATTCTCTTCATCTACAGGTTATTGGCAATTCTTATTGCTAGCAGTGAAAATCTATCACGTCTTTTGGCACTTCCTGATAATGTAATGAGAACCATTGTTCTAAAAATTATTGATGACCCCAATAGGGATGCATGGAATGTCTTTGTCAAAATACAACACTTTTTGGACCCTATGTCGATCTTTCAAATTGATTGTTGGAATTGGTTTCTCATGCCACATGTTGGTGTCGGTCGACAACTATGGCACATTCATCTTTCCATGATCTTTTGGCCCATGATTCTTCCATAGTTTGAATTGTTGTGCACGTTTACATACACCCATGCACAAGGACGAACCACAATTACAGTGCATGGTGACTCGATTGAACATGAGGCCAATCATTTTTCATCTAATCTACTGTTTATGAACTACACAACCTCGTTCAGGAGAAGAAGCAGGACAACTAGACGGTCTAGATTTTGTAGGATCCAATCTAGATTTGACTCTTAAACAAGATTAAAATAAAATGTATTATTTTCAAAACACTTATTGACATTTATGTATCATTAAAACACAAATTGATGAAATTGGGCAAGACCCTATGTTTTATACTATCTTTCATTTTGTGAACAAGTTTATGTCTTTCTATTTTTTGTTATGCAATGTAAACATTTTTATTTGATGGATACATTACAATTATGAGTTAGCATTGCCATTTATTTAAATTAATTGCGTTTTGCAATTTTGAAGGGTTTTTTTATGTCAACTTTGATTCAATCACTCCTTATTCTCTATCATTTGGTTGGCACAAGGTGAAAAGATGTTAAAAATGAAAGCAAAATACTACATATAGCTACTCCTACAATAGAAAATGTAAAGATTTTTTTTTGAAATGATGAGTGATGTTTTGAGAACGGTTACGACTCGTGCCTTCCTAAAGGCCAATGGACTCAACAAATAATATGTTTTTTCTTCTGGTCACTTGATGTGCTCTTATCTCAATAGTCATAGGACTAATCTTGTAATTCCTTTCTATAGGTTTTCTTCAAGATATAAAATCTTTTAGGTATCTTCATTGTCTACAACAACTTGGCTATCATTAATCATTGTTTTTAGATGGCTGCACTGTATCATGTGATTGCATGAGAAAAGGCGATTTCAATTGAATCTTGTGTCATTGTATTTGTTTGGTTGTCTTTGGTTGTCTCTATCTGATGGACTCTATAAACCTTGTTTTTGGATGATCATTATTGTCTTTCTATAGCTTATTGACCTCCATTTATGGAACATCCTCAAAGTCTACGATTGTCACTAGCATGATCCTTTCTCATTAAGATTTGGACCGTACTATTGATATGCCAACTAATTGAAAGCTTCTAGGAAATTGCTTTTTCTTTTGCTCTTGTTAGAGTTTGCTCTATACCATCACAAAAATACATGACAATATGACATACTATCCTTATTCTCATATTGTCACTTTTGCACTCTTATTTGTAGTAATGGCTCTTTACAATGGACTACTAATTTGCCCTCTTCATGGTACAAATTCCTCATGTTAGGATGCCTGTCCATGTGAAACCTTTGGTTCTAGAGTGGAGACTATTCCTTAATAGGTGTGAGAAACTATCATGGTAGCTAATGGTCCATGCACTTGTTTCCATTACAAACTTCTATTACAAACTTTCAGAGTTGCAACTTCCACGAGCCCCTCTAAGATTCCAAAAATATTGTCTTTGGTCAAGAATTCTGATGATGGCTTTTGATTTGTCTTAATAAGAATTCATCATTACTAGTGTTTGTTTTGTTTTGACATTCATCTCTCCCTCATTTATACCCTACTCTTTTGGATACTGTCTCAAAGATTACACTAATGTTTTCTCATATTTATTGTTGATAAATAAACCTTACCTTGACAACGAAAGAATTTTTTTACAGACATATAGCAAATAATTAAACGTTTGCCAGCATCCTCCCTACGTGTGCCCAAATAGGAGCTTTCGAACAAGGTATGGACATCCATCAAAGCATAATCGAGAGAGCATTGGAATATAGGTCAGTTCTTGTCCAACAAGATTCAAGATGTAGGGTTTCA
Organism: Cryptomeria japonica; assembly: GCF_030272615.1. NCBI lineage: Eukaryota > Viridiplantae > Streptophyta > Pinopsida > Cupressales > Cupressaceae > Cryptomeria > Cryptomeria japonica. Next base: position 310,059,475 of record NC_081409.1, on the reverse strand, counting down.
AAAAGGGAGATATGGAGGGTGCGAATTTACCCTCATGGGTACCGATTAAGCCTTCAAACAAACCAAATTGATCCCTACCCATGTACTTTGCCAGATCGGTGCTAAACAAAAATAATCAAGGTTAATGCAGATCGAAAATAATGGCATATTTGGTTGGGTTTAATTTAGAGCAGAGACAACATTGAGAAATTAAGCAATAAAAGATCGATACTATATATATATATATATATATATATATATATATATATCTGCCACGATTTGCAGGAACTGTGAAATGAAAACAAACAAAACAAACAAATGAATACCAAAAGTATTACCCAGCCGATTTGTGGTGAGGAGAAGTAAATAATGGCATGGTCTCAAACAATTTGAACTCCACCTTTGCAGGCCAATCGAAATATAGCAAGAAATTGGAGGGGTTACGATTTTGAAAGAATCCCCAGCCTATCGTTTTCAACCTATGATAAAATACATTACCAAGATCGCAGGAATGCACAAAATGGATTAATTCGAAAAAACCCTTACCTTGCTTGTGCAGAGATCGCTCCGGCGAGAGGGGCAGGCAAGCAAGATGGTTGCCACTTGTGCTCTCAAAATGAAAATGCGTTGTTTTTTTTTTTTAATAAAATACCTGAGGTCGTCGGAATTCCGAAGAACACGGGCATTTTTTTTTTTAAAAATCAATTTTTCACACAATGCTCCTTGTCCGTCAGAATTTAACCCCAAATGTATTAGTGAGGGTTCATGGGACACCATATCACATAACTATCATTAGGGGTCATAGTTATGGGTCGTAAGACACAATATGACCCCTAACAACATGATTTGGTGTCTTAAGGGGTCCTATGGTGTCCCAAGACACCATATGACCCCTAACGACACCATAGGACCCCTTAAGACACCAAATTGTGTCGTTAGGGGTCATATGGTCTCTCTCTCTCCCTCTCCTTCCTTCTCTCTCTCTCTCTCTCTCTCTCTCTCTCTCTCTCTCTCCCTTCCCTCTCCTCCTCTCCTCTCCTCTCTCTCTCTCTCTCTCTCTCTCTCTCTCTCTCTCTCTCTCTCTCTCTCTCTCTCTCTCTCTCTCCCTCTCCTCCTCTCTCTCTCTCTCTCTTTCTCCCTCTCTCCATCTCCTTCTCTCTCTCTCTAAAATATGACCAATAAAATCCGATATCCGATTTGATCAGATATCGGATTTCTGCCATGTGGCAGTTTACTTCATAAATGGCGGCAAAGGGAAATTCTTTGGGGATCACAAATTTTTGTACTCAAATTTTCAAATTTCAAATTTCGGCTTTGGAATGCTTTGGTATTAGGCTTGGAAGTGAGAAGCTTGGAAAGTCAACTGAAAAAACGTGTTTTTCAGTATTCCTTGATTTTCCAGACTTTACACTGGTGGCTGACGACTTTTTTTGTAGCCAAAATTGATAAAACGAAAAGGGTTTTTTAAGGATGTTCCCAGCTTTCCAACAATATAAGGCTTGTCTTATTTTGACTTTAGTAAATAATTATTATTTATTTTCTAATTGAATTCTAACAATAGTCCTGATTGATATACTGATTGAAAAACACTCATAACTTTCAAACGGTATAACATTTTTTGAAACCGAAACATGCGTCACATCCTATGCTTCATCTACTATAGGCAAAAATTAAAAAAATTAAATTTCATAAGGTTTTGACCAAGTTAAGGTGGTCAGACGTAGGAGTTTCTGAATTTCTGAAAAGCTGTAGTAAAAAAATCATAAATAATTATTTAATTCATAAAAAATTTAAAAAAAATATGTGTCACATCCAGACATAAGTCTAATACTTATATTATAAATATTATAAAAAAATATTAAGATTTGATTGTGATTAGGATGGTCAGACATACGTCTACTTCTTATTCTTTTCTTGAAATTTTAGTACCACTGCATTGAAATTTGAAATTTTCATCAAATAGGATTTTTTTTTCCAAAAAACAACTAGTAGCTTAGAAACTACATTCAATTTTATATAGATTCTCTTCTTACATATTTTAAAAATAATGTCCACAACTTATTCAAATTTTCATGTCAAGTTGCATAACTCTGATTTTTCTGAAATTTCATTGCCACTTAAGGGCCTTTTTTGGCACACCATGATCCTGCACATACCCGTAAACTTTATTTCACTTTGGGATTTTTTTTATTTTATTTTTGTATGGGATGACAACACAACATATTTTATTCCACACATGGCACCTATGTTTGAGGATGAGGTATTGAACAAGTCACAAAATCATCCTTAAATTCTATACATTATGTTTATGATGTTATTAAGTTATAATTTTATACACAAAATCAAATATTCAAGATATCATTCAATTAAAATTTGAAATTTATACTAGAATTTCTTGTAATTAATTTTATTTCTAGTCATAAAATTGTATAATAAGGATATATCAGTTTGTTTATAAAATATCTAGTCCATTTGTTCATGTAATAGAAAAGTTTAGTTCTTAAAGAAAGTAAATTTCTTCTATGAGAGTTAAAAGTTCTCTATTATAGGATGTGATATATATGTGAAATATGAGAAATTAATGAATAATAAGGGTAGAATTGTAACATGTGAAGATGCATAAGCCATGAAAATGTTAGGGTTAGAGGTTGCACAAGCATCAAATTATATTTCTTGATGATGCTTAAGCAATTCCATAATATTTCTAAGCATAATAGAAGAGTAAAAATGGAAAACCAAAGCATGTGTCAAATCCATAAATGAATAACAAGATGAATCAAAATGTTACAAATCTCTACCACTCAAATGGAAGCTAATCTTATTAATCAATAAGTTTATCATCTAAATACTCATAATTAACAACTAAAAATGATCTAAATTGTAAATGATCTTTTGTACTACCATCATAATCATCATAAATTAATTCCTCACTAAAGGTCTAATTTCATCATATAATGTATGAGAAAGCAATCAATTATAAATATGTGTACATGAGAAGATAATAACTCAACATCAAGATGTATGAGCTATCATTAAGTATAAAATAAGATAATTTATTCAAAGCACACACATTTTATTAAGTTTTGAAGTCTGACTAATTATATTTTAGACATAGGTGTACGTTTGAACACATAACTTGTTCTATATATATCGAAATTCAATTTATTTTTTTGTTAGAAAGAAGACATCAATACCTAGGGAATAGATATTTTTAAGAATTTTTTTGAATTAGTTTACTATTTTTTCCAATGTGTTGAATAAAGAAATTCAAGTTCGGTGAAAAACCTATGTATGGTAAAACTAGAAAAACCAGGTCATAATAAACTCAATATGTGATTAAATTATAGTCATTGGAAAGCTTGCTTTGCGGACTACCATACTACATTTTGGATTGTCAATATCATTCCATTTGAGCCTTCAACCAGAGGTTTGAAGGCCAAAAATCTGCAAAAAAATGTAGAAAGCTTCAGAGAAGTATAAAAAAAGGGGTCTGAATGAAGGGGGGTTCAAGCGAACCCCCCCAAAATAATTGAAAAATAACATAAGCAAGCATTAAAGGTGCTTCACTTGAAAGAGGGGGTTCGAGCGAAGTGGGGGGTTTGCTCGAACCCCAAAGGGTAGTTCGTTCGAACACCCCCACTTCGCTCGAACCCCCTCCAAATTTTTTTTCCTTCCATCTCGTTTTTCTTTCGTGGGTGAAAGTGGGAACCATTATTGTGAACTTACCCTACCTTTGGGTGTCTATGTTGGTACATTCATTCAGCAAGTATCCTATGCAAAAATAAAGTCAATGATAGCTATACTTGTGACTATTGCACATACCTCGACCCTTGGCACTACACTTAGAATGGAGGGGTTCACTCCTTGTTTGTAATGTGTTTGTTACTGGAATGGGATATCATTCACACCTTGGTTCCTTATACCCTAGTGTACAAGTCTCCATTGATACATAATAAGGCTCAATGATGAATATGTTGCGCTAAAGAATGAAGGCACAAGAAATCATGGTTATATCTTTTTCAAACTCTTTACCTCATCTATAATTCCATCTTAAATTATTTTCTCACATCAACTATTCTATCTATCAATCAATTGCATTCTTCACTTCTCACTAATTCTTCTTCACTTTCATAATATCTTCATTATTCATCCAATGATCATTTATCTTATATATAGGATGTATCCTTCCTCAAACCAGACATGATCATCTATCTTTGTCTTATACATGATTTATCCTTATTGAAACCAAACGTTTTGATCATCGTTGTCTTATACAGGATGTATCCTTCCTGAAACCAGACGTTTTGATCATCTTTATCTTATACAGGATGTGTCCTTCCTGATACCAAACTTAATCTTTGTCTTATCAATTCAATCAATCCAATGAATCCAACCAATCTTATCAATCAATCAATGTACAAATCACTTCAATCATCTCTTTTATCCAATCAAACCCATTCATGTCATCAAGATAGCTATTCTTTCATCTTTCATCTAACATTCTTCTTCTTTCGAGAGATCATTCATGCCTTTAATGCACAAACAATCTCTCTCAAGGGGAAATCCCACCTCCATCTCTCAACATATTAGGGCATTCTACTCTACCATCGCTAGGACAGGAAATTTTATGTTTATCTTTGAAACAACGTTGCTCCAACATTCTCTCAAAGAGGGGCAAATGTAGACACCTAAAAATGTCTCATTAATCTGTGCTAATTATTTGTCTTATTAATTAAATAATTATTTAATTAAACTAATTAAATTATTCAAATTATTGCATTTCATCATCACTAATATTCTATTTCTATCTTCTTGATCAATTAATCATTTAACCCTCTCTATACAATTAATTAAATAATAATAATTTAATTAATTATGATTTAATCCTTTAATTAAATAATCTTTATTATTTAATTAAATTCAATTTCAAATAATTAAATTATTTACTTAATTAATTCATTCTTCTAATGCAAAATTCAAATTCAAATTTCCCCAAATTCCAATTTCATCAAATTTCAATTAATTCCATGTGCATTTCATTTTTCAAAATTCTAATTCAAATTCAAATAAAGATGAAATTGAATTTCAATTTAAAAGTCCTACAACACATGTTGAAAATCATGACTGATTAATCAAGACAGTTAACTATCCAGTTAACTTAGTTAACTCTCCAATCTCCACTTTTAACTCCCAATCACCTTTTTCTAACAAATCAATCAATTCAACCATCTCCCTTGTCAATTCAGTTAACTAGCTAATCTATCTAGTTATCAATCCAATCAATTGAGTTATCTCTCCAATTTGTCCTCTTAACAAGTCAATCAAAGAAGTTAATTGGTCAATCAAATCAGTTTAACTTCCAATCAACACTTAAGTTCTATTTCTCATCGCTTTCTCTACAAAAATCTATAACAACCACATCATTTTCCATTTTTCAAAAAATCACGATCTTTGAAATTATTGTGTCTAACCTATGCAGGAATCCTAGTGCAATATCTGAGAGCCACACACAACACAATATTGGAGAAGGACAATGGAAACCATGATGCAAATAGGGAGTTTTTCATTAGTTTAATTATTCAATTTGCATTTATTTCATTGATTTATGTTTAGGATTGGCTTAATTAGTTAAGGAATTCGTGGTTTTCCTTTTATCCTAATTAGCTTGGTTTTTCATGATGATTTTAGGCATGAAAACACATGGAATTATCATGTGTTACAAAAGATAGAGAGATGCCAAATTTAGAAATATATGCATGTAAATAAGAAAGAGAACGTTAATTATGTGGATCCATGATAAACAATGACACACTACAAGGGTGGGTGGATAAGATGAGTTAGCTATAAGTCAATGCCATGATGAAACCCTTAATTCAAAAGGATATAAAATATATGTAAAATATAATACGAAATATAATAAAATGAATGAAATAATTGGAGAAGTCAATACATGTAAACTCTAAGACCAACATAAGGGTGAGTTAATTGGGAGGAAGAAAAAACAAAGCAATCACAATAAATTCTCTAACCCTAGGAAATATAATATGGCATATGAGCAATCAAGAAAAAGCATATTTGAAGCCCTAATGAAGAAAGAAGAAAAATCTAAGGGGAAACCCTAGGTTGAATGTTAAAAGATGTTAGGTTCAATAGTATAGATATAATGTAATAAATCATACTAGAAAAATAATGTAGGCTAATATAATAGATAAAATCAATAAGGCATAAATTATCCTAGATTAATTAGTTTGGATATATATAAATTGTAGTCAATCTAGTAAAATAAAATTCTAGATCATGGTGTACTTAACTCAAAAACTAGTAATGGAAAATTTACAATCTAATTTCCTATTAGGCCACAAAACTATATGCCTTACTAAGATGTGGTCAATATTTGTGAGTTTGATCCTAATTACTACTAGCATGATCGATTGTGTATATTTGATCGATGATGAATGAGATTGATCAATCTAAATGTATGCTTACAAGCCTACTCATTTTTTCCCTTCTTGGTATCTAAATCTCTTAACATGGTGTGTAGGAACACCATTAGGAGTTTGTTGTCTTGATAAGTGAATGTGTTCTCCTATCTTAAACCCCTTTCATGAGCTAGATAAATGATGATAAGTAACACATTGAATACAATATGAGTAAAATGGAGATAGATTATATGATAATGTAGATCTAATTACTTATTCCCCTTTAGAAATTGAAGTGTATTCTAAAGATTTTCTCTCTAATGTTCTATTCTTCCATATCCTAAATGATTGATTGATTGCACTTTAAATGCCTTTAAATATCAAGGTGATTAACAACATGTGGCACAAACATTTATTGAGTTGGTGCATAATAACTATTAAGAGGGAGTGTGAAAAAATGGACTTGATTATGAAGCTTTAGATTTTTTAGATTCATCCCAACACTTGACAAAATTGAATTAGGTTCATTACAAAGCACTTAGACATGAACCTTGGAATTGAAATAATAAAAGTTGAAGCAAAGATAAATCTTATGAGTATAAATGCAAATGAAGATATAGTAATGATGAGTAAATGATAAATATACATGAATTGATGTAAAAAAAGACAAACAAAGATAGATATGAATCACATCACACACAAATATATAGACATGATGATTATTTGAAGTAGAGAACAAACATACCAAAATAAATGCAAATGAAGATATAATAATGATGAATAAATGATAAATATACATGAATTGATGTAAAAAAAGATAAACAAAGATAAGTATAGATAACATCACACACAAATATATACACATAATGTAAATAAAAATTAAAATATAAAAATATACAAGATAAATGAAATAAATAATAAGAATCATAACATACATAAAATCCTAAGAAAATCCAAACGAGTTAAACACTAATAAAGAGGATTCTACATCATACACACATTAACTTATCCTGCATATGATACTCTTTCTACTATCAATTCATTTCTCTTTTTTTGGGTGGATGAGATTACGCCTGGAAAATAGACGTGCTACCCACTAACGTCACATTTGTTACAAGTTACAAAATGCCTGGTAGGGCAAAATAATTGAGGAAGGATGAACAAATAGAAAAGAAAGCCATAATACTAATATATTCATATTAAAAAAATATGTAAAATATGTCGAGAGATATCTTATAATAGAAGAGAATCATTGTAAAATAAATGTTCTTCTAAAATACTGAACATCAAGAATACAAATCCATTAATTTGTTGCATGCAAAAAATTGTGAATCTGGTTGAAGACAAGTGGCGAGGGTTCTATTTTATTTGGAGTAATAAAATAACACATGACATATTTCATACATTTACCCGTCATCTGCATGTCAAATTGTTTCAAACATGATTTTTTGTTTATAGACATTTTGATGTCTCTCGACATAAATATAGATGAATGACAAAGACTTCCCAACAAATTATGTGTTACCTCAAAAATTTGGACCATTTTTACCCTAAAAATGGAAAAGTCATAAGGTCCATATCCACTTGCCATAAAAGCAAACTAAACTTACTTAGTTGCCGTAAGTCTGAAATTTGTTTTGATCATTGAATTTTATAATTGTTAAGAATGTTTCGTTGGACTGGTTTTAGATGGCAGGTTGGCTTTAAAGGAGGAATAATTATTGTTTGCCCATAGTTTGAAGCAAGTTTTCAAATGTAAGAGGAATAATTAATGGAGTTAATAATGTAAGAGCATGCATTTTGTGAGCGGGGATAAATATAGTGGATGTAGGAGAGCCGTTATTGTCCTTTGAGATAGAATATTGTATTATATATATTTAAAAATGGGAATTGAATTATTAGAGTTAAGTTGGTGAAGGGTATTGTCTTATAATAACTGCTACTAATTCACAATCGTCATGGCAGATTCTGAAACTTACGTTGACCAAGCTCTTCCTATGACTTGGCCTTTACGTTATATCATGATATATTTTATAGTTATATTTTAAAGAAATTTAGAGTAATAAATTATTTATTAAGTTTTAAATTAATTTTTAATTGTTAGTATATTTATGTTATTTTTATTTAGTTTTGGATTATTTTTAGAAAATGTTTTCATATAAATATTTAATTATATGTCAAACAAAGAATATCTCAAAACTTGATTAATTCTCCTCTCTAAAAACTGAAAAATTTAATGCTAAAATTTCTTACCAAATCTTTTTTAATACAAACTTTTAATAGTTGGGATATCTATTCCACCAAATGCTATATATGGGACTATGGGGACCTTGCAAGGCATACATACCTTACACAATTGTGGGATTTGAACTTGTGACCTCTCCTTTAAGAGCACAAGTTCTCCACCACTAGGCTAACTCAATTTGATGATTAAGTTGTGATGTTGTTGTTGATGAGGTCTCCTAGTTGTGACCTCGTCCAATAATAGCTCTAGTCAAAAGCATTTATCCCTTTTTTAAAAATATTGAGAATTTCTCCAATGACACACATGACACTCAAATCTTCAAAATACTTCTCCATATAAAATTTGAACTCAATAAAAATTTATCTCTACATAATTGCCTCAATCTTAATCATATCTAGATGTATTACATCTCATTTATTAATACATAATCTATTTTTTATCCAAAGATTTCACATCTCTTGTGGGAGTGACCTCACATGAAATAAATTTGAACCAAAGCACTAAAAAAAATATCTAATAATTATTTAAATATTATAAAATCATCCATATTAATTTCCCATTACAAAGAACATTTATTAAGAACAAGATCTCATTTATGATATTAGATTTTCACAACCCATATTATTGATTGCTACTCATTTTATATTAGATTGTGTGAAAAATTTTGTATCAACTCTTACCTTTAAAATATTTTTTATTAAAAATTATTTAATATAAATACTTTTCAAAAACCTATAAAAATGAAAAAAATGCAGATATTGAGGTGTTGAATTTTTTCAAAAAATTAAACGCGGTGAATGCGAATGCGAATGCGAATGTTGATGCGTGTCTGCTGATGGGAATGCGAATGGAGTTATCTTTGATGCGAACAGTGATGCGAATTAACTAACTGGCAACGGTGGACACCTCCTGCACACGTAGGCTAGTGCAAGCGGTGGAGGAGACCACTCTCCTCCACGTGGTCTAAGTCCTCTAACCCTACCTCTGTTCTTTGTTTTTTTTCGAATGCTTTGATAATATAAAGATTGCAATTAATACTGTATCGCCTCCGCACTGCTCTCGGCTCTTAATGGAGCCTGAGGACGCTATTGCCCTAGATCCACCGCCTAACCCTAACCTCCCACTGCCGAAGCCAAACCGTTCTTTCTCAGAGGTCGTCGCAGGTCCCAGGAATGGCATCGCCTGCGATGGGAACGCTAAGTTCATGGCTGGCTTCGCTCGACCAGATGGAGAAGGTAAGACCTCGACCATCTCCATTGATCTCTCCTCCATTTCGCCTAATGATGCTATGTCTAAGGAAATATTAAATGAGAAAAATAGGTTAAGAAACACGGCAATCTTCTTTACCGCTGTTGATGTGGAAAAATGTCCTCCTCAAAAATTCTTAGATGACTGGTTTCATAACTTTTGGAATTTAAAACTTGGATTCAGATTCTCATTTTGTAAGCAAATACAGAAGGGCTTGTTTATCATTTTCTTTACCTTGCAAGAAACACAAGCTGAGGTCTTGAAAAAGCAATACTGGGCTATAGGAAACACCTCCTTTCGTGCCCTTGCCTGGTCACCCGAAGCCATTAATGAGGAGATTATGGCTCTCTCATCCCCTAGGTGGCTAATTCTTAAAAACGTCCCGCCATTTCTGTGGTGCTTCCTACTGCAAATTATCGAGCCTATGGGCAAATTTATCAGGATGGATGACTTGAACAGACTCATCCCCCATCTTGATGCAATAATGCTGGTTTCAATTAAAACTGGAATTGATATCCCCGATACCCTGAACCTCAACATTGAAAACGAGGTGTATACTTGCCCTCTAGAAACCCTAGGAGGACTAAATGCTTGCTTTCTATGTAAAAAAGAAGGACATCAGCATAAAAATTGCCCTATTATTAAAAAAAGAACCATTGAGAGCAAGGCGGATCCCTCCAAGGGTGCCCCTCGAAATCCCATGAACACCATTTCAATGATGCAAATGGATGGAACTGGTACCACCCCTCCGCCTGGTTCTAACCCCCCTACAACTAGTATGGACAACCCGACTAGAGGAAGGACTGACTGTGAAACCTCTGCCTCGAACTTGAATATCAGCAACCCTAGCCAGGGTTGTGCCAATGTAAGCCCCCTCCTACCAGCTCAGACCACACCTACAGCCTCTGCTATGGATATCATCGAAACCCCCCCTAAAGATGGCTTCCAAATAGCTATCAGCAAGAAACGACGAAGGAAAAATGTGCAAGATCTGGTGGCCGATAAAATCAGATCTGAAAATAAACAAAGGAACTCTGGAAAGAAATCTTCCTACCATTCCTTGGACCACTCAAATGTCAAAACTATGGTTAGATACCTTGAGGGTACCATCCCTGGCAGCGCTGCTTTGGACCCTGTTGAAATGGCTCATAGACCTGGAATACCCCTAAGTTCCTCTTCTACGATCTCCACTCTAGCACTAGGTCCCGAGAACACTTCTGACATGTGTGGTCCCCCCAAGGTATTTAATGAATTAGATGACTCTTGTGTTATCCAAATCATTCCTACTAACACCACAACTGCCTCTGAGATGATCCCTAATATGCTCCCCTCCCTCAACACATCATATGAGCCTTGCATGGGCTACAGCAAATCGAACCCCCTAGACCAAAATAAAGAAGGGATCACCGATCCTTTAACTGGCTCCTCCCTTAGTGAGGGAGAGGAAGACCAGGTAGACCCTGGCTCCATGAACAAGAAAAAAGGGAGGCCCTTTGCCTCCAAGAACAAGAAAAAGGAGATTAACCCCCCCACAACCCCTAACCTCCCTATGAATCATTCCAATGCTAAGGCTATCAGCGGACCCCTATCCCCCTCGCATGAAAGATGAAGTTTATCTCTTGGAATGTGAGAAGGCTGGAGTCACCCGACAGAAAGTTCATTGTCAAAAGACTCCTTGATATGCATAAGGACACAGATTTTCTTCTATTACAAGAACTTAAAGCAACCGATTTCACTCTTGAAACTACACTTAACTTCATTTGGAAGGAAGCCACTAAAATCTACTCTAATCACCCCAGAGGCAAAGGGGGTGTTGGTATCCTTATCAGCCCTAAGTGGTCTAGTCTTATTACCGATAAGGGTATCTCCCCATGCAATAGGGTTGTCTAGTGCTCCATCAAGCTCAAGGACACTCACTTTGGGATCTGCTCGGTATATGCTGCCAATGATTATAGGGATAGGATCGTCTTATGGGACTAGATTAGAGCACTCCCAAACATCCCCTAGATAATTGCGAGGGACTTCAACATGATAGAAAACAACTTTGACAAAGCTGGTGGCCTACCTTTTACATGGAATAACTCAGAAAGAGACCACTGGGGAGGGATGAAATTGAATAAATCATTGTTTGATCCAATGGAGGAATCTAAACACTCCCCCCTTGATCTCTGGCATACCTAGTGCAACTATCAAAAGGGGGAGGATAGAATCTACTCAAGACTTGATAGATTCTATGCTAATAAAGAGAACTTCTCCTTCCTTCCTGATTCCCAAGGTAGACCTGTGTCTATCTTGCCCACATCCCTATCCGGCCATCATCCCATCATGACTCTCATTAACATTAGAAATGCCATAGCAGCCCAAGATACTAAATCCAGTAAGTTCATGCTTAACACCTCCCTCCTCAAAGATCAGGATGTCTTGATCGCCCTTCACCTCATCAGACTCCTCAACCAATGGAACAATCTTATCCCATCCCACATTGATAAATGGAACATGAATGTGAGCTCCTGGCAAAGAACCCTTCAGACCATAGGACAAAAAAAAGCAAAAGACTACAGACTTGCTAAAAAATCACTTACCAACTAGCTTCGAGCCTCAGAACTAGATATCCAAAACCACCCAACTTGCAATCACAGGGCTTCTCATGTTGCGCTTGCTAGAGAAGCCCTTAGGAAACACCAACAAGTCAAGATCCGTGGGGCTATGGTGAGGGCTCGCTCCCACTGGCTTCAGTTTGGGGACAAGGGCTCTAAATTCTTCTTTAATCTACTTAAACTCAAGCAGTCCAAGGAAAGGATTGATAGGCTGATCATTGACAACAAGGAAATTATAGACCTCCCCAGTATCACAAATGCTTTTGAACTATTCTACAAAAACCTGTTCACATCTAAAGACAGTGCCTATGCTAAAAACATTAGGAAGAAGTGCAAATCCATGATCCCCACTAGGATCTCCCTTGAAGACTCCATTCCTCTTAACCAAAACGTGTCGATCAAGGAAATCTTGACTGCTATCAACTCCCTGAACTCTGATAAAGCTTCGGGCCCAGATGGCCTCCCTATTGAATTCTACAAGGCCAACATAGAATGGATTGCCATAGACCTACATGATGTTTACTCTGAAGCTTTTGATAATGGCTCCCTTGGTACTGGCATTAACAAAGGGACCATCAAGCTGATTCCCAAGGAGGGGGATAGGGCCTTAATCAAGAATTGGAGACCTATCACCCTCCTCAATGCCTCCTACAAAATCTTGGCTAAAGTCATTGCCCTTCGCCTGGAAAAGCTCCTCCCCAAATTCATCTGCCCCACCCAAACAGGCTTCATCAAGGGGAGATATATCCTCGAGAACCTCATCATGAGCTGGGAAGCTATGGACTGGGCTAGAACGTCTAACCAAGACACTGCTATGTTCTTACTCGATTTTGAAAAAGCCTATGACCGTGTGGAATGGGACTTTGTCATCATGATGCTGCAAGCCTTTAGATTTCCGAATAACTTTTGTAAATATGTTAAGGTCCTCCTCCAGGACACCTCGGCTCAAATTGAAGTCAATGGATCCTTATCTCAGAACTTTCAACTCAGTAGATCTATCAGGCAAGGTTGCCCACTTGCACCAGCTTTATTTGTCATCACGTCAGATGCTGTGTACTATCTTCTCAGGGATAACTCCCTGTCCCCTTGTGTCAAAGGTATTAAACTCCCGGATAACTCCAGCCTCCTCAACATCCAGTTTGCAGATGATACTGCCCTGTTCTTGGAACTATCACCCCAGAACATGGATAACCTTACTCAAAAGCTTAAAACCTTTGGCATCATATCCGGAGCAAGAATCTCCCCTACCAAATCTACTCTACTCGGTTGGAATGAAAAACCCCCTGACTGGCTTAGTTCATACGGGTTCCAATGGGGGGGGGCCAACAAGATTGTCTGATACCTTGGCATCCCTTTCTCTATCTCTCCCTCCCTTAAGGAGATGTGGCAATGGATAAAGAATAAGATTGACCAAAAGTTACATAGGTGGGATAATAGACTCCTCTCTCTTGCTGGAAGAATCCAAGTCTGTCAAAAAATCCTCTCCTCATACAGTGTCTACTACTCCTCTGTATGGATGTTCAACAACTACCAAATCCTCGACATCCAGAAGACCATAAGGCAATACATTTGGTCTGATGGCAAAGGTGGAAAAAAAATGCATGCCGTTAAGTGGAAATGGTGTCATATGACAAAGAAAATGGGTGGTCTTGGACTAAAGGATCTCAGGATCCAAGGTATTGCTCTTGCTGCGAAATGGATATTTCATGCCTTAGATGGTATGGAACCCTGGAAAATCCTGATTAGGAATAATATTGAGAGAGGCGTCCCCAAAAATGCTAAGTCTTGGAAAGCCCTCCCCTTGATTGACTTAGTGGCTGGTCGCTTTCCTGTCTCCGTGCAAGGCTCATATGTCTTCAAGTCCATCTAGAAGGCCTGGGAGCATATTAGACATCTTATTGACAACCCTAGTATTAGTAGCAATGGTACCATTCATGGGGAAAGATCAATTTGGTGGAATCTCCTTCACTCTGATAAACCCCTTGCACTCACCCAAGGCTGCTCGGCCAAGCTTTGGGCCAGATCTGGCATCAGGGTCTTCGAGGACCTATTTGAGAATGGTGCCCTTATTAGCTGGGAAGAGTTCAGCGCCTCCTTCAACCTCCCCCCCACCCAGAAAAGAACCTACCATATGATAAGGAACGCTTGTGCTACTCTAGCTCTGCCCTCTAACACTAACCTGGACTCCCACCGATTCTTGTCTCTTAAATGGAAGGATGGCTCTCTTCTACCCCATACTAAATGTCGTGCTATCTATGACCTAATCTCTAATGATGACTCCATTATCAAGCATGTTAACTCTTTGTGGTATGTTGATCTGCCTAACAAATCTTGGTTTAAATGCTTTACTCACAAGCCCGATTCCACCTAAAGTACAATGTTTTAAATGGCAGCTTACTATTGACAGGCTCCCACTAAGGAGAAACCCTCTCAGTACTGATATGTGTTCCATTTGCAGAGTACCTGAGACTGGCAGGCACATTCACTTTGACTGCTCCTTCGCCAGGGAAGTTTGGTTAATGTTTGGTTTCTGCTTTCCTATGCATATAGATACCCTTAACGTTATTTCTGGTTATATTAATGGGTTAAAAAAGGATGCCAATCTATTCTGGTTTATATTATCTTCTTACATTCTTTGGTTTATATGGAAATTGAGAAATGAGGACAAGTTTAATGGCAATGGCAGGTGTCTTACTGAGTCTTTTCGTAGACTCACCTTCTTTAAAGTTGCTTCACAGGTTTCCTTCGTGATGAACATCGAAAAGCACAAATTCCTTTGATTCCTGCAAGATGGCCATGCAACCATGTTCGTACATGAGATGAAGGATGGTTACGAATGGAGGAGGCTAGCAAAGGACCAATCCTCTTTTGTTGAGGCTCTAAAGAAGCTCCACAAAGAGATCAACAGTAACAGGATGCCCAAGGTTGACCACATAGCCATGTTGTCCCAGATCCAGGACCGAAAGAAGGTGATTTGGATGGAAGGGACCCAAGGGTGGACCACGTGGGTTGATCTGTTTTGACCACATTCTACAGTTGTGCCTCATCTACAGGTGCTCCGGTCTTTTTGGCACCGATTGTGGATTATTTTGTTAGATGACTGAGGCCCAACCTCCACAGACTACAACTGGTTGTAACCTTTTTGTTTACTCTCGATCTTTAATATAAAAAAAAAACCTATAAAAATAAAAAAAATACTTTTCAAAAACCTATAAAAATAAAAAAAAATACTTTTCAAAAATTAAAATTTATCTTATTTTAAAATAAAAATATCATAAATCAAATATATAACTATATATAATTTTTCACAAAATCTATAAGAAATCTTTCCTATATTTTGATTATATTATAAGATAAAAAAAACCCTAATAAAAGTGTTTGCCTTACTCGGGCGTGGTTATAGATTTTGAAATTCATGATAGGCCAAACAATATTGAGTATGACATCATCTGGTGGGAAGGTCGCATATATTTACAGATAAGGCAGCTGTATTTTAAAGTTATTTTTTTAGGGTTAGTTGAAAGTAAATAGTACTTTTCTATTTATTTGGACGTATTTTGATCTGTCATTATTAATGAAGAAATTAAAAAAAACAATGTGATATTTAAGATATTTATTATGTATTATATACCTATATAATTATATAATTTTTTATTTTTACTTAAAATTTATTTTAATATATTTATATTTATATTTTTTTTTAAACACAAAATTTGTAATTTTATTGAAGAATTATTTTATTTTATTTATATAATAACACAGATAAGTGATTGAACGTGTTAACAAAAAAAAAATTAATTAAATAATTAAATAGAAAACCAATGAAAATAATATCATATAAATCAATTTCTCAAAACATTTTTAAATTTTTTAGAAAGCTAAGCAAACAAGGAGAGCAAAATTCAAGAATTACACAACACATTTCATAAATTAAAGACTATTTAGAACGTAAAAACAAAATTTAAAGATTGCTTAGCTTTTATTATATTTACATAATATTTTTAATTAAGTCGAGAGGCTTCTACAATAGCAGCAAAAGTATTGGTTAACATTTCAATTGAGTAAATTTGACATGCATATAAATGCTTAAATAGTTGAGATGGCAATTATGTTAATGGTAGCAAAACCCCCGCTAAACACAAACTCATTGTCTTTGATGACAATTCTTCCTTTGAGGATGCTGAGAACGACAATCCTTCCCCGAATTCCGAGGCTAAAAGGAGATCCTCCATACTTGCTTCCAAAAGCCGCAAAAAGAAGACCCCGGTGATCGAGAATCTGGACTCTGAGGAGGACCCCATTGGGGACAAGAAGGAGGAGGGCCCTAATACCACTATGGGGGGCCCTGATGGGGATGTTGTGGATGTGAATGTGACTGGGGACCCCATGGTTCCGACCACTGTTGGTGTCGTTGACATGAGTATCTCTTAAATGCAAACCCAGGACCTCATTGATGTTAAGAATATGACCCCTATGAACACGGACACTGAGGGTCTTATGGGCATGGAAATCTCTGATAGAAAAGCCTTGGAATTTGGTAATTTGGACCCGGATTTAAAAATGACTGAACAGGTGATGCATTTTATTCCTCTGATGGGTCTGGTTAATGATAGTGATAACTCCCTTGCTGGTGGTGTGCCTAAAGAGACTGAAGAAACTACAGATGACATGGCTATTGAGAACCCCCAGGAGGTCCCTACTCTCCGACAAATGGAAAAACTAAGCACGGATGTGCTAGACATCACGTAGAGAATTGAAAACCTCGGCCCTGTGCTTGATCTGCAGACTATCAAGGAGGATGTCAACCGGCTCAAGAACAAAATGGAGGCTTGGGAAGCCCAAATGGTGGGCCTTAACAAATTCCATGTGCAGGTTTTACATAGCTCCGCGCTCACCCTCTCTCTACTGAGGGAACGTTATGTGGACACTATGGAGGACAAGCAGGAGGCTAGGGACCTCTACAAGTTCCTGTCAAATGAATGGAACAGTGTTATGGATGCCACTGGGGTGCGCAAGGCACCCCTGTAGTTTGTTTTTTGTTTCTTGCTGTTGTTTCTGATTTCTAAAGACTTGCTGATAGTTGTTAATTGTTGTTATAGTGTTGTTTTTGCGCTATGATTTTTAATAGTTTTTCTATGTAAAGGGTCAGTGCCCTTGTTCTCACTACTTTATTAATCAAAAACATTTCAATTGAGTAAATTTGGTATGCATATAAATGCTTAAATAGTTGAGGTGGCAATTATGTTTTCACCAAAAGATGATCTATATAGATAAAATTTTATGTTCATTTGCATGTATGTCGTTAACAACGTTTAAGTAGATAAGTAGATACGTGAAGAAAATGTGACATTGTATTGGGAGTTGTAACTCAAATTAATTCAAATTACAAGTTTTAATAGGTTTTTCTCTAGCCAAATATACAAAATATATAAATTGTAAAGTATTAAATTGGTGAGTATTAAAGTGTAACTACAAAGAATTGACATGGAAAGCATTTCTAATTCCAAGATGTGCATTTTTTATTAATTAAATCAAATAGTTGTAAAGTAAAATAAAATAACTTTTAACCCTCAAACTAAATCAATTTGATAATGACTAATATTAAATTCTAGTTAATTGAAGTACTCAATAAAGGTTCAATTACAATTAGGGTTCAATCAAAATTATAATTCAACTAGAGTTAGAAAATCATTCAATTATGGTTACAGTTAGTATTAAGGTTATGTTTAACAATATAATTTTATAAATATATTGGGTTAAGGTTAGGGTTAAGGTTAGGGTTCTATAGCATTTCTAAAATTATTTAGTTTGATTTATAACTATATTTTTTGTTTTCAAAAAATTTTAAAATCATTTGTATGAAGATTATGTACAATTTTTTTTTAAATATCAAAATAATGAGATTGGCAAAATATAATTTCTATATAACAATTCACCAATTCAGAAAGAGAGAATTAGGGTCAAGGTTAAAATTACAATGAGAGATATTTTTAGGGTATGGATTAGGATTAAATTATGGTTAGGGTTTCAATAAGGTTAGGGTTAAAAATTCATTAGGGCTAGGATTAACATTAGATTAGGGTTTGAAGAAAGATAGGATTATGGTTATAATTTAATAAAGGTTAGAATTAGAATTAGAGATAGGATTAGAGTTAGGGTGCAATTAAGGTTTTAATGTAAAATAAAGGTTTGTGTTGAATTACACTAGGATTCAATTAGGGTTAGGGTAAAATTAACAACATAGTTTTAAAAATAAATTGGGTTACGATTAGGGTTAGTGTTCTATTGCATTTCTAAAATTATTTAGTTTGATTTATACAAATATTTTTTAAAAATATCAAAATAATGAGATTACCAAAATTTAATTTCTATATAACAATTCACCAATTAACAGAAAGAGAGAATTAGGGTCAAGGTTAAAATTACAATGAGAAATATGTTTAGGGTATGGGTTAGGGTTAAATTATGGTTAGGGTTTCAATAGGGTTAGGGTTAACATTAGATTAGGGTTTGAAGAAAGATAGGATTGTGGTTACAATGTAATAAGGATTAGAAATAGAATTAGAGGCAAGATTAGATTTAGGGTGCAATTAAGGTTACAAGAAAAATAAGGTTAGTGTTGAATTGTACACTAGGATTCAATTAGGATTAGGGTAAAATTAGGACTATAAGAAAAATATTTAAGTTAGGGTAAGAGTTAGGGTTAAATAATGGTTGGGGTTAAAATATAGTTATAGTTAGAGATTAACTGCCTTATATATAGAATAAGTCAAGAGAAGTGTTTATTTCGTTAACAATCAATCAAATTAAAGTGTAAGAAGGATATATCTCCGCTTATTCTATATATATTATTAAATATATATAGGCTAGTTTTAAAATTATTTTATTTTTATTTGACTATATTGTTTGTTTTATTATTATTTAAAAATTAACGCTAATTTGTATGTAATTTTTTTATTTTACTTTTGAAAGAATTACCATTCATTTTTTTAAAGTATTTTTGTTTTATTTTATTTTAAAAAGTAACATATATAATATAAAAAATAATTTTATTCAATTATTAATTATTTTTAAATTATAGTATACTTATATTTTTATTTGACAAACTCACACCATTGCATTCAATACTCTAATGTAGTTATGTCTCTCAACAAAATATAACTAGTATAGAAATCTAAAATACATGTATATAAAGACGCCAAAGATATCAATCTTGAGGCACCTATATTCAAATTGTTGTTGAAAATAGTGCCTTTGAGATTGTATTTTAGATATCTATGATGGTTTACTTTATTTTATTTTATAGTTTTTCTTTTGAAAAAAGGTTAATATAAAATTAATATTTATTTTATATCTTGATTAAATTTTGAAAAATGTTACTATTTATATTTTTGGTATTATTTTTTTTTTTTTGCTCGGTAAAAGGCCGAAGCCATATTTTATTTAATAAATAAAATTACAATCTGCGCTCAGTGCAGGCGCCGGTAGGAAAGAGCGGAGAGGAGAAAACTTTCAGCCTTGCCTGAGACCTTAGGTCCAATCAATAACTAGTATTAAAATTCTACATCATTTATTGCATTACATATTTTCCTTTGCAAACCCTTCATTCTGGGCGTAAAAGGGCCCTTCACAGGTAATATCTATAATTTTCCATGTGCTAACTTGCTTTCAACAGACTTCCTTGTGAACATTTGCCTCTTAACCATTTTTCCCTACCTTCTGATTTTCTTGCAAGACAAATTCACAAGACAATCCTGTTGCAAACCATTTCATGAAGTGTTAGTGCAAAAGAAGAAAGAACTAGTAGTATCTCAGCAAGCTTTTGTTATACTTTCCACTATTGTTATTATAACTTAGGCTTCTTTTATATTAATTCAGCACCAGGATCATATTGTTGGCTATAATATGAAAGATTACCCAGGCTACAATAAAATTTGTGGAATAAACACTAGTCATCAAGAGACTGATAATAATACAACCCATTTGTCATGGTATTCATGATATTACCTTAACATTCTAATCACAGAGGTGTCTTAATGCAAATGCTAGATTAAGCCAAATATGGAAGTGTTACGAAAATACTTCCTGTCACTGCATTTTGATGATGAATGTATGCGAGTGTCCTCAAGTCATACCTATTCAGTCATGTCTGAGAAGCTAATATAAGAGAACCAATATTAGAGTATATGCCTGACTGAAAGATCAATCCAAATTCTAAACTTCACTATTTTAGTATATATATGTCGTGTAAATGACACCAAATAAGTAGTCTTGCCCTTATTTATCTATGTTATAACAAAGTCATACATTTCTAAGCCATCCTTATATCAAAATGCATTCATAAATAGTTCTATATGTGGCGTATACTATCTATAAATCCTTCTTCCCTTTGAATAAGAGTAATTATATCTGCATATGGCAAAAAAAAAAAACTATGTTATGGAAATTCATTATTCATCTTTATCATCTGTGGCTTCCATGCAAGAAGCTTGTGTTTCCTCAGCCTCCATGTCAATGGGGTTATCAGCTTAGAATGGGGTCCAACCCTCATCAACCATATAGCTTACCCACCAATCTCCTTTTGGCTCTTTTACCACACCAAGCCATTGTTTAAGGAATGCAATGTTCCTTGTTATATCTGGTTGTCACTGCCGAAAGAGTTTCTGGTCCTTGATGCTAAGAATAGGCCTCTTAAAATCTATTTCGAATGATTCTTCTTTGTCTATGGCTTCCGCGGCTCTAACGTAATCTTCTGGATAAGGGATATAGAGTTTATCATCAACACATTTGATAGCCAGCTCTAGGTTAACCAAGTATTCGTTATTGAATGTTAGCCTGCACAATGAGATTGTGTCTGCCTTATCTTCTCCCATTGTGAGTAATATGGCTGCAAACCCCGCAGGGATGTCACTGTTGACTCATTTCCTATGCTCTGTGTTTATAAGCTCATTTCCCAGAATCCTGTTGGTTGCATGAATGACCAAGTCATCCTCCATCCTCAGAATAACTGACCAACGTTTCTTAGATATCTCTCCCACAAAATACATCTCACTCTTTTCTGGGCACAAGCAAATACTGGAACCCATCTTTTTTTACAGAGTTAAATTGTGAGTGTTACCCCTTAGATATAATGGTTTTGCTAACTGGTACTATCGGTAAATTGATTTTCAACCCCAGTTGTGACAAGTTCTTCCCATGAGGCAATAGAATTCACTGGCAAAAAAGAGAACCAATCCCTTGCATCCTCTTTTAGTGACTAGACAAACAACTTCATGCACACATCTTCTTGACAAATTTCAAACTCTCCTATCAAATTTGAAACTCTTTTCACGTGTTGACATGTTAATTCTGATTTCTTCCCACTGAATATGGGCATATACTTTCTAATTTCTGTGGGTATGGGATTTGGGTAACCTAGAATACCTTTAAAGTTTAGAGCAGCATAATACTTCATACTGAAACTCTTCCTATTACATGGTTGTTCTGGTTTACTAGGCATGGTCATATGTGGAAATACACAAGGCTGAAAAACTTCACCGCTCATTTTTTCCTACTCCCACAAATGATTATACAATCTTGGATAAAAAAATTCAAGCACATATCCTTATTCAAATCTATTCATTAACATTGCTTGACATAAGGTTTTCCAAATTTGCATACTACGAAAGATCATATACACTGGATATTTTAGCATCATAAATATGCAAATTAATTTTGTGATTCCTCTTTCCCTCTAGACTAGTGTTGTTCACTAAATGGGAAAACAACATTACACATTCAAATTTTTAGAACAAATATCTTTTGCATTTGAAACCTCTGAAAATACCTGGGTGTTTGCAGCTGTAAACTCTTGTAGATCTAAAGATTAATTTCAACTTTCAGCACTGTCTTTTACCTCAGAGTCACCACCTCTTGCATAGAGGACATTTTGAATAGCAGAATGCCATTCGACACATATTTAATTCTCTATTTACTCTTTCAATCTCGCTACAACCAACACTCCAGGCTATAAACACAAATTTGGAAAATACATCAGATTCATGTGTGAACTGAAATCTTTTACTGCACTTTTCTTCTCAAGATTTTATGATGAAAATATCATGTCTGAGCATACAACTAATTTAATCATCTGCATCTTAATATGACTCATCAGATTATCTACTAATCTTGTGAAAATCTTGGAATAAAAACTTCCTACAAGCACCGGTACAGAGACTAGAGTTGCCACCCAATTATGACATTGGGGAGAATTCATAAACAGTTGTAAGAACTTCTTACAACTCTCAACAATGTATATTTTCTCTAATTCTTCACAAGAAACTTTCTCTGATAGCAGACAATACCATTACAACCTCAGAACATAATACTAAATCCCTCAACCATAAAAGACATTTTCAACTTTGTGCATTCTCAATGGACTGACAAACTGGATGAAATTATGCAATTTCTATTCAGATACCCAGCAGAGTCGCCATTTTTGTTGTGGTGACTTGGATGGCATAATCTCAACATTATATGAAGCAAAACTTCTTAACTAGAGACTCTTAATAGTTCACATGTTCCCTAGCAGAGTCGCCATTTTGTTGGTTCCTTTTTATGCTGAACAACAAAATCAGCAACCAGTGTAATCTACAACCAAATTATTGAAAGGTAGCCAACCTCAACTATGATTTCCAAGGATTAACTGTACCAACTAACAAGGATGTTTTAAATCCTTCTACTCTTTAGGCTCTGCAAAACCGAGGCGGGTATACCTCTTGATGCTTAAGATTTAGACCTATGACACACCTTATGATAGCATCAATAGAAAGCAGATAAACCATTCCACAAGCTCACCAATTTAAGTAATACGTACAAATGGGCTAGACCTTGTACAAATAGTAGATGAGATAGAGCTTTGGAAGGATAGGACACTAACCCCTAAAACATAAAGGGAAATAGATTTGTCTTTTAAAGTATATTGCTCTGAGAACATCCCCAAAACTTGTGAGACCAGTGCCTTATCTAAGGGCAACAGAGTCATATATCAAACTGTAAATGATAACATGTACTGCAAATCCATCCATCCTCATTATTAATATCCCTATATTAATGCCTTACAAAAATGCATTACTCAGCTCATTCACAAAACTATCAGATCTGCAAAGATGTATATCCCATTATCTATGATGTATTACAAAATTTAAATTCCTCCTTGAAGAATGCCTGCAAACAATCACTACAACCTCCTTGAAATTGACAAAATTCAAACCTCCTTAAGGCCTTCAATTTGTAACAACAAGAAATACATCCAGAGATGAATTCTGTGTGAATTTGTGCATGCCTTGCATACACAAGAACCTGCAGCAAGACATTTACAACAAGAAAGAACTCTATTACTCAAAAGAAAAACCCTGCCCTATACAATATTGAAGAGAACTCAGAAATGGAAACCATGAAAATATGGAGCCACTCCCCAAATTTCTGGAACCCTTACAATTGAGAATAATTGGGAATAAGAAGGAAGAGGGAACAAATTAGGTCTGCAACTGAAAATGCCAAGTGTCTCTTTTTCCAACTGAATTTTAATTCTTCTTCTTTCCCATGGAAACTGCTCTCAAAAGATCTGATCTTTGTTGAAACAAAATTCATAACTGCATCCCTCATCTCGAGAGATTTCCGATGATATATGATACTTCATATTTTGGCCAACAATTGAGCCCTGAGCGAATTAATTCTTCAAGTGTGCACAATCATTTAAATTTTTGAATTTTAAATATAGTTTCAACTATATAATAAACTGAATTTAACTTTGATTTTTGGCTCTTGTTGTGTTCTGACACTTTGCCATGTGGCGGCCTTCGATTGGTCGATGGGGCCACTAGGCACCCTCTGGGATGACACCTCATCACGTCGCCATGTGTTCGCTTGTTGGTCGGCCACCTGTGTGCCACTTCATCACCATAGGGACGGGGCCTGCCTGCTGGACCGCTGACTGGAACTGCCACGTCATCGCCACCTGGCTTTCGCCATTTCACAGACGGTAACCGGCAAGCATCTCCACCCTGTGAAGTCGCGCCGATCATCAGATCATCTCGAACATGCTCACTAGTTAAGCTGGCCCTTCTCTGTAAAATTTGCCCGCTTGTTTCAGGATCCGTGCCTGTGTGGGGTCCACATGTCGCCATCTGTCACCTCCTTGGTCACTTTGGGATCTGCACCCATGCACGTCGAGTCCACCTTGGGCGCTCATCAGGCACCGTCCGTCAAAAGCCCAGAGGCTTTGACATATTAGATGTGTGTGCTTTTGCTTATAAATACCAAAATACATGCCCGCCCAGCCAATGTGGGACAAATACATTTGCCTGGAACTTCATTTTTGAAGCTTTCTCTTTAATGGCGTTTTCTTTGCATTTGATTGAAATTTTGATGCCCAAACACCACGTAGGGGAGGGAAAATGTTGGCAAGGTCATGGACATTGGCTTTATACCTGCCAAATGCATTTGCTACATATTTTATGTGGCTTCCAAACAACCACGTAGATTTGCCATAGTATTATTTTGTTTTCAACAGTCTCTTTCTTCAATCTCCACGTGAGCATGGCAATTTGCATTTGCTTGAATGCTCTGTTGTTCCTTTCCTCCACCATCCATGCAGAGAGGTCTTTGGCTGGCACTTGTTTGCTTCTAGCAACCTTCTTCAACTCCATGTCCAGCAAGGAAGGGAGATGGGCAGGCACATGAAGGAGTTTGGGTTTTAATTGGCATTTACTTGCTTTGCTAATTTTCTGCACTCTTTAAACTCCAACGCCTAACCTGCACCATAGAAGATCACAGCCAAGGGAAAGAGAAGATAGCATTCTACAACAACCACATTGCATTTGCTTGGTTTTTTTTTGAACTGCTGTAAATACTAACAGAGGATTCACATGGGGACATTCTGCATTACCATGCCTTCTGCCATCAGCTGAAGTTTGGAGCATCTCACATGCCTCGTGAGGGAGGGAAGACTGCAACTACAATTTGCATTCCCTTGGCTTTTTACTTAATGTGTTGGCTGCTACCACGTGGGAAGGGGAGGATTTGACTGGCATTCATTTGCCAATTTCATTGCTTCATGTTTCAATAAACCTTTTACCATGCCATGTGTGAGGGAAATTGATTTGTAACTGAGAATTTGCATTTGATCAATAATAGTCAACCATCCTTTTGGAATTTTCAAAAATATTTGCTTGAGGACTGTATCCTAATGCTCTTGTTGACTATTAGACCATACACATTCCATGTTCTGGACAAGAAGGGTCATATTCTCCATATCTCTATCTGAAATCTCTCCACAATTATTAGAATAACAAACAATCTAGTCTGCAACTTTCTCTAGCATCATCATTTGTCAAATGGGAGATTGCATGCCATGAAATAAGAACAATTCACCACAAGAATTAATGCATAAGCATGAGCCAGGTCGGGCCCCAAAGTGGGTCCGACTAAAAAAAAATTCGTTTTCAAGCAACTAACCTCTGAAAAGCTTTAGGAACCTTACCCATACCTCTGGAAATGATCGACATCGTTTTCGGATCATCAGACTGAATTTTGCAATCTTCAAGCGATTACGCCACATTTTTGCATTTAATCACGAAGACGTATTTTCAGGCCAGTCAAATCACCTTTCTGGACCTCACCATCTGACAGGCATGTACTCTGAAATACAAGGATGAACTCTACCAAACGCTTTCTCAAAATAAGTCCCGAGCGAAGAGATATTAATCAGCGAAAATGGCCAACTGGCTTTGTCGACACTGCGGACCTGATGAAGTCAATGTTCTGGCAACACATGATGCCTTTCTCAAAAATATCAAACGACCTCCGTAGGCCCTCAAATTTGAAATATAGGTACCTTGAAGTACATATATTAAAACTTAGAATTCTCATTTTGATCACAAGACTGACAGGATGCAAATGGTGCGCTCATGAAAATGGTTACATTAACTGATATAACACTGAAAGTGCGAAGACTGAAAATGATAGTTCAATGAACCCTTTTGCAAACCGACTAAACGGATTGGTAGGAGCCTGAAACTGGAAACATAGCTCATCATCTATACCAATAATAACCTGGAGCAAAAATTTTGACATGACACTCACCGAGGCAACTTTTACACTTGTGCAAAACAGGGCTTTGACTAGCTGTCGAAACAGGGCCTTGTCAAAACAT
This sequence comes from Cryptomeria japonica, assembly GCF_030272615.1. Lineage (NCBI taxonomy): Eukaryota > Viridiplantae > Streptophyta > Pinopsida > Cupressales > Cupressaceae > Cryptomeria > Cryptomeria japonica. Next base: position 310,032,793 of record NC_081409.1, on the reverse strand, counting down.
ACAAATTGCAAATGGATTGATCTTCAAAAACTCAGCAAATGGATTCGTTAAGACTTGAAACTTTGCAGGCTGACTCACATTTATGCATAGAATTGAATCCATTTTTAAATTCTTCATGATGATCAACAGGGCAAAAAATGTAATCACCCAAAGTAGTCTACTCAATAAAATCTGCATTTGTGCCTAAAATGCACTTTCAGCTCACCCCTCAAAATGGGTACCTCATAAACTTATCCAAACTGGATTCTGAAAGTTGCACATCATTACATAGGCCAAATGAAAGGTGTGTAACAAGTCTCCCGAGCCTTACCCTCTGAAAATCAACTGGCTCCATTTTACCCCCTCTCTAACTAGGCCATTCAAACTGACTCATTTAGGTGCCTTTCTGACATGCAGAGCAAAATTTTGAAATGGGCCTCTAAACTTGACTCAATTTTAATGAGTCCCAACATCTCCTTCCAAACTTCCCAGATTACTATTGTTGTACTGCATATCCATAAGTTGTGGAAGATACTATTCTCCTTGATGATTGGCCAACCTCTAAACCATTCCCTCAGGGAAGGGATAGGGGCACCTGACCAACCTAGTTGAGCCATCAGCCAATACCAGCATTTCTATGTGTAGTTATAGGTTGTGAAGATATGGTCATTTGTCTCCTCGTCTCCTTTGCATAAGAGACAGATTGAGGGCCCTTCATAGCCCCTAAGTTTAAATTGTTCAGCAGTTAGGACCTTCCCCTGAATTGTCGCCCAGGCAAAGAAACCAGCTTTTGGGAGACAAAATCTGTCCCAGCATAGTGTATGTGGGATTTAGTCCTTGACAGTGTTTGCCTCATCATATATGGTTCTAAAACCATCTTTACAGTTGTATTGTCCATCCTTTGATCTAGACCATATAAGCTCATCTGGCCTAGGTCTGAATATTATTATTCTGCGTCCAAGAATTTGGAACAATTCATAGGCTTTGATGTCCATCATGAATGGGTGCATGTTTTTCCAACTCCATCCCATTGTCAATTATGGTTCCATTGTTGTATAATCCCTTACATGATTACCCCATAAATATTTCATTTGGTCCTTTATACCGGTCCTATCCATTAATTTGTCTATCGGGGGGTATCCCCCTAGGAATCTTCCCAGAACAAGGCAGATTTACCATCGCAAATATCCCAAGATAGATGATTAGATATGAGTATTCGACTTTCTTTTATAAAATTCCAGATTCTAGACCCCTTGGGTGGGTCTATATCCCTAAATGCTGCTTCTCTCTGATTACTCGATATATATCTATTCCTAAGGATTCTAGCCCATTTGGCTTCTGAGGATGTGTACATTCTCCATGCTAGTTTTGCCCCTAAGGCCTTATTTTGCCATAGTAGTTTCCTAATTCTCGTGTCTCCATCACTCCTTTCTCGACATATCTTGTCCCATGATATTAGTTTTATTTTGTTCTTATCCTCTGTACCATTCCAATAGAAATCTCTGATTGTTTGAGTTAATTTATTATAGGCCCCTTTCAGAAGTGGTATGCATGATAGTAGATAGATAGGGATTGCTGCAAGACTATTTTTATAAGGGTTAGTCTTCCTGCCCCTGTCAGCCATAAGGCTTTCCAAGATGACTACTTTTTCCTAACCCTTCCAACAAGGGGATCCCAGAGTTTGTTGGTTCTGATACCTTTGTCCAGAGGCATTCCTAAATACGAGAATGTTAGATGACCTATTTTGTACCCTAGAGATGAATCTATTTTGAATTCCTCATGTGCTTTCATATTGAAAAAGAATATCTCCGATTTTTCCTTGTTGATCATTTCTTCGAATGCCAGCCCATAAGATTGTAATATCTTCTTGATTTCCTTGGCTTCATTCAACTGCCCTTTCCCCAGAATCATTGTGTCATCAACAAACTATTAATGAGTGCATGGATTTACCCCTCCTGTGATCTAAATCCCTGCTAGTCTATCGGCTCTTCGTGATGCATCCAGGCTTCTTCCTAAGGCTTCAGACATAATGATAAATAAGAATGGGGATAGGGGATCTCCCTGTCTGAGTCCCCTAGACACTCCAAAGAAGCCTTCCAGTTTCCCATTTAGTAAGATAGAGAACCTTGGGTTTGATATGCAGAAGTAGACCTAATTCACCCATTGTTTGTTAAAGCCAAAGGCTTTCATGCAACTACAAAGGAAATACCAATCCACTTTGTCATAAGCCTTTTTAATATCTAATTTTATAAGCATATTAGGTTGCCCTTAGAACTGATAGGAGTGGATAGCTTCTTGGACTATGATAATCCCATCCAAAATTGATCTATTGGGTACAAAGCCAGTTTGTTCTTATGATATTATGGCAGGCAGTAGTTTTTTTAGTCTATTAGCCATGACTTTTGCTAGTAGTTTTTAAGTCATGTTGCATAAAGAAATGGGCCTAAATTATTCCCACTTTGAGGGGTTCTCCTTTTTTGGGAGTAAGGCCAGAAAGGTATTATTGATTTCTTTTAGGAACTTCCCTGCATTTCAGGCAGATTCCAAGGCATTAGTAACCTCGTCCCCTAACATGTGCCAACATTTCTGAAGAAACCCAGCAGGGAAGCCATTCAGTCCAGGGGCCTTATCTCCTTGAAATTGTGCCAAAGCAGTTTTGACTTCTTCATGGGTGATTTTGTAGTTCAAAACTTGATTATCACCCTTTGTTATTAATTTGGGTATGTTATTCAATAAGATTCTATTGTTAGGAAGGTCCGAGTGGTCCCAGTTATTGAGAATGTTTTCAAAGTACTTGGTAGCATCTTCTGCTATCAGATTTTGATACGTAATGATCTGATCACTGTCATTGATGATCTGAGTAATCTTATTTACTTCCCTTTTCATTTTGACATTGTTGTGGAAAAATTTAGTGTTTTTGTCTCCATCTTCTAGCCATGTCTCTCGAGATTTATGTTTCCAATGTATCTCTTCTCGAGCCAGAATACCTTTATATTCACATAAAAGCTTTTTTTCAGCCTCGTATGTTTCAAGGGTCATCCCGTATTGCATCACAATGTTATTCATTGTTTCCATTTCTTTTTCAATTCTCGACTTCTCCTCGAAGATGTTTTTGAATTTCTTTTTGTTCCATTCTAACAGTTTGTGTTTAATCTCTTTTAGCTTAGAGACAAGACAATACATTTTAGATCCTTCGAAGACACTATCCTTCCACCATTTTTGTATGTTGCGGAGGAAGTCTTCATGTGTAAACCACATCATTTCGAACTTGAAAGGGCACCCAGTTTTCTTTGCTTCCCCCATAAGTTCTAATAGCATCGAGTAATGATCATAGCCTGACCATAGAAATACGGTAGTTTTTAATTCTGTTTTGAGGTCAGTCAGGTCTCCTTTGAGAAACAATCTGTCAAGTGTTTCTGCAATGTTGGAGAAACCTTTTCTTCTATTATTCCATGTGTGAAAACCCATCTCAGTCCTGATTTCTAGAAGGTTATTATTATTTATCCAATTTGCAAAGTCTCTTTGTGGTTGTCTTATGGTTTTTATCCCACCACTTTTATCAGTTGAGTACAAGATGGTGTTGAAGTCACCACCTATGATTATGTGTTTCTCATCCTGATTGTTTAAGAAGCATTCAATTTCCTGCCAAACTAATCTCTTTTTATCTGTTGGAATTGGGCCATATACATTTATGATGAAAAACTCAATATTTAGGCTAAGGGCTCTTACTTTACCAGCCATCCAGTTTTGCATCTTGGTATGGCATGTAAATGCAACTAAGTTCTTTTTCCACATTATACCCAGTCCACCCGATGCCCCTATAGAATCCACCATTTCCATCTTCCATTGGGTGAATTTTCTGCTGCAATTGTCCATATCAGTCTTACCTAATTTTGTTTCTTGTAGCATAACTAGGTCCACAGTAGATTTCAGTATGCTTTGCTTAATTAAGCATTTTTTGTTAGGGGCCCCCATACCCCTAACATTCCATGTTAGTATATTTATTCCTTTACGAGGGGAAGGGGGGACTTTCCTTGGCCTAATAGGGTTGTGATTTTGGCATGTCCCTCTGCATCCCCGTCCATTTTTATTTTGTCTAAAAAAGACTTCCGACCCCTTTTGTTGATAATGGATTTGCCACAGTCTGGAGTTAGTTTCTCACCTCCCATCTGGAGGATACCTTTGTTTTGTGGATTGATTGAGTTATTGTCTAATATTATGTTATTTTCCCCTTCCTGCATACTGATCAATTCATTACTAATGAATTATCTCTCCTCATTTGCATTCAATCCTTCCACAACAGGAGATTCCTCCAAATTGGGAGAAACTATGATATTTTCTCATGAGCAACTTCAGTCAAGTTATTGTTTAATGATCAGGTTTTGAGGGGGGTCCGATCATATTTTAGATTGGGGATGATGACATTGTTTTCCCCATTTTTTGGAGTATCAATGAACACCTCCTCAACAAATTCTTCTGCTAATTTCCCCATTAGGTTTTCTATAATGTTGTTCAATTCTATTTGGATTTGTTCCTCATTAGCATAAGCAGGGGGTTCATTGTTATGTTCAGCTCTGTCTGGAATGTTATGTAAGACCGGGGAAGGAGGGGGGGTTGGAATATTAACAATCTCTTGTTGACCAATGTTTATGATAAAGCCACCTCTGTCATTGTTAAATTGAATATCTACTTTGTCCTTCGATACTCTGTAGTTATCTACTATCTTAACCTGAGACTTCTGTAAGTTAGGGTTCAGCCTTTTGCAGAATGCTAAATTTTTAGAGACCAGACCATTATACCATACCGGTTTTAGGGTGTAATTACCATCTACTATATCTAGGGTTATGTTTTTTATATTTTCCATGCACTTATTTACTTCTATTAACAGTTTTATATCGGATTTATTCGACCAATTTTTTTCTAAGGCTATGAATTTGCCCAATTTATCCCCAATTTCTATGAGAATTTTGGCATGCATTAATTCAACAGGAACATTATGAATTTCTACCCATTTTGATGTTATTTTGAATTCATATCTATTAGCATCGAATTTAGGTTGCCATTCAATAAAATTGAAATTTGCACCTTTGTAAAAAATATATTCTTCATGCAATAGCTTGGATTTCAGAGACTTTTGTAACATTCAATGTACAGAAAATTATTAGCTAGGGTAGTGATACTTACCTGCCCTTGGAATGTTTTTTTCCGCCATTCAACTATTCTGGTGAGAGGTTGATCATTCCCTCCCCATTTTTCAAAGAGCTCGTAACCTCTGTAGTAGTTACTCAATTCCATGGCTTCCTTGGGAGTCAGAATCTTAATACAATCTGGGCCGGGATTTATCAATTTTAGGGCACCCTCGATCCTTGTCACTTTGAGAGCATTCTCGCTTTCATGGTGAAGTGAGTTCCCCATTCTCGAAGCTGGCTTCGAGTGAATTAAATTAAGGCAATGGTATGGAATTGCTTTTCCTCCATCCTTGGCAAGTCCTCGGTAACCCTCCATATGATAGGTATGTGGATGAGAGATCCGCTGCGGCTTTTGAAGGTGGTGGCCAGGGCTAGATGCAGTCGGGCAAAATCCCAGTGGTATGTGGTTTGCTTTGGTGGCGTAGCTAGGGATTCGCAAGGTGATGGGGATCGCCCACACATTTGACCACTCTATAGGAACCCTAGCCTCCCTTCTTTCTACCCTAGCAGCTCTTTTGCCTTTCACCAGTTGCCATAGTTGATTCTGTGGAGATAGATCCTTGCCGGATAGAGGCCTTCCAGCAAAACTGAAACCCTTGCCCTGATGAGTATGTTGACCACCGAGATGCAGAGCCATCTGTTCTCTTCAACATAGGTATTATTTTATTTTATTTTTACTTTAAAATATAAATATTATATACTTTTATAATAGTTTCATTTATAAACATAAATATATATTTAAAATTTTTAATATCTTTAATTCTAAAAATTAATATAGACTCTAATTAGTTTTTATTTCATAATCACAATGTTTCACCTCTTCTAAAATTATGTTTTGACAAAATTATTTTTAAATCTATTGTTTTATATTGAATTAATAACATACATTTAGAAAAGGGGAAATAAAAACAATAATACCTTTTTCCCCTTAGAATTGGGGAAGAGTTTATTGTTTGGGTGAAAAAATTGTTCAATAGTGGAGTACCTTTTGGCCTTTTAAAAGGCTTATTAGGGAAGAGTTTATTGTTTAAACACTTTACAATTAAATGGAAGGAAGTCTTAAATTATAGGGAAATTTTTGTAACCCCATCATCTTATACCAATTTTTTTCTTCTTATATCATAAGTTCTATTATTCTATAAATACAAATCTTGAAGTTGTTTTATTGAATAATCATCATCTTTACTATTTTAAATATTTAGTATTTATGTAAATAATATTTTATTAGTTTTTTAAATTAAATATAATAATCTTTGATAAGGAATAATTTTGATATATTTTTATATTTAATTAGTAAATAATGTATATTGCAAGGAGAGAGGGAGGGGGAGAGAGGGGAAGGAAAGATATTTCAATAAATCTTATAGTTCTAGTTAGTATTTGATTATTTCATGTAATTTTATTAGTATTTTGCATCGAGTCTAAGAATGTACACTGTGGTGACACATAATGATTGGCTTAGATTTATTTGTTGCATGGATGCAAAGGTCAATTTGATAGTCTAAAGCTTATGCACTAATGCCCAATGAGAAACTCATTCATTCAGAGATTATTAAATGACACCATTGATTTCTATTTACTCATATTTCATGATTTAAGGTGGCATGAAGTTTGAATTATTCATATTGGAGATGTTTTGTTTTTCTTGGAGGATAAGGGGATATATCCACAGACATGCAATAAATAAAATGGTCAATAAGAATCAATATAGGTTTGATGAATTGGAGCCAAATTGATCTTAAGTGAAAACCTATTCCTTGATGCAATTTAAACTCAGGCCTTCTCATGCTCGGGAATTGATGAAAATAAGTTATAAATAATAAATATATCATGATATTAACCTAAATAATATTACCTAATTAGTATGTAATGAGTTGTCTTTTTTAAGAATTGTAAGGATTTCCATTTAGAATCATCTAAATAAATGAATGATTTAGAATAATTTGAGTAGAAAGGTTAGAGATGAAAGTAAAAAGCTTAGACTAAGAATTTAGAGTAGAATTGAAGATCTAGGTAGAAGGCCCATTTTAAGTGTGAATCCAACTAACTTAGATCAATATTTTGGTGGCAAATTAATGAGGTTCTAATTGTGCATGTCTTGTGGTGTATCCAAGGGATTGGAGATTTGTAGTATCACTCATGTTGGAGAACTAGTTTGACTTTTGTAAATTGGGAATGAATTCTTGGGGAATTCTAATGTAAAGAAATAACTCACACAAGAGAATAATATAATAGGAAATATACTATAAATATTAGAAAATAATAAGTCACTTTAAGGGAGAAATATCTAGACAAGTCTTCAATAGGGATAAAATTCACAATATTATGATTTTAAAACTACTACTTGCTACCTCCTATATATAGACATCATTAGAATATCATAGTGTAGACACCTAAATTTGATCATTAACATTTGGTCAAATTAATTAGCATAAGCCCTTTCTTCTACAGTCGTATTACTAATTAAATAATTTAATTATTAAATAATTAATGAACATTTCCTCTATAGTCTTAGGTGAATTAATTTAATTAATCTATCTGTAGTTCTTAGTCACATTTATATAATATACTTTCATATTTATTTAATTAAATGCTCTTAGACTTTTATTCCATATTTGAATTATTATTTAATTCAAAATTCCTCCTTTTTCCCCACTCGGAATTAAAGTAATTTTTTAATTCCTCCACTCATTTTGATCTCCAAATGTCAAATCCTCCTACATTCTCCACTTACACTCTAATCCATCTATATTATTCTAATCATATCCTCTAATCAAGTGCATGTTGGCAAGAGACACTACATAGGTCATCAGATGTTGTCATTGATGGCAACTCGGGTCAGTAATTTCATCTACAGATCATGATTTGCCTATATCGGAAGTCTGAGCGTAGATCTGGTCAAGTCCGGTGAAATAAGAATAGAGCATTTGACAGAGTTCTGTATTTTGGTCAATATTTCATTTCAGTTGGATATTTTGTGTTGTGGAGCTAAGGGAAGCTCATAATGTCTATAGTACCTTATTCTATGATCTTAGCCTCTGGTGACATGTGTTGCGCAAGTTTGAAGGTCTGGTACATCATTTTTGGGTTGAATAGTATAGTATGGTCGACTTGTGTAATTGATCATTGTGCAGAATTGTTGGAGCCAATTTGGTGATTGGTTTTGTGTTCGAGGATGTTTAGCTAACTTATGGGAAGCATGTGGACAATTATTTTTGGTCTACATATGCATTGGAGATCAAATTTAGTCGACTGTTCATACACATTTGGTGAATAAGGTAAATGTTCTTGAGCCGACATGTATCCAATATGTTTTTATGTTGTGAATATATAAGGTCGATGTAATTGATTATTTTGGGTATGCAAAAAGTGTTGATAATTGATTGTGCATAGTTTCACGTGTGCAAGTCAGAGATTTGTGCTTCGGATTGATGCAAATTAGTGGAACAAAGCAAAGCAAGATAAATGAGGAAAGTTTGATTATTGTGCTTAACCAGAACTATAAATTGGCATTTATAGATGCTATTGTTTAGTTCATGTACTTCAGTAATATGTTGTAATTCTTTTGTAAGACAGTGAGTCTTCCTTGGGTTGTAGCCCTTGATATCTTGAGCAGTGAGCTCTAGGCAGTGTGCCTAAATGCATGTGCATCCCCAATATAATATTTCTATACTTCTGAAGAGTATATTTATATTGTGGGTTCATCCCATTGTGGTTTTTTTCCTTAACCAAATCACGTATAAAAATATTGGTGTTATGGTGTTGTGGATACTTACTTTATGTGTTTGCATCTCTCTTTTGTTGATTTGCATTAAGTGCTTGAAGGTTCAGGTTAATAAGGTTAAAAATTGCAGAACACTGATTCACACCCCCTCTAAGTGTTCCTTGATTCCAACAATTTGTATCAAAGCCTAGTCCCTCAGAAGAAGTTTAATAGCTTGAGGAGGATCCAGGAAGGTATTTCAATGGATTCAAGTAGTCTTCAACATCAGCTTCTTGTTGCACTTGATGATCTTGATCAGTCCAAAGTTGAAGTCTCAGAACTGCAAGGGAACCTTAAAGATGTTGAGAACTTCGTTTTGTCATTGAAAGAGAAATTGAATAAGTCCAGAGAAAAGAGAAAGGAACTTTATGAAAAGCTGAAAGAGAATGAAAGCAAATGCATGGAAGTCGATCATCTGAATCAAGCCCGAAAGGAAATCAAAAACTTGCAAAAGAAAATGCAGCCTTGAAGCATGAGATGGAAACTATAGTGATGGGGTCGACAAAGGAGATTGAAGGAATAAAAGTGAAGATAATCTTGGTCAGTTATTGAAAGATAAATCTGATGAATGTTGCAAACTTGATTATGAGAATGGACAACTAAAGCTTGACCTGTAAGAATCTAGACATCATGAGGAAGAGCTTGGAAAGAAGATTCTTCTTCTTAGATATGATCTTGAAGCTGCAAATGAGTACAAGGAGAAGTTCAAGATCATCTCAACCAAACTTAATGAGATACTTGAAATCCAAAAGGATGCAGATGACAGAAGAGGTCTTGGATTTGAGAAAGGCGAAACCTCCGGATCTGGTCAAAGCAATCCTAAGTTAGCAAATCAGAATTTCAAATCTAAAAGGTCTTTGGTAAGGCAACCTAATGCTCAAAAGTTCAATGTTAATTATTTTTTTTGCAATAAATTTGGTGATAAGGCTAGTCAATGCAAAAATAGAATGAATCATAATGGTCAATCTTTCTTCGGTCAATGTTTCAAATGCAACAAGTATAGACATAAGTCAAATGAATGCACAAGTAAGATGAATGACTTTCCAAATAGAAGGAATGCCAAATGTTATGCATGTGCTAGGTTTGGACACATTGCTAATCAATGTAGATCAATAGGAAATAGAGAGAATTTCAGGCCTAGACAAGGAATGTGGTGTGCTACAATTGCAACAAATCTAGTCACATTGCAAGATTCTGCATAAGCAAAAATATGAATAAGAATGGTCTGACAGACAAGAATAAGAATATGCAAGCAAACAATAAAGGAAAAGCAGAAGTGGATGAGATTTGGGATCAAATGAAGAAGAAATGGGTTAAGAAGAGTGATTTAGATGTAGGGAAGGGATCCGCACTTGAATCCGATGTTGGAAATTCCTCCGAGAATCAAATTAAGGCCTCTGGCCTAGGGGGAGTTTTCATGAAAATTCTATGTCCCCCTTTAGCATATGGTACCTGAATCTGGCAAGTTGGTAGACATTGTGTTAGGGTATTGAAGATGATGTGAGATGATCTCCGAAAGAATCTGAGCATTAATGAAGATCTGCAGATGAAATTTGTAGTGCATTCTATGAAGGCAAAGTATTTGGAAGGTTTAGGGATAAACACATTTAATGCACCCTAAAAGTTAGATAAGTGAACAATAAAAAACCATTTTGCCATTCATTTTTCACTTTACATTCGAGATAAGAAGAGGAGAGATCTTTGCAAGAAGGTTATCCAAAAGATCGAAGCGTGATCAAGATTCCATGTGCAAAACCCCAATCCTGGTAAGAAAATATTTTTCCCTGCAAAAATTTTTTATTCAAGATTTCTGAGATGGATACTTAGTTAGTTGTTGATAATACTAAAAGAGCTCGACCCAATTTCAAGAAGCACCCGCTCATTTTAGTCGAAACAAACCTGCAAGGAGCATTTTCATCTATCCCATATGGTATTTTACATGTGGAAGACATTAGGGTTTATATCCACGCTAACCTTGAAGAATTGGGAAGCTCTCACTTGCTGAATCTTTACAATAATCAGCCGCTAGTTGAGAATTTTAGGCTCAAACCTGAATTCGAAATGATGGAAGAGAAGAATTTTCTACAGTTTGTCAGATGCCTATTGTTTGATGAACATGAGTGGGTCTAGTATATTCTGCTCAGTAGGATGCATGATGAGTTTATATAGTTGAACAAGTTGTTCAAGATCACTAAGAGCACCATTAGAGCCATAATAGGTCTATGTGCAACCCGTGATCTACCCACTCTAAAATCTGTAAAGAACCAGATTGTCACCAACGTAACCAGTTTGAAATTTGATAGGAGAGCCATGACTATAAATAAAATTCTTGAGGATGATATAATATTTGCTTCCATAGTCATTGGGTATAATATTTACAACTCCAGCAGGGAGAATTATGTATTTGAAACTGCCATATATGCAGCTTATGAGATGATCCGGGAAGACAAGAAGTATGATCTGTGTGAATTGATCCAGAGTGAGCTAATGAAGAACCTAGAAAAGATCAAACAAGACAAAAAGTACACTTTCAAATATAGTACTTTAATTTTGTGCTTATTCTTTTTCTTCATGAATGAAGTTCCAAGAATAGGTCATGTCCAATGGGCATATGATAGACCGATAGCTATCCAGATCAGAGATCTTCTATACAACATTGGAGATATCAAAACCCGGAAAGCCACTCTCTGGGGTTATTTCAAAAAAAATCAGAGTGCAATGCACGATAGGGAGAGGATCCCTAAATCCATAGTTGAAAATTATAAGGATTCAATTTGCTTTATGGTTGACATAGACCAATGTCTAATGAAAGCAGTTGAGTCAAGAACTATTTGGATCATGCCCATGGGGTATGAGGTGGATGAGAAAATTCTTGAGCTATATGCACAACATCTCCTAAGAAAATTGGTAGATCATTCGAAAGAGAGGTTTGGTACATTTGTTGAGAAGGACTTGAAATTGCATTCTTAATTCAAGAAGCTAGAAATTCATATGAAAGTAAGAAAGCATATTGAAGAGTATGTAGAAAGTATTGGAATCTCTAAGAAAGCATTCCAGGAGGTGAGGAAAAGAACTCAGCAAGTTGAGAAGCCTGTAAAGATTGACTCAACTGGTTTGGAAGCCTTTGTTCCCAAGACAAGGCAAAATATAAGTATTGCACCCTCCTCTAGTTCGGCTAAGCTAGTCAAAATTCAAGTTAAGCCATTCGATAAGGGTGAGAAGAGGAAGAAAGAGAAGAGAACAAAGGTATTTATCATTGTAAAGGATGATGAGGAAGTTAAAGCAATGAAGTCAAAGGGTGAAAAGGTCTCTAGAGTCTCCAAACCCAAAGCATCCGGTGAGGAAAAGGCAAGCAAAAAGGTAAAATTCTCTATTTAGCCTCTTATGTCAGTAGATGAGATCATTGATGTTGTGACTGAGCATGGAATTTTGAAACCTCTTTCTAAGTATTATCACAAATTTGATGATACCAGGAAGAGAACTTTAGAAGAAGCCACAATTAAATATCTGAATATTTTCAACAGAGCACTTGTAGAAATCATGTCTGACATCCCAAAAAGCTTATATGACATTTTGGAAATGAGGGGAAACACTACAAAGGAAGAAGATGGAAGACTTAAAGAATATGTAATAGTTAATATATGTCTCGTAATAGCAGTAACATAAATAAAAAAGAATACTCAAGCAAGCCCAAAGGAACTTTAGAAGAAAAACAAGGATCAATAAGATTATGATTGGGCAGATAGATGAGGTAATGAAAGATACAGAAAATATTTTGAGACCGATTCTAGAACAAAATCAATATGATGTTGTGCAAAAAGAACAACCAAAAGATGATCAAGCTAATGTAAATATCTCTTTTGTTTCGGAAAAAGGTATGTGTAGATAAAGAAAAGGGAGAAGAGTTGAATAAAGGTGAAGAGGAGATAGGTAAAAGCAATGAGGTTGAGGATGCTCCAAATCAGCCTATGGATATTGTGTCATATGTAGAAACTCAAGCTTCACTCAAGATATTGAAAATCCAAAGTAGGTTAAGGCTGAGATTAAAGGAATTGGTGTTGTCTCTGAAGCAAGAGACGCTGCTAAGAATGTCAATGAGTTTCTTGAGAAGGGCAAGCAAATTTTTGATGATTTGACAATGTCCCAAGAGTCTATCAATCTAGCAACCCTCTCTCCTATTCAGAAGCTAAAGCTAGCAACACTTGCACAAGATAAGGCTAGAGAGGAAATATTGAAGTCACATATGGAGGACAGTGAGATACTTAGTCTTGCATCTGGTATCTTAGGGAAGATCATGCCTACACATGTGAAGGACTCATCTGATACTCCCTCCGGTCAGTTAAAAATATTAATCAATTTGGTAAATACTCATTTTGAATCATTAGAAAAGTCAATTGAGATCAAAGTCAGAAATGAATTTGATGCTAGGAAACTCAGTCAGATAAAGAATATGATTTTTGATGATAGAGTTGTGTTAGACACTTGTGTGAAGAGCATTCAAGATGCATTGTCTGAAGGTGGAATAATCTATAAGGCTTGTTTGTCACCATCAAAGTTTACTAAAGGTCTTGAGAAGATGATCAAGGAGCATGAGAAACAATTGGAAGTCATCTCCCAGTCCTTTGATCCCTCATCTCTTAGTGGGTAGCCAAGAAGGTCAAGTTGTTGCATTTCTTGACAAAATCAAGAATTTAATGCATGATAGGGATAGGATTGTGAATAGAGTTGGTGAGCTCTGAAGCTTGATTGGTCCCAAGATGGAGACTTTGCTCGTGCTTTGAAGGAAGCACAAGATGCCATGGCAACCGACGAACCAACAAATCTCCAATCAGCAGAGATGCAGGCATTTCTTTTTAGTGGGCACATTTCAATTTTAGAGAGTCTCAAGAAAGATTGGGACAACTATTTGAGATCATTGAAAACCATTTGTGCATTTTTTATTCAAGTTTGTGTAAGTTTGAGAAGTCAGTTTGTAAATATGCAATCTGTTTATAGCCATTTTGTATGATTTTTAGTTTACAAATCCCTACCTTTACCATTGATGTCAAAGGGGGAGTGTAGGGTAGTGAAAAATGTTATATTCATCTCAGGTGAAGTTCCAGAATTTTGCATTTTTGAATTTTTTATTTTTGCAGTGTATATATGTTGGTACTTATTCCGACATAGTCATTTTTCACTAAGTGTTTCCATCAATGCCAAAGGGGGAGATTGTAGGCAAGAGACACTGCACAAGTCATCAGATGTTGTCATTGATGGCAACTTAGGTCAGTAATTTCATCCGCAATTCATGATTTTCCTATAGCAAAATTCTGAGTGTAGATTTGGTCAAGACCGGTGAAGTTAGAACAGAGCATTCGATAAAGTTCTGTATTTTGGTCAGTATTTCATTTCAGTTGGATATTTTGTGTTGCAGAGCTAAGGGAAGCTTGATAAATGTCTATAGTACCTTATTCTATGATCTTAGCCTCCAGTGACATGTGTTGCACAATTTTGAAGGTCCAATACATTTTTTTGGGGTAGAACAGTATAGTATGGTTGAGTTGTGTAATTGATCATTGTGCAAAATTCTTAAAGCCGATTTGCTGAATTTTTTTGTATTCGAGGATGTTTAGCCGACTTATGGGAAGCATGTGGACAATTATTTTTGGTCTGCATATGCATTGGAGATCGGATTTAGCTGACTATTCATACATGTTTAGTGAATATGGTAAATGTTCTTGAGACGACATGTAGCCGATATGTTTTGATGTTGCAGATATATAAGGTTGATGTAATTGATCATTTTAGGTATGCAAAAAGTGTTGATAATCGATTGTGTGCAGTTTCATGTGCGCAAGTCAGAGATTTGTGCTCTAGATTGATGTAGATCAGTGGAATAGAGAAGAGCGAGATAAATGAGGAAAGTTTGATTATTGTGCTTAATCGGAACTATAATTTGGCATTTATAGATGCTATTGTTTAGTTCATGTACTTCAGTAATCTATTGAAATTCTTTTGTAAGACAACGAGTCTTCCTTGGGTTGTAGCCCTTGATATCTTGAGCAGTGTGCCTAAATGCATGTGCATTCCCAATGTAATATTTTTATACTTTTGCAGAGTATATGTATATTGTGGGTTCATCCCCACCATGGTTTTTTCCCTTAATCGGGTTTCCATGTATAAAAATCTTGGTGTTATGGTGTTTTGGATACTTACTTTATGTGTTTGCATCTCTCTTTTGTTTATTTGCATTAAGTGCTTGAAGGTTCAAGGTTAATAAGGTTAAAAATTGCATAACATTGATTCACCCCCCCTCTCAGTGCTCCTTGATTCCAACAGTGCACACCTCTAATCATTAAGATTAGGCACCAAAGTTAACCCATGCCATAAGTTGTTTTGTTCTCAAAGCTACCCCCAAACTTAATGCCAACCACTTTAGGAAAGGACCCACATGGATTTCTTCTCCACTTGTCCCCTCCAAGGATTTTAAAATTCCATTCTCCCATGTACTCTTGAGTGTGGGAGCACGAAGTGCCTTTATGGAAAATCCTCCTTGTACTCCAACCATCACTTCTCCTAACTTCCCATGTCCTCTCAAGACTTAGATAAGGTTGACACTTGTCAACCTCTCAAGGATGATGAGATCCCTAACCATCCTCCACCCTTGATCTCCATCTTTCAATCCTAGCCCTTCATTCTATTTTCTCCTATACTTAGCCAAAACTACTCTCATTCTCTCAAGATGCAACTTAATTTATGCAACATTCAAGGCAAGAATTCGGAGAGCTTGAATGCCACTTTGAGATTATGAAAACTTCATGCCATTTTGGATAACGTATGCAATCACCATTATCATCCTCGTGCAAGATTCATGTTGCCACTTTTAGGCCATCAACAACACAAGCTAGAGCACTTGAAACATTATCACAAAGCCACAATCGTGAGCACACATCCACCCTCTCTACAAAAGGAAAAATCATTGTATCAAGGAGGCTACATTTGTGCTACTTTGATTTGCATTTTTATGTTTATTGTATTTCTCTTTTGTCCAATCTTGATGTTGTATCGATTCATGATTTTGAGTGTTTTAGTATGTCTAATGCGAAAAATTGAAGTCACTTTTTCTTGCACACATTTTGGCATGCCCAATAGGACCCATGTCATAGGTTAATACTAGTATTTTTTCCTATTTTTAGCACTTTCCCATTTGTAGGTTGCAATCTAGCGGATACTCACATGCTTTGGTGGGTATGATTCTAGTCTGATAGGCTTGCATCCTAGGCCTTAGATACATCAATTTTTCAACTCAACAAGTTCTCTCTGTTTCTTGGTGGGATATCTCTATCAATCAATGGAGTCACTCTATACTTTGGTGGGCATGCACCCCAATATCCAGTGAGTTCACTTTCGGGGCTCACAACATTCATCATCTAATTTAGCAGGTTTTCTAACAAAGGTATACCTTTTGTTGCATTTTCTAATATAGTAGGTTAGTGTTAATTTCTAGCAGGTACGCATCACAATTTGGTGGGATCGATCATAGGTCTAATGGGTGTGTATTAAAATTCAACATGATTGATCCTTGATTTAGTGGGATTGCTAGTAAATTAGTAGGGTCATCTTTGTTGAGTCATTTTAAAATCTAGCGAGCCTGTATACTACTTTAGCGGGTTTGTACTATGCATTAGTGGGTTTGCATTAGTTTGGCAGGATAGCTATGTTGATTAGCGGGACTTCTCTATGTACTAGTAAAATTATTAATCATTAAAGCTGACATACTAACATTTCTTCATTGTGATTAGTCTAGCACATATATGCAATTGTTGTCACTTGTAAAAGACCCCCGCATAACTCTCTAGCAAGCTTGTTGTAGAGCTAAAATGTGGAAAAGGGGTGGTGAATCTAAATATTACTAACATTTGTTGCAGGGGTAACTTAGCGTATGCTTGTGTTTTCTCTAGATTAAATAATATTTCAATTTCATTAAGGGAAATAATTTATATCTTGTGTGTCTAGTGCACTTGCACGTTTCTATTGGGTGGACCCTAACTATTGCACATGTGTATCCTCTCCCCTTGCCTTTGCAGATCTTGGGTGTATGAGAAATGTGCAACGATGCTTGTCTTAGGAGGCTTTCCCAGGGATTTCATCCCCCTGGGGTTCAACCTCAAGTGATATTTTCCTTTGGGTTTCTATATAAAAAGACCAAACATGAAAGCCAAAGATCAAACATGCAACTATGTATTGAGCGTGTTAATGATGCAAGAGATGTTTGGGCCTTGAAGTGGTTGACTAGAAACTTAAGTGTCTCACCCCAAATGTACGTATGTTGGTGTCCCCAAATTGTAACTAGACACCTTATTATAGTTGTCACCCTTATTGATTGAGTGTTGCAGTGATTTCAGTGTTGAACCTGAGGCAGGACTGAGAGGGGGGTGAATCAGTCCAAAAAAAAAATCAAATGTTGCACATAAACGATTAATCAACAACACTCATCCAACACATGAACACCAAGATTTATATGTGGAAAACCCAAATAGGGAAAAACCACTATGAGCACCTCCCACAAAATATATCCACTATGTATATTAGATTACAAAGAAAAGAGCTAATTGCTCTGGACTTGCACACCAAGGCTAACTACTCATGGGGCAAGATACAAAAAGGACTTGCAAAACCTAAAGATAACAGCACTCAGGGCAAGATACAAAAATGATATGAAAAGAAGGATCTGTTGATCAGATACAAAAAGGACTTGCAAAACCTAAAGATAACAACACTCAGGGCAAGATACAAAAATGATATGAAAAGAAGGATCTGTTGATCATGAAGTTGTCCTTGAACTCTGCATCAAGTGACCAACATCAACACACACAACTCTGATCTCAATTGTGAACACTCTGTCTCAAATCTATTTCATAGTCTCAACACATCTTGCATATCATTCGAACACAACTCTTCTTCTGCTCTTTACCAAACCTCACTGATTATCCTCGCATCTATATTCACCATACTTTCCTTCCTTGCCTCTCTACACAACTCAACCATACACATCCTTATATACAAGATAGATCATCAAAGCTTAAACCAAATCGGCCTAAATCAAAATACACTTTCTGAACCAAAAATACACACACTAATCCACTCCAAGAGAAAGAGGGGATCAAAACATGTAACTTCCAAAGATCAATTCACCGATCTGCAATCACCGAAACATAACCAACAACATATCTACACGCTATGCATCCATATAAGCAATTAACGATTAAGAACATACTCTCCAATGCACATAACTCAAATCTGGATCTCCATGCGCTATGGTGAGACCCATAACATATCAAACACACTTCCAAAAATCATATCCGGACCAAAGGATAGGTCTAACTAACATAGAATCTCACAACCAACAACAATCAATGCCACAACACTTAAAGAACACAAAGATGTTTTCAGACCACTGAACCATCATATCCATAATACTGATATAAAATTGGCCAAATGGTAAATTTTCTACATAATGTGCTTGTGTTATGTTTAAAATTAAATAGCACAATCACATTAGTTCATTGGGACTAGATACACTAGGGAAATATTTAGGTGTCTACAATAAGCTTCATACAAGCATCAATGAGACCAATGTATAGATCCTTTGGAGCATTAAAATAAGATAAGAACTTAGATAATCCGTTTTAGAAGCTAGCAATGGAATATTAAGAGTCACAACTTAGACATCCACAGAGATGTTATATCCACATAAGAAACTAACAATGGAAAACCGAGAGTCGCAACTTAAAATTCCACATTTAATATCTTTTTGAGATTTTGAACTTGGATCTCCACAATAAAAACCCAATATTTTAACTAATTAATCTCAACCTTTGTACAATTGTTGCTTTTTATTATTAGTTGAGCTTCATCAATACATTAATCTTGTTATTAAAAAAAAGACTTTTCAAAAACCTACATTTTTACCAATAAGAAGGAGAAAAACCTACCATTTGATCCGTTTACTAGATTTTGTTAGCAGTCAAATTATGTTTTTAAATGGGCCATACTTGGACTATAAATGTCATTTGAATATAAGTAAAATCTAACTATTGAAGAATTAGACATTGGCGTGTTAAATTAGAAAAATGAAGTTTGTTTCAATTGCAAAAGCTCACGTCAAAATGACTAAGATATGGAGATAAACAACAAAGAAAAATGAGAAAAAAATATTATATTCTTTGCTGTCTACGAATCCAAAAACAATTCTCTTCCTTAAAACTTTGAAAAATATTTTTCACTCAAGTTCATTGCACCTTGAAATTGCTTCTCTGACTTAAAACTCCTAATATATCACGTTCTCATGGAAGCTTAAGTCACATTTCTACACAATAATCTTCCAATGCATGTGAAAAAAACCAACAAAGCAAAACTACAATACATTCTCTTTTCTTTTTCCCCTCTGTTTCTCATTGATCATATGCACGTCTATACAGAACATACTGAAAATCTTCAGTCAACCATCTTTAAGATTGCAACAAAAATCAAACGTTATAATATGGACCATTGTTCTAAGCAATGGGATTAAGAGATTGGTGAAATTATAAAATAATAACGATAATATGTATATTTTGATGAATGAATGAATGAATGATTTTAATAACGTTTATTACGTTCAAGTAATCTATGGGACCCAAGAACAGTACAAAAATTTCTTAACAATAAGATATCGTATTCTAAAGCAGCTATAACTTCCTTTATAGATCCGTCGAAAAATATTCAACTTATAAAACGTAATTGATTAGAAATTAGGTTCTGCTATTAAGATTGAGACGTGACTAGCAAGATCTCTAATTCTCATAAATTTAATGAAATATTGATTATATGCATGTTAAATGTCTTTGTCCAAGTACTTTATCTTTGGTACTTGCGTCTCTTGAGAAATGATTAATTGTGATCTATCATCTGAATCAAAAGCGAAGTCCCACATTAACCATAACTTGCTCACTAGGTCATCCATGGAAATAGACAATCAAACGGAGATAAATGGATAAACTGGTCGATTTATCAAGTCTGCTTTACTTGTTATAGAAGGGTGACAATGCTTCTTACCTCCTAACATGTTGCTTGATCTCCAAGTTTTAATTTGTTCAATCTTGAAGCATTTACAACTCTACAACAAAACTAATGAATACATCTTTCACAGGTTACTTGAAAAACCCACCAATCAATCATAGACACTTGCCCCTGAAAATGACGCAATCTTGCTTGATAACTAACCAAAAATTGTCTGTATAAAAAATGGGTGGATAGAGAACATAATTTGATCAAGAAGGAAAAAAACAGGATAACAGAATGGAGGGTCTCCTGCCTTACATGTATAAAGCTATCATTCGTACAAATAGATGCAATTCTCTTTTTCAAAATCTTACTTCAGATGAAGATAAGCGTGCCTTCAAGGTTAAACGCCATTACAATAAGCTAGAAAGTGAGTATGATGGGGTAGAATCAAGCAGAGAAGATGTTTTTACAGATTTGGTGAACTCTAAGCCATATAAGTTTTCTCACAGGCGTACAATGTCCTCCATCTCTGTTCAAGAATATGAAGATGCCTTGGAAAGTAGAAAGCTTCATGATAAAATTTCTCACAGACGAGCTAGCTCATGTTCCTTGAGCCCTGCTGAGAAAAGAGGAATAGATATTATGCTGCCATTAAAGGAATTAGATGAGGCTTCCCTCTGATAGTTTGCCAAGGTTGCCAAATTGCTGATAAACTTTGAAGTTGTTAAAGAGTAATGGGTGCTCTTGGTTCCTTTTGTGTCTTTAGTTTGTGCATTTATGATTGTTGAAAGTTTGTACATGTTCATGTTATATAAAATGGCAAACCATAATGTGGTTTTAATAAATTGTACTGACTATTTGAGTGTTGGATCACAATGGAGTTGGGAAGGGGGAAGGGGGAAGGGGGAAGGGGGAAGGGGGAAGGGGGAAGGATTTTGTTTTGTTGGTATGGATGCATCTGAAATTTGGGTGTATGGGGTGAAATTTTGTGTTAGGTTGTTGATGTGAAGAAAGTATATTTTTTAATAATATATGTACAAAGTTATGTATGTGTCTTGATGTTTTGATTATAATGGATTTTTTTGAAAATATTGTAAAATGTTTTAAACTAATAAATTTCTTAATAATTGATTGACAATTATTTATGGATTTGTAGTTTACACGTTTCATCATGAATCGGTTGGCCTTTGGTCAACTTGATCGAGTTGTTATTGCTTGCGGATGGTATAAAGGAAATTTTGAGAATCATTTTAGACAACGGATGTCAGAAGAAGAAGATATCGAGCGACGATGTAGTTTCCAGAGAGATTCTGGTCCGAGGAGACTGAAGTCCAGATGGACTGAGGTTCGGATCAATGCAAAATAGTGCAGACTATTACCGAAGACTTATTTGTCGAGCAGAAGATCTGTGGTTCTTAGCTTTGTGTTGTAAGGATTGTTTTGTAATCCTGGGCTGCGATCTAGCGTGTGTAGCCACTGAAGGCATATGTAATTCACTAAATGGTTGTAACGATTGATTTATCTGGTTACCAGTTATATCATGTGTCACTTCTACCGATTAGGGTTGCTCTTTATCTGTTTACCATCTATATCTTGTGTTGTGTTACTGGTTGCCGATATCTTGCATGGTGTTTTGTGTTATAGGCTGCAAGGAAGGGATTTCCTTCATTGGATCTCCCTACCTTGACTGCGTCAAGTGGTATCAGAGCAAGTTTATGAACTTGTTGATGAAGAAGACCTGTTTATGTATCGGTTGGAGGAAGTGTTGGTTGTGAACTGGTTGGTTGAAAAGGAAGTTGAAGCAGCTTGTGGACTTGTTCAGATCGTCGAACGTTTGGCAGTACAAGGTTTACAAGAAGACCGCCGAACCTAGAGCTTGAGCTTGAGACAATTAGTGGGTGGAGAATTGAATAGATAGCCAAATTGAGGCAGGCTGTAGGTTGGATGGTAGATAGTCGAGAAGACGCAACCAGAATCTGTAGTCAGACCGCCGAACCCCTGAGGCAATTGCAAGTACCTACTAACAGATCGTCGAACCAGGTCAAGTGATGGGACTCACTTTTCAATTAACCCCAAGAGTCTGATGCAGGAGCACCGGAGTAGTTCAAACCGGTTGGTGCCATTTGTAGTGGAGTTGCTTGGAGATCATTGTATTTCTTCATGTTTGAGAGTTTAGCATTATCGATTTAGATTTATCACCTTGAGTTCGTTGTCTATATCATGTGCGAGATTCATGGCATTTGGATTTGATTCTGGTGATATATTGATCTTGATATTGGTCCGATATTGGTATGTTCTTACTGGTTGGTCTTGCAGTGTGTGGAGCGAAGATGAATCGGGTTGTGGGTGGTTTCCATAACTTGCAAACCGTTGAGCGATGTTGTTTTGGGCCTTGGTCGATGTTTTTGGAGGGACGCGTGAATTTATATGCATTTTGAAGATGTTCTTGGTGATTTGGACCGACATGTTATCATTTACATGTTTCATCATGAACCGGTTGGTCTTTGTCCGACTTGATGAAGTTGTTATTTCTTGCAGATGGTATAAAGAAAATTTTTGAGAATAATTTTAGACAACGAAGTTCCAAGGAAGAAGAGATCGAGTGAAGATGTAGTTTCAGGAGAAATTTTGGTCCGGGGAGACTGAAGTCCGGATGGACTGAGGTCCGGATCAATGTAGAACAATGGAGATTGTTACCAGAGGCTTATTTGTCGAGCAGAAGATCTGCAGATCTTAGATTTATGTTGTAAGGATTGTTTTGTAATCCTAGGTTGCGGTCCAGCATGTGTAGCCGCTGAAGGCATATGTAATTCACTAAATGGTTGTAACAATTGAGTTATCTGGTTATTGGTTATATTATGTTTTGCTTCTACCAGTTAGGGTTACTCTTTATCTGTTTACCAGTTATATCTTTTGTTGTGTTACTGGTTGCCGATATCTTGCATGGTGTTTTGTGTTATAGGTTGCAAGGTGGGGATATCTTTCATTGGATCTCCCTATCTTGACTGCATCAAACCCCCCCCCCCCCAGAAACAAGGTGAAGAAAAATTGTTTTACTTTGCCAATGTGTAGTCACATCAGGCACCTGTGTACAAAAGGAACTCTTAGAAGAATAAGGAATAAAATGACCCATGAAAGAAAAAAAAAATCAACAAAATAATTACATGAGGAAGAACTATGCAACTTCCCCAATTTGTAGTATTTTTCATTAATGGTGGATGCTCAACATTGAACATTGAAGATGATCCATGACTACCAAACATCTCTAAAAAACCCATGTAAGGTTTCAAAGATTGCCAACAAAAAAAGAAGGTGAAGAAGAACAATGTAACTTCCCTAATGTGTAGCCTTTTGCATTAATGGTGTATGCTCAACATTGAATGTTCAAGATGATCTATGATTCCTAAATAGCTTCTCTAAAATATCCATGTAAGGGAGAACTTTGCCAACAAAAAAAATAAGATGAAAAAGAACTGTGTAACTTCCCCAATGTATAGTCTTTTGCATTAATAATGGATGCTTAACATTAAATGTTGAAGATGATCGATGATTGCTAAACAAAGCTAAAATAAAGAACAAAATAGAATAATAAAGTCACTTTAATTTTTTCATCAAAAAATAACAAATTTATAGGACGTAGAATGTTCAACTATCTTCCTACAAAATAACGAATACGTTTGGTGGAAAATTAGAAATATTGAAAATGAATTGTAACTATTGGCAACAAATTAGATGTTAGGGACAACTAAGACTCTTGACATGTGTTTGTTTTAGAGTGTTTATTCCAAAAAATTCTCTTAACATTATAATATCAAATTGAATAAAGACATAAAATAATAGAAAATACATTACGAAAAACTTATTATTTAAAATAATTCTTAGACCACTAAGACTTCTTCAAACTATGCCCAAGTATAGCTTCCTAATCCAAGTTTCCAACACCATTAGACACCATTTGCACATGAAGTTTATCATCACCCTTGTAAAGGTATGATATTGAATGTCTACATTTGAGACCCTCATCTAAAATATTGGACATTGATCCTCACATGTATGACTCATAATCATGAGGTATAGTTTCTCTTATCCACGAGCACCTCAGAGTATTGAAAATCTATCCATCTCCTTCTACAACCCTCCCTATCTTCAAAGTGTTGGCCTCTTCAAAATAGGATGTGTCTCATCTTCAATTAAATCGTCATTACTATTAATATTTGGTGCTTCTTCAATAGTAACTATATGTATTGATTCTTTAACTTTCCCTTTAAGAAGGTCACGAGCACAGATTTGATAATTAATTTGTGTATGACCTATTTTTCTACAATAGTAATAATCAATATCACTCTTACTTGAAATTGAATTTTTCATACTTTTCTTTGAGAATAATCCAAGCTCTTGTTGACTATGTCTTCTAATTGTTATCTTTGCTTCAACTAAGAGCACTGAAATCACATCTTTTAAGGTTTGTGAAGGCATATGACTAAGTGTAAAATAACATTGTTATATTTTGAAGGTAACTATTTTGCAAGATAGATTTAGCATCCTCTTTATCTACCACAACAACTTTTGGTAGTTGTTTAATGGGAGATCTCAAATTGTTAAAGTGGTTAGACATAATAATTTCATTAGACATATAGAATCTAAATAATTGTGACTTAAGAGAGAACTTTGCATTCATTTTTTTTGCTACAAACAACTTATTTAATTGATCATATATTTCTTTAGATGAATTTCCCATATTAAATGATGTAATTTCAAATCTATAAGAGAAAAAATTATAATGGACTTCATTTTTTCATCTCTACTTTTCCAGCCAGTCTTCCCTTTTGTTAGGATAAGCCATGACATTAACCTTACAAATCGTATGGCATTCATGTGTCTCCATGTTCCTTGAAAAGTGTTACCTAGGACATGAGAGAAAAATATTTAATATTTGTACTTTGTGGAAAATTGAACAGAAAAATAGCCACAAATGGAACACCGAATTTTATACATGGAAAACCCAAATGGGAAAAACCACAAAGAGTGTTATCTCTCAAGATAATATAACTAGTGGTGTTTACAAAATGGGGTGGCTCACTATCAGATGGCTCATTGCCAGATTACAAAAGCGGCTCACTGTCGGATGGCTCATTGCCAGATTACAAAAGTGGCTCACTGTCGGAATGCTTGCTGCAATATAAAGGAATTGAACTAAGAAAAAATTGCATCTCCTAATGCATGAGGTCAGTTCCCAATTAAGTTCAGATAACAACTCACAAAACACATAGCAGATCCAGTAAGGGATCACTATTCCAAAGTCCACAATCACCTACAACAAATCCGGTAAGGGATTACTGCACTACTCTACCGAACCAATTACTTGGAACATTTTCAATAAAGGATTATTGCAACATTGTCTGCACTCTAACTACTACTCTACCAAACCAATTACTTGCAACAGATCTGATAAAGGATTATTGCAACATTTTCTGCACTCTGATTCTTCTATATGTATTCCTTCTCTGCTCCTCTTACTACAACTGCTTCGTTGTCCACAACTAGCACTTCTCTAACTCTGCTAAATCATGCGCATGTTGCTTTCACATCCACCATACCACTCTTTGCATCTGCTAAATGCATATATTTATATATATGCCAGTAAGCTCATACACTAAGATAATATTTCGGCCAAGTATAGATGATTTACAAAATAATATGCTACTCAAATCAACATATTATCCAATAAAGCCTTAACCGAAAACATGATAACAAATTTTCTTCTTCATCTGATCTTCTACATGCTTCCTTCACTTATTTCATTTACCGATGCATACACCGTAATTACCAGAATAGAATAGGGGTCTACCAAACCCAAAGTCACGAAATCATAAGTTTAAAACTCTAACTCCTAACTCCAAAATGTAGATACCACAAATTCCAAAACATGAACCATGATAGATACAATCGAATACAACTGATATAATTGATACCATAATAGGATACAAAATAAAATAACCACAACTTAGGATTCTAGAGATGAGGGTCTTTCAGAGATAACTCCAATAGATCAAATATACTTTATTGCTTCATATCACATTTATGCTTGACCATCAATACCAAAACTGCTTCAACAACATACACCATTCGGTCCTAACTGGATAACTAGATTTGACATCAATAAAATCAATGGAAATATTGGCACAATTCTAATAATCTCCCCCTTTGTCATTGATGGCAAAACATTTGAAGAAAAGAATAATGTATGAAAAATTGAAACTCCCCCTTACTCATATGATTGATACGCTACCTATCTCTCCATCTCTATTTCTATCCCCCTTTGACAACAATGACAAAGGGTGCCAACAAAAAAGGAAAAATAAAAAATGTAAGCAAGAAAAGTTTCTTATTGCTCTCCTTTTGAAATATCTACTTGTAACTTTCCTTCAGTTGTGGAAGAAGAATCTCTCAAGAATGCACAACCAATTTAATACTAACAGATAAACTTTTGCACTTCACCAATAAGTCAGTAGCATGAGAAAAGTTGTTTGGAGAAGACGGATTCTGCTCATACTCAACCGCATTATTAAGCAATGCTAAGAAATGTTCCAATTTTGCCTCAACAATCTCCTTTACCTTCCAGAAAATATTCACAAATTCTTCTCTTTTCCTTTGCAAAAACAAAAACTTAGCCTAAAGAGAAATTACCTTTTTCCTCTTCTCTCCATCCTTGTCACTCAAAGAATCAAATGACATACCCAAGGAACACAGTTCTTCTTCAACAACATCAATTTTTGTTTTATGCTTCGCTACAACAACATGCCATGAAAGACAATATCTATAAACTCTACTAGCACTATCAATGAAATCTCTCATTTAATTTATGCATACGGATAGAGCCCTTTATGCATCATTACACTTCTCCAGCATACTCTACATATCATCTTCTTCTTCTTCTTCTCAATATTCTATATTAACATGTTGCTCAATCAATTTATCTATAACTATCTCCAACAAGGATTCTAGAAGCACGTCACTAACATATT
This sequence comes from Cryptomeria japonica, assembly GCF_030272615.1. Classification (NCBI taxonomy): domain Eukaryota; kingdom Viridiplantae; phylum Streptophyta; class Pinopsida; order Cupressales; family Cupressaceae; genus Cryptomeria; species Cryptomeria japonica. The sequence continues at coordinate 310,005,812 of NC_081409.1, read as the reverse complement.
CAATCTTGATATTGTTCCAGAGCAAATGATTTATCAAAACATTCTCAATTATGTCTACCTTGACAGAAGTCAGCCACATCTTTTCTATCTTCCTTATTCCATCTCCACTGCCAATGATCTCCAACAAATTAGACTCATCATCAAATTTGGTTACATTTTCTTTTTGCTCTGGAACATCCACTTCTCCCTTAACCACAGGAGATTTTGGATCCTCAATCGCAACAATGTCTTTCTCCTTCTGATCCTTCTTACGCTTCTTAGATTTCAGGGCACTTGTAGGCACAGACTCTTTCCTTTTCCTCTTACCAAAGGAAGCACCTTCTCTAGCAAAACCGGTAGCAGGGGATACCAGACTGATACTCCACATATCCAAGAATGATTTGAAATAAGAATTGCACGCATCCTCTCTCTTATCCAGTCCATTCAAATATCAAAATATTTTCCTTGCAATCGAGATTCTAGATTCCCATATCAGGTTCTCTTTAGCCCAAAGGGATCCCTGATGTAGCCATAACCCAGAGGATCCTCAAAGGGAACAATCTGGATCATGCAACAAGAGTAACACAATGGAAGCAAGAACATAAAACATAGAAAATACAATCAGAGACATTTGCATCATCATATATTCATCAAAGAACATCATGTAACATCTGGTTACATGTAGGCTCACATGCCCAGTTACAGACTACATTCCAAAATATAACTCATCTTGATCTCCAAGAGATATCCAAATTACAATTTATGAATCTAGATCATCATTCTACTTCGATCTCTCCAAAGGATTACATACAACAATATATATATACCACACATTTGGGTCGGCCACAAAAGGTCACATTCTCCAAAATAGGAAAATGAAATATGTAAAAAAAAATAGGTCATCCCCAAAATATGATGATCTCCTCTGCCAAGAATGCAAATAAAGTGTGGACCACCAAGGAAGGTCGGCCAAGGTCCCAAGAACATCGACCAAAGTGCCAAATAGATCCACAAGCCAAGAAATCGCCCACATGAGAAGAAATCTCCAACTAGTCGTTAAGCTTAAAACTGCTCTGGGAACCAAGAATAGCCAATCCAAAAGCAATAACTCACCGAAAAAGAATCCAAAAGAACTAAAAATCTGGAACAGGAAATAAGAACACATCTGGAATCCAAGAATTTGATCCACAATAGAAAATAAATAGCTACTAGAGAATGTCGGAACAAACATAGAAACTGCAACACAAAATAAGAACAATTGAAAAGAAAAATATATTTTTGGTTGATGTAAGATTTATCATCAACTAGGGATGCTCCTGCATCAATCCCAAATAGTACATAGCTAAACAAGTAAGCAATGATCCAAACCGGAAGGGGTAACCCTGCTCTTTTGTCATCTTGATGTTCTCTAGCAATAGATTCTTTAATAATTTACACAAGTTGAACACTCTATTTTCCAGAACTAGCATATGTGCCATGCATAAAGAAATAGCTGAAGTATAACCTTCCCTATTTATAAAATAAATCTTATAAGAAATACCATTATGCCACATACCTCACAACAGGATTGATAATTTTGTCGATCAACAACACTCTCTGATCACCCGTCACACTGATTAGGGTTCAACTTCCTTATTCTTTATAGATTTCTTAACCAGTATAGATCCACTATCGCATAAACCAGTAATGGTTGAAATAATATCCTTCGTGATTGGATAGGGTTTATCCAACACAATACAATCATTTTGCACACAACTTAGAATTACTTTGATCACCTCCTCATCATCAAATCAAGGAAACTCAGTCCATAGACTCAATCCTTTATGCTCAAATTCCTAATCTTTTGCAAATATCCTTCGCTCAAGCTCTTTTCCACCTTTCTAAGCTTTTCAAGGTTAAAATTATCTAGATGTACCTTCTTTACCATATAAAAATCTTCACTACTCGATTCTCTGATGATCATCTTGGCTTCCATGACTATTCACTCTACTTCTCTACTCTTTTATCTTCAAATGCACACAACCTCTTCAAGCACTACTATCATGATAAAGAAAATGATCTCCAACATCGATACTTATCTTGCCAAAAATATCTTTTAGGGTTTTTGCGCCAAAAAGTGTCTTGTCAATGATGTCAGCAAAAACCTTCAATTACCAGATAACATCTCTGATGCAGTCATGCTGAACTGACGACATGAAATAACTCAGAAGAGGGGACCAAAATATTGTCTTTGAAAAATCCCCTTGAGCTGAAGCAATATGCTCAGTTACTGGAGGAAGAAGTGCAAGTATCAGATTCTAGTACACCATCCTTTCTTTAATTGTTCACTTCCTTCTTTCTCCAAACCAATAGTTCCTTTTTCTTTGATTCGCTAGCCTTCATCATATCCATAATTTTATTTTTGCATTGATTAGCATAATGTCTGGATTGCTTTCATTTGTATCAACTGATGTTCTTCTGCACTAAATTTACTGAATGTGTTCTAAATCTACATTAATTAGCTTTGCGACTATAACCATTGCATGTATGACAGTATCCATGAAAGTTATTATTCACCTTATTTGTTCCAACCGGATTATGATTCTAACTCATAGCATGATTTCTATAGTAATTTTATTTATGATCAAACTTGTTGCAATTGTAACACTAAATACTTCTACAGTTTACAACCTTATGACCAAATTTATTGCATTGAAAATAATAGGGCTCATTAAGTAATGGGTACCTTTGTGTGTTTGGTTGACGAACTGGTAGTCTTCTTGCATTAGTACTCTGATTTTGGGTCTTTCTTGCTTCTTCTGATTTCTTCTCTTCTTCTACCTTAACCTCTTTGCTTTTGTCTTTGTCATTTTGATTTGAACATTTACCAGTCTGAAATCCAAGTCCATTCTTGTCTAAATGAGCTTTCTGCATGTTAATCAAATCTTTCAAAAGTTTACTCCTATCAAGAACATTATTTTCTACCTCCAACTTCTTCACTTCTTGTTATAACTTCTCAAATTCTTCGGTCTTCAACTTGATTTATTTTTTCAAGGTTTCCTCCTTGTTATTCTCCTCAATCTTCTACATCAGATCTTTTATGGTTTCATTCTCCTTCTTCAACTGATTGTTAACTTCATTATATCTCAGCTTGAACTTCTGGATTTGTTCTCCCAGCTTCTGTACACATTCACTCACTACCTTCACATTCTCTTTCAATTCCTCATTCTTAGATTCAACACTCTCCAAATCTTCAAAAGTTGTCTGCAATTCTTCATCCAATTGATATTCTCCAGACATACTCATTGGTGTCATGATTCAACCAACAAGGAACTCCTTCAAGTGGTTAACCTTTCAAGCAAGGGACCAAAGCTCTGATACCAATTGTTGAACTGGTGGAATGGACCAGAATACTAAGAGGGCGGGTGAATTGGTATTCCCACAACAAATGAAACTTTCCACAATATATTAATTTTGTCAATTAAGCTTATCAACATGAAATAGCAAATGTTGAATTAACAAATAACATAGCCACAAATGGACCACCTAACTTTATATATGAAAAATCCAAATGAGAAAAACCACAGAGTGTTTGCTAGCAAGATAATATAACTAGTTATATGGTGTTTATAAAATGGGGTGGCTTATTGTCAAATGACTCACTGCTAGATTATGAAAGTGGCTCATTGTCAGAATGCTCATTGCAATATAAAGGAATTGCACTGAGGAAAAATTGCATCTCCTAATGCATGAGGTCAGTTCTAGATTAACATTAGATAACAAATCACAAAACACACAACTGATCCAATAAGGGATCATTGTTCCACTATCCACAATCACCTGCAACAAATCCAGTAAAGTATTACTGCACTACTCTTCTGAACCAATTACTTGTAGCTGATCTGGTCAAGGATTACTGCAACACTATCCACACTTTGACTCTTCTATATGTATTCCTTTATCTTCTTCTCTTACTACAACTACTTCGATGTCTAAAACTCGCACTTCTCTGACTCTGCTAAATCATGTACATGTTGCATTCACATCCATCATACCACACCTTGCATCTGCTAAATGCATATTTGTATATATATGTCAGTAAGATCATACACTAAGATAAAATGTAGGCCAAACACAAATGATTTACACAATAATATGTTGCTTCGATCAACACATTATCCAATAAAGTCATAACCAAAAACATGATAACAATGTCGGCCTTCACTTGATCTTCTATATGCTTCTTGTACTTGTTTCATTTACTTATGCATACACCTTAATTATCAAAATATAATAGGGGTCTACTAGACCCATAGGCACAAACCCATAAGAACAAAACTACAACTCCTAACTCCAAAATGCAGATACTTCAAATCCCAAAACATGAACCATGATAGATACAATTGGATACGACTAATATAACTAATACTGAAACTCACATAACTGATACCAAAATAGGATACAAACCAAAATAAGCACAACTAGGGATTCCAGAGACAAGGGTCTTCTGGAGATAACTCCAGTAGATCAACTATGCTTTACTGCTTCATATCACATTGATGCTCAACCATAAATACCAAAACCACTTCAACAACATACATCATTCGGTCCTAACCGGATAACCACGTTTGACAACAATGACGATATTAACCTAACAGTGAGAAGGGTAAGTCAAAATGGATAAAATTATTGTCTATAGGAATCCACTTTGGGATATGAAGAGTCATGCTTTGGGGGCCCAAGATTGGAAGGTGAAAGGTTGTTTGTTGGTGATCCAAAGAGTCATTGGAGAGTTACAGATCATTTGGGAAGATAAAAATTTGAGTGGTTATGGGTTAGGTACCTATGTTTGAGCCATTTGAAGGAAATTAATATTTTATTATGTCTCATGGTTTTCCATTTTCCTAAGCATGGGTTTTCGCAAATGGTTTTTGCCTCTTTATTCAAGTTACTATTGTCACTAAGGATTGCACCCGTGATTCTAAGTTCAAAAACAAGCAATCCTGTGAAACATGGAAACACCTTCGAGCCTGTGGGTTGCTCAAAGTGAAGGTGAATCTCTGGAGATCAGGCTGACTTCCTGTTTGGTGAATCTCTTGTAAATACTAGTGATAAGAAAAGGGATAGAAAGGGATAGAAAGCTTGTATGTAATGAAAATCTATTCTAATGAAGGTGATGCACCAAATATCTTATATGAGATCTGCAACCTGCCTAACTCACAAAAACCTTCAACAATAACCTTGATTGCTTCACAACTCAACTGAACATGTAGGTGCATAAACATTTCCTAGAAAGGGATGAATTTAATGCATGCATGAAGGAAAATAACAAGTTTTCACATCTTCAAGAAATTAAAATCAATTAACACAAACTAGAACCTGCAACTAACACGTATCTCCTTGCACCACAAATTGACTAAATGAGACAAATTAGAGGATAAAAATCACAGGAAAATATCAAATCATTCATTCACTAGATAATACAAGAAGTGCCAAGAAGGAAATCTGCTACTATATTATTGAAAAATAAAGGAGTGTTGTTGTTACAAAACTCAAATACTGCTGAGCTACAATGCTTTTTTGTAAAAATGTGTATGCAAAAGAGAAATAACCAGAGAGAAAAAAGAAGGAGAGAAGGAATATATAGAAATCATGATGAATCCCCTTCAAAAACCCTAAAAACACTGCATAAGAAAAGCCTTGGGTGAAACTGCCCCAAAAATGGCATAAAAAATCATGCATAATCTATAAAATAATAATCTTTACTGCTCAAAAGGACTACCACTGATCCTCCTGTAAGAAAATCTGCATATCTAAATACAAAAAATAATTATCCCCATGTGAAACTTGCATGATGAACTGAACTGTGACTATATTTAAAAGAAATCCCACTAAAAAAATCTTATGCATCCCTTGGCAACTTCTCTCTGTGTTGAAAACTTCTTTTAAAAATGGTTGTGGAAATGATCTCCCTGTTACGCGAGCTTTCCAACGGTATGTAACACTTGAATATTCAGATAATCAATTCCATTAATATTTCATGTAGAAATCATCCCCTTGCTTGGCGGGCTTTTCACTGTTCGAACAACCAGTTCTGAGTCCACCGTGTAATTTAATATTATTGCCAGCCACTGGATCACCTGCATTGACCATGGCCACTTGCATTCAAATTTTTCATTTACTTCTTAGCGGGCCCCATCGTTTGTCGCCAAGTCGCTATGATTATCAATCAAGCATTTTTATCTTACGGTATAGCGACGGTCGTCGATCTGTCAGGAACTTGCTTGCCTTTTAGTCTGCTTGTTTTCTCTTATCTTCCTGGGCCCATGAGAATGAGTGATACTAATGAACTTTGAACTATTGAACCATTTTGAATCATTGAACCACTTTGAAGCGGTTCAAAGTTCAAGTTCAAAGTTGACTTAAAAAATATATGCATCCGCTCGTCTGTAGACTTTTTCCACATGTCTGCCTCTGATTTGCTCGCAGGTCCACCTTGTATGTCGTTTGGTTCACCATCTTCTCTCTACCAAGTAGTGCATCTTCATTCGTTCTGAGCCCATTGAACCAATTTGAACTGGTGAACCACTTTTAGCTTCTGACTGTAACTGGCATTGTTGTCTAACGGGTCATCAGAATAGCATTGAAACACTTATCCTGATGGTCGATGATATTTTCCAAATTGTGCACTCCCTCAATGGTTTCCATTGGGTGATCAGAATAGCACTGAAACACTCATTCTGATGACCGATGATGAACATTCAACTTAATGTTGTTCTATCAAATTATCAAGTGACACCTAAAAATGATATACCGATACCCGATAGCTCCACTCTGACTCGCTCCAATCCACTGGTGACCTCATCGGGATATCAAGGTAGGTGGAAAACCGATTGTTTCGATAGTTGATGGTAGCACTCCATAGATTTCTTTGACGAGTCCCACCACTTGGTTGCCAAGTCGCAATGAATAAATATCGCGCACCTTCCAATCGTGGTATAGTGACCACCACTAGATCAGGAACCTACTTGCTTTTTACCTTTGGTTGTTGCTCTCTGCGTCTGTGCCATGTGTCAACCTCTATTTCGCCTTTGGATCGAATTGGGTGCCACCTTAACTGCCAGGTCATCAGTCGCCATGTCGCGTGAGATAACCGACGAGCATCTTCATCATGCGGTATAGCAACGTCCGTTGATCTGCTCTCAAACTGCTCGACCTTTAACTTCTTAACCGCTCACCTTTTTCGCATGTGCTTTTTCGCCAAGTCATGGAGATAATCGGCGAGCTTCTTTCTATAGCGGTATAGCGACAGCCCTTAGATCCTTCGGACTACCGTTGATCTTTCCTAAACTTGCTTGATCTTTAGCACCAGTTGATCTTCTCTATTGTGGCACATCTTTATTCGTTCTGGAGATCCGAATGGGCACCACCTGTCTGCCACGTCATCAGTCACCACACGTCTTGCTCTGTTGGATCTCTTCTTTTGACCAAACTACTCTCTCGACGAATCATTTACCAATCTCATCGAACCTAAGGTTTCATCGATATGGTTATGTCGATGAAACTAAGCCTTCGGTGAAACTTTTTTGGGACTCATCGCGACCAAGATCTTCTCGATGTCGTACATCCGTGCCATGTCACCAGCCACTGGGCCTCCATCTATCTTCCATGTCATCAGTCTTATACCCTCTGCTCTACCACATCATCAGTCGCGGCGATAATCTGGTGTGTCTCTTTTCATTGCGACATAGCGACAACCGTTATATCTCTACGATCACTGTTGATCTTTCTTCAACTACTCGACCTTTTACCCCGACTGATTTTCTCTTTTATGTCGCGTGTCAACATGTGTCACCGCTTGATTGGCTAATGAGATCCTCCTGGGCACCACCTGTCTTCCACGTCATCAACCACCAAGTCGCGGCGATAATCAGTGAGCATCTAACTATAGCACCTTAGCGACCACCGTTAGATCTTTTCCCTAACCATTGGATATGATCAATCTGCTCGATCTTTACCTTCTTCTTTACGTTCTGATGCAAAATTTGGGTCACCTTGAGATGTGCACGTGCGCGGGGTCCACCAGGCCACGAGCTGCCTCTTCTTGCCAAAAGCTCATAAGCTTTGACACTATAGTTATATGTGACTTTGGTTTTAAATACAAAAGATCTCCTCCCCACAACCAATGTGGGATAAATGTTCTTCATGACCCCTGTTGTTATATGTGACCTGCACGTGAGCATTTATCATGAAAATCTCTGAGCTTGATGCTTGAAAACTTATGAGTCCTTCTTTGTCACTACTTGATCAGGTGGCAAGGAGATTTTGGCATTCTTAAATCAGCATGTTGAGCTCAACCTCTTTGGGAGCCCATTTTAACCCACATGCTATCTTACTTTCCTGTATCTGCACATGAAGCAAACAAGTTAGAAAAAACAGTACATTTCTTCCTGGTTCATGATTTGACCTTCTCAAAATGAATGCAAGGCTTCATTAGGGAACCAAATTTGGCATGTGCAAAATTTTGGTAACATTTTAGGTGACCTCTCAAGGGCATTTGCCTACTAAATAGTGGAATCCAGTAGCCTAGCATATCCATTGGGCATTGAGTCAATTTCGCCTTTCTCAAAATCTAGAACTGTATCTCAACATTCTAAACAAAACTGAAAAGGAAACTACAAAGTCTCTGCATACAGCTGAGCCTGCACACTATGTGATATGCACTTCTTGAAAAACCAAAACTAAAAAATGAACTCAAACTGAAAAAACTACTCTATCCTACCCTAACCAAGTGTAAAACCTGGTTATACAGAACCATTCACTGTTTTTGAGAAATAACATCCTTTTCTTCCCAGCTTAGGATGTTTCAAACTCTTATGAACAACTGACAAGAAATGATGAATGAAGAGGTTCCTCACATAATGTTGTAAGACTATTGTAAGTATGAAAATAAGGTGGCCTACCTCTTTTGTTTGCTCATAGATACTACTATCTGTGAGGTTATAGGTAAGATGATAACCTTTTACTGAAGCTTCATTTTTAGGCATAAGCTCATCTTGTATTGTCTTTTTGGCCTCCAATCTGGAAAGATATCTTATAGGATAGCCCCTTGTATGAATGAAGCATACTATTGATGGATTGTAGGTCTTTGAAATGCTTTTCCACCATATCATTGATATGTTAGACACTTATTCCGATGGCCGATGATATTTTCCAAACTGCGCACTCCCTCAACAGTTTCCATCGGGTCATCAGAATAGCACTAAAACACTCATTCCGATGGTCGATGATGAACACCCAACTTAATGTTGTTCTATTGAATTATCGGGCGGCACCTAAAAATGATATACCGATACCCGATGGCTCCACTCCGACTCGCTCCAATCCATTGGTGACCTCATCAGGATATCAGGGTAGGTGGAAAACTGGCTGTTTCGATCGCTGATGGTAGCACTCCATAGATTTATTTGATGGGTCCCACCACTTGGTCGCCAAGTCACAGTGAATAAACATCGTGCACCTTTTGATCACGGTATAGCGACCACTGCTAGATCTTCAGGAACCTGCTTGCTTTTTACCTTTGGTTGTTTCTCTCTACGTTTGTGCCATGTGTCAACCTCTAGTTTGCCTTTGGATCAAACTGGGCGCCACCTTAACTGCCAGGTCATCAGTTGCCATGTCGCGTGAGATAATTGGTGAGCAACTTCATCATGCAATATAGCGACGTCCATTGAGCTGCTCTCAAACTGCTCGACCTTTAACTTCTTAGCCACTTGCCTTTTTTGCACGTTCTTTGTCGCCAAGTCGCGGAGATAACCAGCGAGCTTCTTTCTATAGTGGTATAGTAACAGCCCTTAGATCCTTCGGACTACCATTGATCTTTCCTAAAATTGCTCGATCTTTAGCACCGGTTGATCTTCTCTCTTGTGGCGCATCCTTATTTGTTCTGGAGATCTGCCTGGGCACCACCTGTCTGCCACATCATCAGTCGCCGTCTTGCTCTATCGGGTCTCTTCTTTTGGCCAAACTACTCTCTCGATGAACCATTTACCAGTCTCATCAAACCTAAGGTTTCATCGATATGGTTATGGCGATGAAACTGAGCCTTCGGTGAAACTTTTTTGGGACTCATCGCGGCCAAGATCTGCTCAATGTCGTCCATCTGTGCCATGTCACCAGCCACTGGACCTCCATCTATTTGCCATGTCATCAGTCGCCAAGTCGCGGCGATAATCCGGTGTGCATCTTTTCATTGCGACATAGCGACAGCCGTTATATCTCTGCGATCACCGTTGATCTTTCTTCAACTACTCGACCTTTAACCCCAGCTGATTTTCTCTTTTGTCCCGCATGTCAACATGTGTCACCGCTTGATTGGCTCATGAGATCTGCCTGGGCACCACCTGTCTGCCATGTCATCATTTGCCAAGTTGCGGCGATAATCGGTGAGCATCTAACCATGGCGCCTTAGCAACCACCGTTAGATCTTTTTCCTAACCATTGGATATGATCAATGTGCTCGATCTTTACCTTCTTTATGGTCTGATGCAAAATTTGGGTCGCCTTGAGATGTGCGTGCGCGCGGGGTCCACTAGGCCATGAGTTGCCTCTTCTTGCCAAAAGCTCGTAAGCTTTGACACTATAGTTATATGTGACTTTGGTTTTAAATACAAAAAAGCTCCTCCCCACAACCAATGTGGGATAAATGTTCTTCACGACCCCTGCTGTTATATGTGACCTACACGTGAGCATTTGTCATGAAAATCTTTGAGCTTGATGCTTGAAAATTTTTGAGTCCTTCTTTGTCGCTACTTGATCAGGCGGCAGGGAGATTTTGGCATTCTTAAATCAGCATGCTGAGCTCAACCTCTTCGGGAGCCCATTTTAACCCACATGTTGTCTTACTTTCTTGTATCTACACATGAAGCAAAGAAGTTAGAAAAAATAGTACATTTCTTCCTGGTTCATGATTTAACCTTCTCAAAATGAATGCAAGGCTTCATTAGGGAACCAAATTTGGCATGTGCAAAATTTTGGCAACAGTTACCACTATGATTTTCTCTCCCTCAATTTACTATGAATTGGAGTCATGCAATAGTAGTTTTGTATGATTCATTTGCAAGTATCAAGGTGTTGTCGAGTTTGTCTAGAGAAGTGAAGCAAAGTGTATTGTTTTAGAATTCTCTTTTTTGAAGAACAATAATATACTTGCCCTCTTTTTTTGGTAGATTTTTTTTCTCGAAGGGGTTTCTACATGTAAATTTGGTTGCTGATTTTTTATATTTTGTTGAATGTTGCAACTACATGTTTATGTCAGATTTGGAAATCTAATTTTCAGATTTCAATCACATAAAGAAGTTAATTTTGCAATCTTTCTTCACCTTGTTTTCAACAACTTTTAACATTTGTAGTTACTACTTCCAATGCATTCACTATATCCCATATTATTTTTTGTTCATCAATCGTATTTGTATTTTCACCTTCCTTATGTGGAAATTATGACCATACAATATCAACAAACATTTTTTCTCCCCTTAAAGAAATAAACTAAAATATGAATGTAAAAGACGTCCCCATTTTAGAGGAAAAAATATATATATTATGCCAGGACACCAAGTAGATAATTCTAGTAAGTTGCTGAAAAGTCTACAAAGCTATTTTTGTTTCTTCCATCACAATAATTGGATCCATATTTGTGGTCATATTTTACTCAGTTTACTAGCAGGAATTGAAAAAAATGCATTCTCTTGCTTCACATTTATGCACACGCCTTATTCAATTTGCTTTAAGAGTATGGAGATTTAGCAGTTTAACAAAGGAATTAAATTGTTTTGAATGTCATATTAAAAATGGTATATAAAACATACAAATTGCAGGGTATGTGGAGGATCATGGTGGGCCAAAACAAGCCCTTAAGTGGCAATGAAATTTCAAAAAAATAGAGTTATGCAACTTGATGTGAAAATTTGAATATCTTATGAACATTATTTGAAAAATATGTAAGAACATAATTTGTAGCAAATTGAATATAGTTTCTAAGCTACTAGTTGTTTCCTAAAAAAAAATAAAAATTATTTGATGAAAATTTGAAATTTCAATGCAGTAGTACTAACATTTCAGGAAAAAGATAAGAAGTAGGTGTATGTCTGACCACCCTAAACACAATCAAATCATAATATTTTTTTATAAGATTTTAAATTTAAGTAGTAGATTCATGTCCAGATGTGACACATATTTTTTTGTAATTATTTTTAAGTAAATAATTAATTATGAATTTTTTACTGCACCTTTTCAGAAATAGAAAAACTCATGTGTCTGACCACCTTAACTTGGTCAAAACTTTATGAAATTCAATTTTTTTAAATACTATAGTATGTGAAGCATAGAATGTGATGCATCTTTTGGATTCAAAAAATGTGATGTCGTTTCAAAGTTATAGTTGTTTTCCAATCAACGTATCAATCAGGACTTTAGTTAGAATTCAACTAGAAAATGAATAATAATTATTTATTAAAGTCAAAATAAGGCAAAATTTATATTTTTGGAAAGCTAAGAATGCCCTTAAAAAACTCTTTTCGTTTTATCAATTTTGGCTAAAAAAAAAAAGTCGTCAGCCACCAGGGTGAAGTCTGGAAAAATAAGGAAAACTCAAAAACACGTTTTTTGTGTTGACTTTTTCAGGCTTGGAATGTCCTAGCCAAATCCCAAAGCAATCCCAAGTGAAAAATGGAGGGAAAAAATTATGTTTTAAAAAAGGATATCCGTTCAAATCGGATATCTGTTTAAACCGGATATTCGTTTTGAAAAAAATTTATAAAAATATTTTAGTAAATTGGTCATAACTTTTGCATTTCATATCAAAATTTTGACTTTTTATAGGCGTTGGAAAGGTGATTAAAATCTCTACGATATGGAATAGGTAGTGTTTCAATATTTAAAAAATAATAATTATAATTAATTTAAATTCATCCTTCATTTTTAAAACATCAAAAGCTTACTACTTTTTCATATGAATTCCCTCTTTCATAATTTTTTTGTAACAATCATCTCAAAATACTTGAAACACTAAATAAGTAATAATAAAAAAATATTAGGAAATTTGCTTAATTTGATAAATTTTGATAAACCATGTTATCTCTCTTTGTTTCTTTCTCTACATCTCTTTCCTGAGATGTAAACCTATCACTCATTATTTGTTTCTTCCTCCATCTCTTTTGTCCATATTTATACATCTCTCTCTAGACCTATCTCTCTAACTCTCATTGAATCCCTCATTCCTTCTCTCAATCTCTACACTTATATTTCTACATCTTCATCACTTCCTCCTCTATCTCACACTCTCTTCCCTAAGATCTAGACTAGTCTCTCTACATTTCCTTCCCATCTCTAGGAACAAAATCCAAAGGGGACAAGGAGAGGAGGAGAGAGGTGAGAAGGATAGGTTAATTTGTGGGAAGCAAGAGAGAGAGAGAGAGAGAGAGAGAGAGAGAGAGAGAGAGAGGGGAGGGGGTAATTAGGTGACGGGCGAATAGAGAGAGAAAGGGGGGTGATTGGGGTGAAGAGAGAATGAGAGGGAGAGTTTGGGATTACTAGGAGGTAGGAGGAGAGGAGGAGAGGGGAAAGTATCAACAAAGAGAGAAGACAGATGGGGAGAGAAGTGAAGAGAGATATAGAGAGTAATTAGGGGGTGGGGAGAGGGGGAGAGGGAAGTATCTATAAAGGCATAGGAGGAGAGAGAGGAGAGAGAGAGAGAGAGTAATTGAGGGGAAGAAATAATGTGAGAGAGTTGAGTTTAATTAGTGGATAAGAATAGAAGGAGAGGGGTAAGTATCAACAAAAGGAGAGAGGGAGAGATGTGGAGAGAAGTGAAGAGAGAGATAGAGAGAGGATAATTAGGGGGGGAGTGGGGAGAGGGAAGTATTAGCAAAGAGATAGAGAGAGAGGGTAATTAGGGGGATCTCTCCCCATTTCTCCCCCCTCTTCCTTTGTTGATACTTCCCCCCTCTCTCTTCTCCTTTGTTGATACTTCCCTCTCCCCCCTCTCCCCTCCCCCTAATTACCTTCTCTGGACCTCTCTCTTTGAACCTCTCTCCTTATCTCTCCCTCTCTCCCTTTGTTGATACTGTAGACACCTAAAATTGTCATGTCTAATTAAATAAATATTTTATTTATTTAATTATCTAAGCCTAATTCTTCTATTAATTAAAAAAATCTTTATTTATTTAATTAATTCATTTATCCTCTTCTAGCCTTATTTCTCATTTAAATAAATACATTTATTTATTTAAATTATCATTTTCCTAAATTAAATAAATATCTTATTTATTTAATTATCCCACTTCTTCTAATAATTAAATAAATCTTTATTTATTTAATTAATTCATTAACCTTTTCCACCTATGACACATGTCATTCATCTCTTAATTCATACACTACCTACCCCTCTCATTATTTTATTATTTCTTCTACCTACCCTCTAATCATAGCCGACCTCCTTTTACACCTCTCAATCTTATCCCTCCATTTCATATTGTGTCTTCTATTTAAGGAGATGCTTCCTTTATTATCAAACCCTAATCATTCTATGCATTCTAATCAATCATCCTAATCACTGATCTTAAGGACTTGACTATACTACGATCCTACTTGCAACCACATTTTGTTCTTTGTTGAGCTCTTGTGCACATAAAATCTGAGAGCAAATATATCAAGCAAGATCAATGGAGATAGGAAGAATGGAGATCAAAACCCTATTGGACATGTAATGGTATAATCTTCGTGATTTCATTTGATTTGCATTGTCTTAGGTAATCTTCATATGTTATGGTGGATCTTTGTTGATTGTTAGGCTAGGGTTTGGTGGTTGAATTCATTTAGCCTTTCAATATTGTTATTATTGTTATCCATTTTCACCATATACATTTTGGCACGCCCAGTGGGACATGGATTTTTTCTTAGATCTATGTTTTTTGCAGATTTTTCTAACCCTATATTGTTATTTTGTAAAACAATTTGGAGAATAACCTTGTGCAGCTAGGGTTTTGGACATAAAATCAAGATCTTGGAGAGATTCAATCATATCTCATAAACGGCTTGGAAATTTTACACCAAATTTTTTTTGCAGGTTGAAAAAAGTATCAGGCGCTCTCAATCCAAAATTCAGAATTTTTGAAGTGCATTTTCATTTTCTATTAATTTTTTATTATTTTTCATAAAAAAATTTATTTTGAGAGCAAATGAGAGAATTTTTCAGATTTTCTTATATTTTTGGAAATCTCTCATAATTATACATAGGATTTTTTCTTTGTGATTTTAATTTTGATGCAAAATATTTCCCTAAAAATCGGATCTTTAAAAATTAGGGTTTTTCCTTATTTTGATCAGATCTCACAAACCGATTCGAATTTTAACATAAACTTTTTTGTGAAAGTCAAGAAAAGCATTAGAAAGATTTGGTAAAAAATTCAGATTTTTTGGATCGATTTTGCATTTTATAAGAATTTTTTATGATTTTTCATAAAAAATTAATTGTGAGAGCAAATTAGCGAATTTTTCAGATTTTCTTACATTTTTTGAAATATCTCAGAATTATACATAGGATATGTTCTTTTTGATTTTAAATGTGATGCAAAATCATTCCTCAAAAATCAGATCTTTGAAAATTAGGGTTTTGCATTATTTTACTCATATCTCACAAACTGCTTAGATTTGTTGCAGAAATTTTTTTGTGCAAGTTTGGAAGACCATCGAGACTCTCCAATAAAAATTTCAGATTTTTTGGATCGATTTTGCATTTTATATGAATTTTTTATTATTTTTCATAAAAATTAATTTTTGGAGCAAATTAGCAAATTTTTTGTATTTTCTTACATTTCTAGAAATCTCTTGAAATTTTACAGGTGGTCTTTTTTTTATGATGAATCAGATATTTGAATTGGTCAACAAAATGCATTATTGAAGGCCCCTATTTCACAAAGTCTTTTGGATCTAAAATTTACCTAACTTGTGTGCTTGCAGGAAGGGGTGATTATTTCAAACAATCCAAACTACTAATAAATCTTTGTTGCAGATCCTTGGCAAGGGTTTTTGGATTTTTAATATGTGCCTTGTTTTCATAGACTAGCAAACACTTCAATTGGTGCACTAAAATTGAATCATTGTCTTTTGTGTCTTGAGCAATAGGCTCTTTTTGTTTAATCTTGAGAGGGCCTGTCTTCCCGTGTGGTCATTAGGACTACTAGTGAGAAGAGAACGACCCAAGTGGTAGTGAGGAAAACCCACCTCATCCGAACCACTATAATCAAATGTATTCATGGTGAAAACTATGAATAACGTGTGCTGATTAGTTCATACCGACACTATGTCTCCCCATAAACCCGTTTGATCAAATTTATTTGATCATTTGTAGGGCGTAACCCCTACCGACTGGGAGCCTTCTATATTTACAGAGCTGAAAGTGCCGCATGTATGGCCACACGAGTGGATGCCCTTACTAGCACCTTTTTGTTTTAGAAGCCCAAATCCTTCTAGTTGTTGGGGTAGGAGGTCGGACCTCTGGTAGCGGCCCACACACATACGGTTCTTAGTAGAGATACAAAGTTCGCCACGGGGAGTTTTCGTGGGGACTGATGCTTGGCTGACCCGAGAAGTGAGTGCCGAGGGTGGAGCCAGTGAGGTCAAGCATCTAAGTATCCGCTCTGAATAGCGTAGCCTCGGGGGTAAAACCTCATGTGGGATCAACAACTATTGTCTTGGCCAGCCATAAGAATTGTGTTTGACTTATTTTAAACATTCAAAACATTCAAAACCAAACAGCAAAACATTGTGTCTTTTGTGTTTTCAAGTGTATGCAAAACATTTTTACATCAAACAACACACTTTTCTTGGAGAGTCTAAACACTTGCAAACATTGAGTCCTCATCAACATTGTGTCCTCTTGTCACGAAAAACAGTCAAACATTCAGATTTGGTCACAACTTCACAAATTGGAAAAATTTTACAGTCAAGCAAACAAGAACAATCAGTTTCGGAATTCTTGAGCTTCCTAGGTTGTTTCTCCAGGTTTTCATCTAGCATTCAACTTGTCTTTGGGTCTCACAAAATCCATCATTTCTTTACACCTTACATTACATTCACATTTGTCTAAACTTGAGTCAAAAGGTCACTTGCTTGTCCTCATCATACTTTGTCAACACACTACATACAACAACACTTTGCTAAGTGGTCCCTCATCAAGGTTTCTTACCTTTGGGTCTCATTTGGTCTTACTTAGAGTCAAGGTCAACTTACCTCATCAAGAGAAACTATCCTCTCTTTGGAAGTCACACCTACTCTACTACATACATACTTGGTCTTACACTTTGGACATTGCAAGTACACTTCAGACTCATTTACATTTCATCCAACTCTTGGTCTTCCATACTCTTTCCATTTTTCATCTAGTCTCACACATCTTGGTCAATACCTAGTTCATGGTTGAAACCCATCTTCAAAAATCTAGGAGAGAAACTAAAGAGGCTCAAGAGTCTACAAACATGAGTTCTTATGAGTATGACAATGAGATCTTTTTCAATTCTGATCATACTACATTACCTGACATGGATGCCTATAGAAACAATCCAAATGTTGAGAACATGGACACTATAAACAACAATGCTACACAAAATGACAATGTGGACAACTTTTTAGTACATTCAGCAGATGTGGAAGAATCCATTATGAATCCCCATTTCAATCGATTGGTTGAGGAAATAATGAGGAGAGATAGACAATACTTCTTACACATGATGGCACAAAGTGGAGCCAAGATACCTCATGATTTTGACATGTCTCAAATAATGGAACATAGACCTTTGCAACAACCTCACTCCAATATGGATCAAAGGAGACCTAATAGTGGAGGAAATAGAGGACCACACATGGTACCTGAATCACCATCAGCTTTGCTTCAAAAACCAGAGGTCCCACATACACATGGTCAAACATATGATACTCACCTTCGCAGACCATTATAAAAGTCTTATGGAGAAAAATATTCTCAATCACATATCAATGCTAAGGATCAACCACCAAAGCAATGGGATATTCCAAGGCATGCTCAAAATTTGGACACAAGGAAACCTCATGTCAAATTTGGGGGCAATACAATAGAACATGACATGCCTGTAGAGTATGGTATACATGCACAAAATAGATATGGTGTTCCTCAACATGAATCTATACCAAGTGGTCCATATATGCAACATCATTACAGACCTCCTCCATATGAACATGTGTATGATCAATATCATCCATATATGCAACATGCACCTCCTCCAATGGGTACCTCAAACATAGGATATGGTCCAAGAAGTCGATCTCCACCTAAGAGCAATTTGGAGCAACAAATCAGGGACTTACAAAAGAAAATGGAGGACATAAATACACCGAAGCCAACATACACAATGAGAGACATATGTCCTTATCCATTTGACAAGAGCATTCCAATGCCTCCTTTTCCTACACACTTTGTGACGCCTAAATTTGATAAGTATAGAGGAAAAGGGGATCCTAAGGCACACATAAGACAATTTTTCACAGCTTGCATTGAGGTAGTAGCAGAAGAGACATATTTGATGAGATTATTCCCACAAAGCTTAGGTGATCAAGCTATGGAATGGCTCTCCCAACTTCCACCTGGTATTAAGTCATGGGGTGACCTAGCAGAAGCATTTATTCAACATTTCTCCTACAATATAGAGACAGACATATCAGTCACTACTTTGTGCAACACCAAGCAAAAAGAGGGAGAATCTTTTGCATCATTTTTACAAAGATGGAGAAATCTAGCTAGCAGATGCTCTTGTGAGATTCCACAAAAACAAATGGTAGAAATGTTCACCCAAAATGTTAACAAAGAGATTGGTTATGACTTAAGGAAATCTTGTTTGTCCACCTTCAAGGACGTCATTGAAAAAGGCTTAGCAACAGAAAAGGTCCTAATTGAACAAGGAGTCATTAAAATATTCAAGGAAAACAAAGATGACTTTAAAGGAAAAGACAAGCCAAGATTTTGGAATAAAAACAAGAACACAGTCAATGATGGTGTTGTTGATGCCAACACAGTGCAACCTAAATTCATCTTTTTAGGATCAAGTTCTACAAACAATCAAGTAAATACTCAAACAACTTCTAGATCACAAAGGAAGTACACTCCATTGGGAGAACCACTTGAGTCAGTTTTCAAGAAGCTTGTGGCAAACAAGGTAATCACAGTTCCAGATTTTCCTCCATATGAACCAAAGGTTAAGCCGAATTGGTGGAATGATGATGAGTATTGTGAATTTCATAAGAGCAAGGGTCATAAGACAAGAAATTGTCATCGACTGAAGAACATCATACAGGATCTCATTGATAGAGGTGACATTGAGATTGAGGGACATTCGTCTAATCAAGAACATGAGATGTTTAAGGAACCATTCCCAAAACATGACAAGGGAAAAGCTAAAACCACAGATGACCAAGCCAACTATACTAGAGCACCTTACAACTATGATTCAACTATCAATAATATCTCGATGGACAATTAGGTCTCTACTATTATCATCAAGGACAAAGCATCTGAGAATTCTACTCAGAGACCCAAGATTGTCCTAAAAGGTGTTGGATCTTCTTCCAAACCTACCTCTGAATGTCACATTACAACCTGTTGAGGTAAAATTACTTTGCAAGGTGCTCCAGCTAAAAACACCGCCTCTTCATCAACCAAACCTGAGTATGACCTTGTAGAACAGTTAGGGAAGACACCCGCGCTCATTTCAATCCTTGAGCTCTTACGCATATCCCCCGCACATAAAGCTATTCTTGACAAAATCTTGAGAGACACCGCCGTTCCTACTGATCTGAATGTAGACCAATTTCAAGCCATGGTGGGATACCTTTCCATTCCACACTCCCTTACATTCACAGAAGTCGATGATGCCTCCGTAAGTCAGCCACATAATGCACCATTACACATTGAAGCCTTCATACACAAACATAGAATCAAACGAGTCCCGATAGATGGAGGAGCAGGTCTAAACATTTGTACATTGAGCACAATTAAACAATTGGGATATTCTGATAAAGTTGTGAATTCTACAAACAAAATCACCATCAAGGCATATGATGATGAAGAGCGTTCATCCAAGGGCATAGTCACCTTACCTCTCAGAGTTGGGCCAGTTACAAAGGATGTGGTTTGTCAAATCCTTGATCTAGATCTCACATACAACATACTCTTGGGACGTCCATGGATTCATGAGATGAGCGCAGTCCCATCTACATATCATCGATGTATCAAGTTTCCACACAATGGAGTTGAAGTGACCATCAAAGCAGATCCAAATCCATTCATATATTGCAACAATCTGCAACCTCAATCAGAAATAACAATCCCAGTCAATCGCGAAGCTGTTCCTTCATCAGCATATGTGGATCCTGAATCCTTAAAAGCTTCTACATCCAAACAAGCAGAGCTCAAAGACAAGTTCAAGATTAAAGACATGGGATGTGGTGAGTATATCTTTCATGTTGATCAACTCCCACTGTCTCCTAAGACATTCAGTCTACAAGAACAATCTATAAACAATTTGCAAGGAATTGGGTGTGAACCACATAGTGTTGTGGCTACTAAGTCTAAATGCAAATCTCCTCTAGTGGTGCAAGCATCTCTTGATATCAACAATCCTAAGAGGGGTTCCAACAAAGAATCTATTGAGCGTATCGCCAACCCTCTTGAGAACTCACATAGCCTTACCATATCATCCACTCATTCCATTTCCACTCCACTTCCAGACTTGGATCAACAAGAATTACAAAAGCCCTTACTCATTGGGGATCAAAAATCAAGCTTTGAAAAGAAAAATCTAAAAGTCAAAAATAAAGAAAAGTGCTTCAGTCCAAATCAAAATCAAAAGCTATTAGACTCTACAAAAATCAAAGTCAAGGATAAAAATCGTATGAAGCAAAAAGAGAAAGAGTTGATCTCCCCTAATATCAAAATAACTGGGGGCAAAAATTCTACAATTGCAAGTCAAAAAGATTACTTGTTGATCCTAAGTCTCCATCATGCTATCCTACTTTCACTTCTTTTCGCAATCATAAGCCTTCATCACTCATCCACTTGTTCCGCACATCTATTCCCTTATGGCAATACATCATGGACCTTTAATGGAGCTTCCTCAAGGGACTTTGTTATTAGGGATGCCCAAACTTCTTCAGGTGACACGCATATGGGCCTGTGTAGTCCACACACTAGTAATTCTATCTCAATTCCTTCATCAAGGAAGACAGTCACTCAAGCTACACATCATTCAATCAAGGAACAATGCAGCTACAATCACAAGGTCAAGCCTCGCACATTTGAGGTAGGTGACTTGGTTCTCAAAGAAAATCCCAAACATCAGCAAGACAGAGAGAAGAAGGGCAAGTTCGAACCAAACTGGCTGGGTCCCTACATTATTACAACAGCATATGGATCTGGTGCATATCAGCTCTCAACTACAGAAGGTGAACCTTTGGAGGATCCAATCAACAACATGCACCTTCGTAGGTTCTACACATAGCTCTTCAGAGTATCCTAATTCAAAAATACAAAAAAAAATTATAAAACAAAAAAATCGTTACTTGGTGAAAACCTAGCAAACAGGCACCTTGTGACACAAAAAACATTGAAAAATTGAAAAAAGTAAAGAGAAATAATTTCGTCCAATGGTGAAAACCACTTCGGTGGCGCCCTGGGCAAGTACCATGGTGAAAACTGGGTCACCAGTGCCATGTGTAGAGACATTGCTCCTCCCTCCTTCAGGATTCACTTTCATCCTTTCACTTCACACACACTCACAACCTGTTCATCCATAATAAACTTACCTAGTCCCATCATGGCTTGTTATTGATCTACCCAAGATTGGTTAGCCATTCTTAATAAATCTCCCTTTTCACATCCCTTTCCATCCATAATAAATCAGATCCTATCTGTGGCTAAGGCAAAATCCTACGTCTAGTGATGGGTGTGGAACTGAGAACATCACATGTTTCGAGGAGTATAGTTTCTTCCAGCTTCCTTCAGTCTATCTGCACACAATCCGCAATAAAGCAACATTTGCATCACAGATCCGCAATAAAGTTTCATCTTCTCCGCAATAAAGTATCAGTTTCATGGATTCAGTCAGTTT
Organism: Cryptomeria japonica; assembly: GCF_030272615.1. NCBI lineage: Eukaryota > Viridiplantae > Streptophyta > Pinopsida > Cupressales > Cupressaceae > Cryptomeria > Cryptomeria japonica. The sequence continues at coordinate 309,983,661 of NC_081409.1, read as the reverse complement.
TAGATGAGACACGGCAGCAACAATGGGCTTCAACAAATCAAATATTTCAACAGACTCAGACAACATTATGGTTCAGTGCTATCTATCCTTTCTGTGAAAGTAAACATTGTGACCACAATCAAATAAGACTTATACAGGTGACAAGAGACACTAAACTTGAGGACTACAGTGGATGTTGGTGTCGAGTCTTGGTTTTCTTTTGATTTCATCTTTTTTTTTTTTGGTGACATGTGTTTTAGCTTTTCCGGGATGTCTTTTATTAGAGATTCTATCTCTAGGATGTCTTTGACTAGAAAAGGCGAGGATGGGGTATCGTCACCTATTTGTATTTGCTGTCTGTGGATTGTCTCTTAGTAATGCTATGACTTGTCCAAGGATATGAGGACACTGTGAGTCTAGTGTGAACTGGGGAATTCCTTGTTTGTGACTGTCTTATCTCCATGCAAACAGGTACAATGACTTTCTGGGTTGAACATATGCCTCGATTGTCATAACCTACTTGCCATAATAAAGCTCAATGATGATAACACACAAGAAGCTCTTTCACTTTCATATCTTCTGTCTTCCATCCCCCTTTCTTGATTGACTTCCATCGTCCTTCTCGAGTCCGCGTAGCCTACTATCACATGACTGAGTATAATGACACACCAAAAACATTTGCATTTCATGTAGCTGCACCTGCATTACCACATATAAGCATTTCATACATACATATAGATATCACAACTGCATCACATCCTGCACACAACACCTGTTAGCACAATTTACATTTGCATTATCATATTCATCTGCATTACTTACATTCACATTTGCATCATGCATACACATATAAAACATAAACGAACAAAAATAAAATAAAATACTGCATTGCATCATATACATATTTGCATCCATACCATAAGCATCACATAAGAACATCTCATCACATAGGTACACATGCATATAGCTACCGCAAAGATGAATCATCTCATATATATATATAAAGTGTCATGATACAATGATGTCAAAATCATATGACTACAATCACCCGCAGGTGTCTACATCATTATACAAAATGGTACAAAATTGATACAGAGGAACTCACTGATCACTCCTGCCAACACTATTGGTACTGCTAATCCTATCCATGTCATGGTATCCCATGCCGCGTGTCCTACCCTCATCTCCAATCTTGGATCCTAGAACACTCGGCTAAGGGCATCCCTGTCTCCATCTCGATCATACGGAATCAGCTCCCCATCAGTCGGTATCCGCATAATCCTATATACATCCTCCAGGGTGACTATCATCTCACCCATCGGCAGATGAAACGTGCACGTCTCAGAGTGCCATCTCTCTACAAGCGCAGTCAGCAAACCCATGTTTGCCTGAAACTCAGGCACATATAGTACATGTCTCAAGCCCATCTCCTCGATGGCAGCTCGGTCCCCAAGTGTCAACTCAGGTCGCAACCTCTGCGTCGATGGGAATCTCTCCTGTGACTCTAGCATCGGCAAATACTCCTGCAGTCAAGCAAATCAATCATATCAGTTATAGTGGCATTCACTGTTTATCACAAAATACTACTTTTATCTAAATGCATATGGCTATCTATCCTAGTGGTACTCCCTGTTCATCACAAAGTACTACGTGTGTGACACTCCCTGTTCATCACAAAGTGTTACTCACATTTGCACTCCCTGTTCATCACAAAGTGCTGCTCATATTTCAGTACTCCCTGTTCATCACAAAGTACTCTATCTTGGTACTCACTGTTCATCACAAAGTGCCTTGATCTATCCTAGTCTTCCTAGAGGACCTGCTTGAGTGTATCCCCTCAGCAGCTTATCCAATCGACAGCATATGTTTATCACAGAACTGCCGATTTGACCTAGAAGATGCAAATTCACATTTTTGGACACAAACGCGTTTTCCTGACATAAACGCGCATTTATTATATTACCTAGCATGCATTAATGACAACAATAAATGCATCAAAGTACGAGGAGGTTTGGTGGTACTCACCGGCTCTCCTGCCTCTACTGGCCTCTGAAATCGACGAACATGGTCAAATCTATGCACAAAAGCCATCGCTGCTGACTGCTCCTGCTCTATTTTCGCTCTGCAATATGCTCTTGTGGATGTGTAGATGACAATGAGGATGTATTTTCCCCCATGGTCTATCTTATAGACTACCCCTAGCCCTCGCTTTCGTTTCCCGAGTCAGTCTTCGTTATCCCGTGACTTTGTCACTTTATCTGATCAGTCCATTCTCGCCTTTCTTTCTTATCGAGAGATTTTTTGCAATCTTTTCAGACATTTTCATCCAATCTCTCGAGGGGGCATATCATTCCCATCCTGGGGCAAATCTGTATCAGTTCATCTTATCTTCTTTGAAACAACGCGACAAGCCGCATTGTCTCAAAGAGGGGCAAAATGTAGACACCTAAAATTGTCATGTCTAATTAAATAAATATTTTATTTATTTAATTATCTAAGCCTAATTCTTCTATTAATTAAAAAAATCTTTATTTATTTAATTAATTCATTTATCCTCTTCTAGCCTTATTTCTCATTTAAATAAATATATTTATTTATTTAAATTATCATTTTCCTAAATTAAATAAATATCTTATTTATTTAATTATCCCACTTCTTCTATTAATTAAATAAATCTTTATTTATTTAATTAAGTCATTAACCTTTTCCACCTATGACACATGTCATTCATCTCTTAATTCATACACTACCTACCCCTCTCATTATTTTATTATTTCTTCTACCTACCCTCTAATCATAGCCGACCTCCTTTTACACCTCTCAATCTTATCCCTCCATTTCATATTGTGTCTTCTATTTAAGGAGATGCTTCCTTTATTATCAAACCCTAATCATTCTATGCATTCTAATCAATCATCCTAATCACTGATCTTAAGGACTTGACTATACTACGATCCTACTTGCAACCACATTCCGTTCTTTGTTGAGCTCTTGTGCACATAAAATCTGAGAGCAAATATATCAAGCAAGATCAATGGAGATAGGAAGAATGGAGATCAAAACCCTATTGGACATGTAATGGTATAATCTTTGTGATTTCATTTGATTTGCATTGTCTTAGGTAATCTTCATATGTTATGGTGGATCTTTGTTGATTGTTAGGCTAGGGTTTGGTGGTTGAATTCATTTAGCCTTTCAATATTGTTATTATTGTTATCCATTTTCACCATATACAGATACTTTCCCATCCACCCTCTTCTCCTACCCATTAATTACCCCCAACTCTCTCTCTCTAATTCTCCCTTCCCCAATTACCGTCTCTCTGTCACACCTATCTCCCCTCTAACTTTACCCCAACTCTCTCTCATTCTCTCTTCACCCCAATCACCCTCTCTCTCACAACTCTCTCCCCCCTGAGCCCTTTTTTTATACTTCCCTCTCCCATTCTCCCCCACTCCCCATCCCCCTTAATTACCCCCCCCCAATCTCTCTCTCTCTCGATACTTCCCTCTCCCCCTCCCCATAATTACTATATCTCTATCTCTCTTCACTTCTCTCCCCATCTCTCCTTCTCTCCCTCTGTTGATACTTTTTTCTCTCCTCCTACCCCCTTATTTCCCCAACTCTCATCCCCCCAATTACCCTTTCTCTCTTTAAAATATCTCCCTCTCTCCCTTTATTGATACTTTCCTCACCCCTCTCTACCACTCCCCCTAATTACTCACTCTACCTCCCTCCCTCTCTCTCATTCTCTTTCCCCCAAATTACCCTCTGTCTCTTACACCTCCTCTCTTACACCTCTTTCCCCTCTCCCCACTCCTCCTACCCCCTAATAATCCCCAAATCTCTCTCTCTCTCTCTCTCTCTCTCTCTCTCTCTCTCTCTCTCTCTCTCTCTCTCTCTCACACACACACACACACACACACACACACACACACACACATATAATAACCCTATCTTTCTCTAACCTCTCTTCCACCATTTGATCCCTTAGGAGACCACATGACCCATTAGAACATCATATTGTCCTAAGGGGTCATATGGTGTCTTAAGGGGTCATATGGTGTCCTAAGGGGCCACACATGTGTTAGAACACTGAGTATGACCCTTAGGACAACATATCAACATCATGGTGTCCTAAGGGGTCATATGGTGTCCGAGGGGTCATATTGTGTCCTAAGGAGTTATATGGTGTCATTAGGAGTCACATGGGGTCCTAAGGGGCAACACATGTGTTATAACACCATATGACCTCTTAGGACACCATATGACCCATTAGGACATCGTATTGTCCTAAGGGGTCATATGGTGTCTTAAGAGGTGATCATATGTTATCATTAGGGGTCATAAGGGGCCACACATGTGTTAGAACACCATATGACCCCTTAGGACACCATAGGGACATCATATGGTCCTAAGGGGTTATATGATGTCCTAAGGGATCATATGTTGTTCTTAGGGATCATATTAGGTCCTAAGGGGCCACACATGTGTTAGAAGACCATATGACCTAGTAGGACACCATATGATCCATTGGAATGTTAAAAGGGGTCATGTCATGTACTAGGATATTAAAAGGTGTCATAAGGGGTCATGACGTCTACTAGGATTTTAAAAGGGGTCATATAGAGTCCTGAGGGGTCATATGGTGTCCTAAGGGGTCATGAAGTGTCCTAAGGGGCCACACATGTGTTAGGACACCATATGACCCCTTAGGACACCATATGACACATTAGGACATCATATTGCCCTAAGGGATCATATGATGTACTAAGGGATCATATGGTGTCGTTAGGGGTCATATGGTGTCATTAGAGGTCATACATGTGTTTGAACACCATTTGACCCCTTAGGACACCCTATGGACATCATATGGTGTCATGGGGGGTCATATGGTGTTCTAAGGGGTCATATGGGGTCCTAAGGGGCCACACATGTGCTAGAAGACCACATGACCCCTTAGGATACCATATGAACCTTTAGGACATCATATTATCCTAAGGGATCACATGGTGTCAAAAGTGGTCATGTCATGTACTAGGATGTTAAAAGGGGTCATATGGTATCCCGAGGGGTCAAATGGTGTCCTAGTGGGTCATATGGTGTCCTTAGGGGTCATATGGGATCCTAAGTGGCCACACATGTGTTATAAGACCATATGACCCTTTAGGACACCATATGACACCTTAGGACACCATATGACCCCTCAGGACATCATATTGTCCTAAGGGGTCACATGTTGTCACAAGGGGTCATGTCATGTACTAGGATGTTAAAAGGGGTCATATGGTGTCCTAAAGGGTCATATGGTGTCCTAAAGAGTCATATGGGGTCCTAAGGGGCCACACATCTATTAGAACACCATATGACCCCTTAGGACACCATATGACTCATTAGAACATCATATTTCCCTAAGGGGTCATATGGTGTCCTAAGGGGTCATATGGTGTCATTAGGGGTTATATGTGGTCCTAAGGGGCCACACATGTGTTAGAACACCATATGACCCCTTACAATACCATATGGACATAATATAGTCTTGAGGGGTCATATGGTGTTGTGAGAGTTCATATGGTTTCCTAATAGGTCATATGGGGTCGTTAGGGGTCATATGGGGACATAAGGAGCCACACATGTGTTAGAAGACCATATGACCCCTTGGGACACCATATGACCTATTACGACATCATATTTTCCTAAGGGGTCATATGGTGTCATAAGGGGTCATGTCATGTACTAAGATGTTAAAAGGTGTCATATTGTGTCATGGGGGTTCATATGGTGTCCTAAGGGGCCACACATGTCTTAGAACACCATATGACCCCTTAGGATACCATATGACCCATTAGGACATCATATTGTCTTAAGGGGTCATATGGTGTCCTAAGGGGTGATATGGTGTCACTAGGGGTCATCTGGGGTTTTAAGGGGCCACACGTGATAGAACACCATATGACCCTTTAGGACACCATATGGACATCATATGGTCCTAAGGGGTCATATGGTGTCATTAGTTGTCATGTGGGGTCCTAAGGGACCACACATGTGTTAGAACAGAATATGACCCCTTAGGACACCATATGACGTATTAGGACATCATATTTTCCTAAGGAGTCATATGGTGTCAAAAGGTGTCATGTCGTGTACTAGAATGTTAAAAGGGATCATATGGTATCTTGAGGGGTCATATGGTGTCCTAAGGGGTCATATGGGGTCATAAGGAGCCACATATGTTTTAGAACACCATATAAATCCCTAGGACACCATATGACCCCTTAGAACACCATATGACCCATTAGGACATCATATTGTCCTAAGGGGTCATATGGTGTCATAAGGGGTCATGTCATGTACTAAGATGTTAAAAGGGGTCATATGATGTCCTTATGGGTCATATGGTGTCCTAAGGGGTCATATGGTGTCCAAAGGGTCATATGGTGTTGTTAGGGGTCATATGGGATCTTATGGGGCCACACATATGTTAGAACACCATATGACCCCTTAAGACACCATATAACCCGTTAGGACATCATATTTTCCTAAGGGGTCATATAGTGTGCTAGGTCATATGGTATAGTTAGGGGTCATATGGGATCGTAAGGGGCCATGCATGTGTTAGAACACCATATGACCCCTTAGGACACCATATGGATATCATATGGATATCATATGGTGCCATGAGGGGTCATATGGTGTCCTAAGGGGTTATATGGTGTCGTTAAGGGTCATATGGGGTCCTAAGGGGCCACATATGTGCTAGAAGTCCATATGACCCCTTAGGACACAATATGACCTCTTATGATAGCATATTGTCCTAAGGGGTCATATGATGTCTTAAGGGGTCATGTTGTGTTTTAGGATGTTAAAAGGGGTCATATGGCATTTTGAGGGGTCATATGATGTTGTTAGAGGTCATATGGGATCTTAAGGGGCCACACATGTGTTATAACGCTAAATGACTCCTTAGGACACCATATGACCCATTAGGACATAATATTGTCCTAAGGGGTCATATGGTGTCCTAAGGGGTCATACGGTGTCGTTAGGGGTCATATGACACCACACATGTGTTACAACACTATATGGATATCATATGATCCCAAGTGGTCAAATGGTGTTGTGAGGGGTCATATGATGTACTAAGGGGTCATATGGGGTTTTAAGGGGCCACACATGTGTTAGAGTACCATATGACCCCTTACGACACCATATAACCCATAGGACACCATATGACCCCTTAGGACACCATATGACCCATTAGGACATAATATTGTCCTAAGGGGTCATATGGTGTCATAAGTGGTCATGTGGTGTACTAGGATGTTAAAAGGGGTCATATGGTGTCTTGAGGGGTTAGATGGTGTCTTGAGGGGTCATATGGTGTCTTAAGGGATCATATGGTGTCCTAAGGGGTCATATGGTGTCGTTAGGGGTCATATGGTGTCCTAAGTGCCCACACATGTGTTAAACCACCTTATGACCCCTTAGGACACCATATGACCCATTAGGACATCATATTGTCCTAAGGGGTCATATGGTGTTCTAAGGGGTCATATGGGGTCCTAGGTGACCACACATGTGTTAGAACACCATATGACCACTTAGGACACAATGTGGATATCATATGTTCCTAAGGGGTCATATAGCGTCCTGAGGGATCATATGGTGTCCTAAGGGGTCATATGGTGTCGTTAGGGTCATATGGGGTCATAAGGGGCCACACATGTGTTAGAAGACCATATGACCCCTTAGGACACCATATGACCCATTAGGACATCATATTGTCCTAAGGAGTCATATGGTGTCATAGGGGTCATGTCGTGTACTAGGATGTTAAAAGGGGTCATATGGTGTCCTAAGAGGTCATATGGTATCCTAAGGGATCATGTGGTGTTGTTAGGGGTCATATGGGGTCCTAAGGGGCCACACATGTGTTAGAACACCATATTAACCATTAGGACATCATATTGTCCTAAGGGGTCATGTGGTGTCCTAAGAGGTCACATGTTGTTCTAAGGGGCCATGCATGTGTTAGAACACCATTTATGACCCCTTAGGATACTATATGGACATCAAGGTGTGCTAAGGGTTTGTATGGTGTCCTAAAGGGTCATATGGTGTCCTAAGGGGTCATATGGTGTAGTTAGGGGTTACATAGATTCCTAAGGGGCCACACATGTGTTAGGACACCATGTGACCCCTTAGGACACCATATGACCCATTAGGACATAATATTGTCCTAAGGGGTCATATGGTGTCCTAAGGGGTCATATGGTGTCGTTAGGGGTCATATGGGGTCCTAAGGGGCCAAACATGTGTTAGAACAACATATGACCCCTTAGGACACCATATGGATATCATATGGTCCTAAGGGGTCATATGGTGTCCTAAGGGGTCATATGGTGTCCTAAGTGGCCATATGGTGTCATTAGGGGTCATATGGGGTCCTGAGGGGCCACACATGTGTTAGAGCACCATATGATCCCCCAAGACACCATATGACCTATTAGGACATCATATTATTCCAAGGGGTCATATGGGGTCATAAGGGGTCATGTCATGTACTAGGATATTAAACGGGTTCACATGGTGTCCTTAGAGGTCATATGGTGTCCAAAGGGGTCATATGGTATTGTTAGGGGTCATAGGGGGTCCTAAGGGACTACACGTGTGTTAGAACACCACCTGACCCCTTAGGACACCATATGACCTATTAGGGCATCGGGGTCATATGGTGTACTAAGGGGTCATATGGTATTGTAAGGAGTCGTATGGTGTCATTAGGGGTCATATAGGGTCCTAAGGGTCCACACATATGTTCTAACAACATATGACTCTTTAAAACACCATATGGACATCATATAGTCCTAAGGGGTCATATGGTATTGCGATGGGTCATATGGTTTCCTAAGAGGTCATATAGTGTCATTAGGGGTCATATGGGGTCCTAAGGGGCCACACATGTGTTAGAAGACCATATGACACCTTAGGACACCATATGACCTCTTATGATTTTATATGACCCCTTAGGACACCATATGACCCCTTAGGACGCTTATGACCCCTTAGGACACCATTTGACCCATTAGGACATCATATTTTCCTAAGGGGTCATATGGGGTCCCAAGGGGCCACACATTCGTTAGAACCCCATATGACCCCTTAGGACACCATATCTCTCTCCTCTCTCTCTCCCTCTCTCCCTCTCTCCCCCTTCCCTGTCCCTCTATTCAAAGCTCTCTCTCTCTCTCTCTCCCACCCAATAGCCCTCTCTTTCTCTAACCTCTCTTTTCCTCTCCCTTTATTGATACTTGTTCCTCTCGTTGCTCCTCCTACCCCCTAATGTCATGTTTTGGGATGTTAAAAGGGGTCATATGGTGTCATATGGGGTCCTAAGGGGCCACACATGTGTTATAACACCATATGACCCCTTAGGAAACCATCTCTCTCTCTCTCTCTCTCCCTCTCTCTCTCTCTCTCTCTCTCTCTCGTCCCTCTATTCAGAGTTCTATCTCTCTGTCTTCCACCAAATAACCCTCTCTTTCTCTAACCTCTCTTTCCCTCTCCCTTTGTTGATACTTCCCTATTCCCCCTACGCCCTCCTCTTTCTCTCTCCCTCTCTCTCTCTCCACTTCTCTCCCCATATCTCCCTCTCATAGTCTCTATTGCTCTCTCTCGTATCTCCCCCCTTCTCCCCCTTCCTCATTAGCAATAAAATTCATAGGGGAAAGATAATCCACACACCTCATCAAGAACTAAGATACAAATATAGCTAACACATAAACATATAAATTAGAAAGATAATAAAGATCCATTACCAATAGGGAGAGAGATCTCTACATAGATTAAAGTAGAAATAGACAAGGAGATATAAATAGAGAGAGAGGAGAGGGATAAAGAGAGGTAGAAGAGATAAATATATATATAGGGAGAGATGGACATTTATAAAGATAAATATTCAAATAAGGAGAGATGTAATGTTGAGAGAGATGAAGAGCTAAAGAGAGGGAGAGATAGAAGGATAAATAGAGAGAGATAGACATACTTAGAAAAAGAGATAGAGACATAAATAGAGATATAGATATTAAGGACTATGAAGAGAGAGGGAGAACAACTAAAGGACAAGGATGGATAGAAAGAGGTAGACATATCTAGAGATTGAAAAGGAGAGAGGAAGATAGAGATAAAAATGAAGATAAAGGGAGAGGGAGATGAATAAATATGGAGAAAGAGAGAGGTAAAGACAAAGATAAATATATAAAGAGATAGAGAAAAATGGATAGAGAGGGGTAAAGAGATTGACATATAAAAAGGAAAATGTAGAGAGATGTAAAGGAAGAGGAATATTGATAGATAAAGAGATGTAGATAGTGCAAGAGAGTGATAAAGAGAGAAATAGAGACTATAGACTGAGATAGATAAAGAGGGAGAGAGAAAAAGGTAGATATAGAGAGATATATATAGAGGATATAGAGAAGGATGGAGGGAGAGAGCCAGAGATACATAAAGAGGGAGTAAATAAAGAGATAAAGGTAGAGAAAGATAGAGATACTTAGAGAGGGCGATAAATGAAGAGAGGGAGAGGTAGATTAATCATGTTTAGAGAAAGATATATAAAGATAGATGGACACATAGAAATAGATATTGATAGGGAAAGAGATAGAGATGTGAAGATAGAGATTGAGATAGATATGCATAGAAAGTGATAGAGAGAGTAGGACAAATGGAGAGAGAGATGGAGTGAATAAGTGAGATTTCAAGATAATGAGATATAAATATACATGAAGATAGATTTATAGGGATATAGAGATAGAGGGGACAAGATAGGGAGAGAAAGGAGGTGATAGAGATAAGTAATAAATAAGTATAGGTAGGATAAGATAGATGAGGGAGATAAATAGAGAGAAGAGAGATTATTAGAGAGATATAGAAATAAGGAGTGACAAGGATGGAGTGGGAGAGAGAGAGATAGGAATAGAATGAGGGAGATATATGCAGATATGGATATAACTTTGGAAATATGTAGATGGGATGAGAAAAGTGAGATAAGTAGAGAAGGAAGAGATAGATAAAATATATTTATAGAAATATAGATAGACAAGTGATAGATAAAGGAAGTGATAGGAAGAAAAAAAGGGACTTTGTATGCAAAATTTGTGAGTATTTAAAATTTTTAAAATGAAGAATTAACTTCAAATGATTATAATTAATTTTTGGTCTATAATATAATAAAATTACCTTATCCATTTGATAGGTCTTTGAATTACCTTTCCAATGCCTGTAAAAGATCAAAATTTCGATAAGAAATGAAAAAGTTATGCCCATTTTACTAAAGTATGTTTTTTATGTTGAGCAAAATGGATATCCGTTTTGATTTCCAAAACGGGTATCCAATTTAAATAGATATCTGATTTGGAAAAAAAATTTACATCACAATAATGATGTCACAAAACAAATATCTTTTAATATCAATATCCGTTATTAACGGATATCCGATTTGGTTTGGTATTACCAAACCAAATTCAAATTTTAGCAGACCCATACAAAAAGTCGAAGCGGATTTTGGCGTGTTTGGGAAAGTTTAAAACACATTTTTTTTCCATTGCCACTTTTTGGCCCCTCATGATCTTGCCCATACCCAACACTACTACTATACGAGAAGATAAAAAGATATATTGATTTAGGAATTCACAAATACAACTTAATTTTCGTGTCTTTAAATTTTTATAAGTTTTCAAAATTACTTATAGAAAATAACTTTCAAATCAATTAATTATTGTTATTTGGTTTTATTTTATCTATAAATTAGTATTTACATATTGATTTATTATTTATTAATTTATTTATATTGTTGCATTCCATATTTCATTATTGTCTAGATTATGCTCTTTTATTTGAATTCAATTTTAGACTTAAAAATGTGAATGATGGTCAATTCAAGTATGTTGGTTAATCATTATATTAGATAGATATATTCTTTCAAGTGATGAACTCGTGAGTTTAATCATCATGCAAAATGAAAATATATCTTCATGCTTTATATCAACATGATATAGAAATAATTACCTTTTTGGGTTATTGAGCTGGTTACAAAAAAAATGTTTTCTCTTTAATGATGAGAGGGTGAATATCACCAAAGAGGCAACAAATTCAAAATAAAGGCCTTAGTCACCAGGAAGCCAAGAACACTCAAACCCTTGCATTGATAGTTTTTCTCTTAGACTGCAAATAGTTTCATGTTTTAATCATAGTGAAAATGGCTACTAATAATATCATGAATCTTCATGTCCCAACCAAGTGTGATATATGTGTGTTGTTAACAACTATCTATCATTTTCAAGTGACAATTGATATTTTACTACCATGTCATTCTAAGATGGATTTTTGTATTATGGATTACTCAATACTTGATTAATGATGTAATGCCTATCCGAAGGACCAAACCAAAAATTTGCAGGACAAAATTTTTCTTGAAATGACTACTAAAAACACCAAAGATACAACAAGAAGTCATATTCACACTACAATATGCACACAAGAACAATGACACTAAAGAATGACTACACAAGACCTTTCCATAGCACAAGCAAGATGGCACCAATAGAAGACTACCAATAATGTGACAACTCACCATGACAAACCGAAGAGAGAGAAGGGACGACACATCGATAATGATCAACACAATCTATGATTGCATTCTCACAAAACCAAATGAGTGATGGATGAAGGAATCTTTGACCTTTAGTTCACATCAAACGTGGAAACCAAATCGTAGCCACAACACTTACAACACACTTAGAATATCGACATCTATGAAGGATGCCTTGGAGTCAACATTGCTTGACCAACCGATGATAGGATGAGGGTATAGTAACCTCATGTATCCTCAACAAGATCAAATAAAAGCCTGAACATGAGGTTCAACCTACAAAAAATATCACTCAAACAAGAGGAAACAAATCTCCATAGAATGAAAGGACGACAACTCACTTCTAAGCAATGACACACTTCTTAGTGCAAGGAGATGTCCTAAATCCTAATGTAAGACACTCACCATCGTCATGATGACCTAGGAAGATTGAAAATATTAAAGGAACCAACTTCCCACACACCAGGTCACTCAAAGAAATGGTTGACAATAGAACCTAGGCAATCAATTGTAAAATTGGACACCCTAGGAACACTAGTGCCCATGATGAGACAGTAACATCCAAAGAGGACACTAGCATGCGACGTTGGTGTCCTAGATTTGTGTTGGGGTCCTAGACTTGTTGTGGTATCAAGTTTTAGTGCTAGATTCTTGGTTGTATATTTTAGTCTTGATTGTACACTATTTTCCTAACTAGTTAGCAATCTAGAGTTAGGGATCAATCACTAGGAAACCCCAAATATAGAGGACACACCCACAAGGGCCTATGACACCATAGCAGCCCAAAATTGACCAAACTTTACTTATGGAATAAATTGACAAATGACTCCCTTAGGTGCTAGACACATCTAAAATTCAAAAGGAGAAGATGGGAGGGACTATAGGGACCTCACCAACACTCCTAAATCCTACCCTAGGCCAAAAAATGCAAGGACACACAATTATGACACCTTTCGACATATGCAATGCTTTACAACACTCTACAAAAGGGCTTGAATCAACCCAAAAAACTTCACAATGCCACTCAAGATTTCACTAAGACACATGATGAAGGAACAACAATTCTACAACACTACCCAAGATGACATCAAGAAACCTTCTAGATTCATCTTAAGCCTAAAATATAAGTTCCTATGCTCATTTACCTTCACCAAACATAAGCAATTTGATCAAATCATAGAGCAAGTATGCTCAACTCCAACACCAAGACACTAAAACCAATTCACATACACTAATATGATCCATCTAAATATAATTACATCATGGATCTCAATGAGAGGTTCATAAAAAAATATCACATTACAAGAGGACTCAAATGTCCTTTCAATATATAATTACATTTCATTGAATCAACTAAAAAGCACAAGAATAAACATGAGAAATAATCCATTGATAAAGATTGGTTTTCTATTCTCAAACCCCCAATGGTGGTACACATGCAACCTAGACATGTTCAATCAAAACATCCACTCCCTTCAATCTAGGAGATACTCACAAGGCCAAAGACACACACAAAACACATGAGAAGAAGACATAAACTTATCCAAACTTGAATGACACATAGCATCAAGATATAGTGAATACATGACATCAATGCATGACGGATGTCATAACATCAAAATGCCAAAGACACATGGAATCCACATATGCATCAATAAATCAACACCCACAAGAAAGGGATAGTCATCTTTTAGATGCTACTCAACTACTCAAGGGTTTATATATTAGAGAGAAAGAGAGGGTTGTGTCATTGTGTAGCTTGAAGGAATGACAATGCATAACTGAGTTGTCCTCTCCAATAGATGAGTAGACCCGATCTTACCAGATCAACACCCCACAAATGGCCAATTCTTCCCAAGTCATCCTTAGTCTTTACAAGGACTCAAGGCATGAGAGGGGCACACATTATCTTGACTCGTTATTAATCATGTTTCATTAGTTTTCAATTTTTAACATAACTTCCCAATGAGTTATCCTAGTGGCCCCTTTGTGTCCTAGCCCCCATTGGAAGCCACTCGCATCATGGACTCTAATACCTACACCCTAGGCTTATCACATTCTCTAATGAACATGGCATAGAAACATGCAAAATACAAACTTATACCAAATTTCACAACACATTTTCAATACATTGGATTCCATATTTCATACATTTCAGTATTCCTTAAATCACATACATTATGTTTCTCTTTTTCACATTTTCTCAAGTACATGACACAACAAACAAGGCAAAAATGAAACTCTATTTAAAACTTAAAAAATGATTCCAATTGACCCATCTCAACATTTCATATATGAAAATCCAACTCATCTATTAAAAACATCTAAAATTTCTCAAATTTCTAAAATTTAATTCTACACAAAAACCATAATTTTGTCAAAAAGTCAATTAAAATAATTCAATTTGAATTTTGAATTTTATGAAATTATGGGTACCTTTTTTACTTAAAAGCTCCCATCATCTCCTTTTTAACATAAAATATACATTTTCATCATTTTATAAAAAGAATGGGCACAACAACCCATATTTAAAAAAATCACCAAAATAAAATAAATGAATTCTTACACTACCAAATCAAATAAAACAAAGAGAAATAATGCATTCTATCATCTTCTTAATTCAATTGAAAACTTCTAAAACTTCTAAAATAACGTATCATGAAATATTTAAGAAAATGCCTTTTTTCAACTCACAAAAGTGAAATGGAAAGAACTTTGAGGACACACAAATGGAGCAGCCACTTCCCCTCTTGATTCCTAACCAAATGCAACCAATCCCATCCAATTCGGTGCCCAATTGCTCCCACGGTGAACAAATCAAATTTCCTCCAAATAGGGGTTTTCTCCTCCATTTTTCTTTCAAAAACATGGTAAGTACAAAAATGAGCTTTCTTTTGCCTTTAACCCCTAAAATATTTTTTTATAATTTTGAATAAAAAATAAATAAAATAATTCCTTTTAAATTTCTAACTTATTCAATTGCCCTAATTCGTAAACACATAGTAAGCAGGTACATATACTCCATAGCTCAATTTCAACATTAAATAATGATTTTAAACTATTGAACATTTTCAATTTAAATTTATGAAAATAAAAAATTGTATAAAATACTTAGATGTTTGTTTTAAACCTGGTGTCCACATAGGGGTTAGGGATTCAAGAATGCTACAAACCATGCTATTTGGGGTAATTACTAGACACGATAACATTATACCTTACTCAAATCGAGTACAGTGGGTTAGGGCTGCATAGCTATGACCAATGTGACATCTCCCATATAACAATTGTTGGATAAATACTCAAACTTGTGGAGCTAGGTGAAATATTTCCTTGTACTTATAACCACTCAACACATGTCATGAGTACCTATGCATATTTATAATAGCCAAATCATACAAAATCATTCAGTGAGGTTCAACATCATAATCATAATCTCATTACATTTAAATGATCTAAATAACATCATCATTTCATTTCAACATGAATATTAATATTTCAAAACATCGTAAACTGTTCATAATCACATTTAACCAACATGTCGCACATCACTAACTTAAGCATAACAAAACTAAATATAACACCATCTCACATACATGTCATGAACTATCATCACAAAGGAATACATCAAGTCCTCACAGAGAACTCGACACAATATCATACATGCATTATCAATGCAATAACATCGACAACTGATAAGGTGAGGGATCCTCATCTCAAACATGTGAATCATCCGTACACACCATGAGTCATAAAGCCCAACAACTGTGCATCCCTAGATACATAATCGAACCAAGGTTGAGATCAACACATCTCCAAATTGCAAATGGAAAGGGAATTACAAAAGATACGCTTTTAGTAGAAGCAAATTATTAAAGATTTATATCTTTGTGAATAAATTTGTTTATATAAATATATTTGAGTATGCAAATATTTATGAAAAAATTCATTCACACAAATATAAACATTTAATAATTTGCTTGATATATGCTCGATAAAAAGAGACTATGCCACCCTAGATATTTAAAATTAAATAAACAAAGAGACACATCAAGGATAGAAAATTCCCAACAACTTAAAGTTTGCAAAAAAGAGTCATGACCCAATACATAATACTTGATAAAAAATTTAATCCTAAATACGCATAAAGAAGAGAAAATAGGTGGGTCAATAGCCTCCACTGGAACCCATAGCCTTGGGAGGAGGTAGAACATTGATTGAAGCATGCAGATTCCACATTTAGATAGGTAAAGAGAAAATGCGAGGTAGAAAAATGATCCACCACATCTAGGACCTACTCATGAATCCTAGAATGAAGATGATCAAACCTTAAAAATATGTCACCATATGAGTTGCAAAGGATACTAGACCTTTCAACAAAAAGTACTAGAGACTAGGTCCCACTTGTCTATGAAGCCACAAATAGGATGAGAGAAAATACCTAAATAGAAAGACTTTAATTTTGACTCCAATATTGATAGGGAGAAAATGAAAGGTCATACATAATATGCGACCACAATATTAACCATCGTTGAATTTAATAGGTCTATATAACTCAAGAAGAGGAGATATGCCACTTCAAAGAAGAAGGCCTTTAGATGGAGCAACAACCAATCTTGGCCAATTCAATGTGCACACAAGGAAAAGGAAAGATTCTACAACTTTTCCCAATTATAATCAACATGAATATTATGTTCCCCAAAGCACCCAGGGATATGAATTCACCACAAGCACATAATAGAGCCACCAAAAAGAGGAGAGGAAAAATCCATCCTTGAAGAGAAATTCCTTGTACACTATAAATGTAGAGAAAAAATGGATAATTATGAGTTGGATAGATATCATCGAATCAAATGAAAAAGAAAATTACATTATGGAATGGAATGAAAAAAATTAGTACCTCCAAGTTTAGGAAAACTAGACACACATTGGAGAAATATGGAGCCCACCAAGTGTATGAAAAATGTACTACAACCTACACTCAGAACAAAGAAATTCATTGGGACAAAACAACTAGGATCAAATGTGATCTATAGCAAATAGGTGCAAATATTTCAACATTGCAGAGGTAGTGATGAGGGAAAGATCTATGCAACCAACAAAAATACAACACTTACCAAGGAGACACTTAGATTTTTTTAAAACTCTTTATAAATTCTACATTTTAATTGGCTAGATAGTCATGGGTTAGTAATGAGGGACACATCAAAATAATTAGATAAAGAGCTTCACATAGAAAAGGGAGAAATAAAATCACAAGAGATCACATCATGTGAGAAATACCGATCACCCCTAATATAAACAAAGCTAGGATACAACTAGCCAAGTTAGCATATTAATATTTAATGAAAGCGAATCGACTCCACCACATTGCATGTAACCACAATGATCCTTTATTTCAATGTCACATAAAGCACTACCCTTTCACTTAGCAAGGGAAGATCCAACTTGAAGAGGAAGATTTATTGTCAACAACCCAATTTTTCAAACCATGAACAAGACAATTAGCTTTTTGAGAATAATGGAGGCATTCAAAGTAATTGAATTTCTTCAAAAGACAACTTTCATGATTTTAAAGAATGTTTTATATGGCATTGATTATAATCATAGAATTGCAGGGTTGAGAGGCTAATTTGATTGGAAAAAGCATCTTGTGGTAGGCATGAGGTCACAATTTCCAATCTCCTCCCCCACCTAGTATCAGAGGACATGTGCTAGCATCATTAGTCATGTTAAAAGGTTTACCTAATGCACTACAATTTATAGGGGGCTACTTGATTCCTATAGTCTAAAAAGAAAAAAATCATAGAATCCCATCAATAATATTTTTTTCACTTTTCACTTAATAGCCAACTAAAGATCCAAATATAGAGTTATAATCTCAACTTCATTATTGGTACAAACTCGAAGATTTTTTGAAGCAACCATAATAATTTAACCCTTCAAATAACAAAGCACATAATCAGCTCGGATGGACCAAGATTACCCTTGGATATGTCATTCAAATTTTAATTTTACTAGCGAGGAGGATGGAAGCTAAGAGTCCACTTAGTATATATAAATGTATGAATTGACCAATTGACAATCTACACACACATACATGAGTGTTTATGACTATTTCACAATTCAAATCTTGAGCATGAGTAGTCAATAGTTAGTACAAATAATTTAATACTAGAGTACTCCATTTGGAGGTGGTTTGAAAAGTGAGTGATGGGAAATGATTGGACTTTTATTGCTCACATGATGGGAGAGAAAGGAAGATGGAGGAAGTGGAAAGATGGAGGGCATGCATAGAATAGGGGAGACAAAATTGAGGGAACCAAGAGGACTTTTAGTGAAAGAAAGTCAAGATAAAGTAAGGGTTGGGGGGGGGGGGGGGGGGCGGTGTGGGCATAGAATGAGGATGAGACATTTGAAAGGTTTTGCATTTTCTTGGTATGCTAAGCCCTTATGTTCTTGACTTGTGCTCAAAAGAAATATGGTTTAACTTGAAGGATTCTTCAAGTTGTTAGTAAAGTGAATTTATAGTTTTATTTCTTTCCATTCTATGATTAGTACATGATTTAATGTAGAGAGCATTGTTTGTTTGGCAAAGCTAAAAATATTAGGTAAATTATCACTATATTTTATTTTTTTCAAGTGAAGGGTTTTAGTTTACGAATTTATATTCTTAACTCTACTCTTTTTCTATGTTGAACATGAACCCAAATTCTTACTACTGTAGGGATTAAATGTTAGAGGTTTTGATAAGGAAAAAAATCCCTATGATGTCTAAGGAGGAAAGGATGTGAGTAATGAGAACACAATTATACTAAGAGGGAGGGTGAATCAATATAAAACAATCTTTTTCTTATTTTAAAATTTAAATATCATGAAATTAACAATAGCAATAAGAACAACAATAGAAACAACATAAGCAACAACAATCACATAACATCCACAATAGATAACATTCAAAGGTTTACGTGGGAACCCTTTTGGGATAAAATGATGGTGAAACACTTCTTGGATTGCTGACCAAATTCACTCTCACAAAAACTAGAATGAAATTTTCTTACAATGTCTTCAAGCAAAAACCCACTAGAGACAACAATCCCCAAATTGTAATTTGTAAGCACCAACCTACTAGAGACACCAATGCTCAATACCAGTGCCTCCTATCAAAGAGATTTGTGTCTCTTGTTGAGTTGGTGATCAATTGTGGGTATTGGCGTCTCTAGTAGGTTGGTGCTTACAAATTACAACATGGGATTGGTATCTCTAGTGCATTCCTTTAGAAGATAAATCTTCTTTTTAAGTCTTGCGGTGTTATTTTAGGTATTTGAAATCTATAGAACCTTGGCAAGACACAATGTGTTTGATTGTTTCTTTGAAATCTCCCATCTTAGCTTTTTCTCTACCACCTCTAACAAGACTTTATCCTCCATCTTGTTGGTCTCTTCCTTTAATATAATCCATGGTTATGACATCCCTCTATTCTACTAATGGATCCTCTTTAGTAGAATTATTTCCAAGAGTGACTGAAATGATGTTGTCAGGAAATGGTTTTCATGATAACTTTAAAACAAATTAAAATATTATAACACTTTCACTGTAACTCACAAGGGACTAGATATCACTTGTTAATAAAATTCTTTAGGAAATTCATTGGTTTGCAACCTTTGAGCAAATTTGATGGAAACCCTAATTTTGTAATAACTCCTTCCATTTTGGCTCAAATGGCCTCAAATTTGAACTATAGATAACCCAATATGTACTTGACCAACTCTCCATAATTAATTTAAAAATCACTATCTTACATCCTTGGTAGTGATTTTGGTGGAATCTATAATTTAATGATAACTCCTTCAAACCCACCCTAATGACCTCAAATATATACTATAGTAGTAGCTCTTCAATGTGTCCTTGACCAACCCTCCAAAAGTAAAATAAATAATCAACAAATTAAGAGATATTAACTTTACAGTTCCACCACCTAAATAAATAAAAAAGTACTCGTCTCTTGCCTTTCAAATGCCAATATCATGTTTTAATATCACTTGTAATGAAATTACCACCACACAGGAGAATATAATGATAAATATGTTGTAAATACTTAATAATTACTTAAGAATAATAATCCACTTCAAAGGGGTGAATCTCCAAAAGGCTCTATGAAGAACACAATTCAAAAATATGATTATCATAAAATTATTGCTAGCTCCTATTTACACCATACTTATGCCTTGAATGACACCGAAGCTAACTAAACTACATATATAAGATTATATTAGTTAACATATAACTTAATTAAGAGATAATGCAGCCACAAGGCAACAATGCATAACTCTATAGAAAATATAGAAAATGAGTGTGTAAGGCACAAAAATGATAGAAAATAGGGAAGAATAATGGAGATCAAACAAGAAAAACATTTTTTTCCAACTCTATAATTGAGATAATTACAAATGAGATATATACCAATATGTAAAACTCAAAAACACTATGCTACCCAACTTGTGAGAAATACATGCAAAAACTCTACAACACAATTGATTCACTAAAGATCTACCTAAAGTCCAATAGAAGTTGAATCCCTTCAATTGATCAAACATACTAGTAAATAACTTCCACATCAAAACTAGTCTATCCTACCAAGGATGATTGATGCAAATGATCATTAGAAATGTTTACTCTAGAGGAAATCCAATCTACAAGATAAATAATGTAGTCTACAAGTAGAACAATTTTGCCATACCTTGAAAATTTTGAATTGAAGCTTTCTTAACATTCCAAAACTAATTTGAGCCTTTAGGAAATCCAATTATTGTTGTTTGACAAAATTCACCTTGACATTGATGCTATGTTTTAACATTCTAACATATGTTGAATTATTCAAGTCATATACATAATTAATCTATGTGCGATGAAATATATTCACAGGAGGGTTGCATGAGCTATGTGAGTGCACAAAGGAAAGATCAACGTTATGGTCAAACTCAATACATGAAAAAACCTTGCATGTAAGCTAAGATGCACTGAAATAGACACATACCAAATCAATAAGGTTTTGCATGAGCTATGTGAGTGCACAAAGGCAAGATCAACGTTATGGTCAAACTCAATACATGAAAAAACCTTGCATGTAAGCTAAGATGCACTGAAATAGACACATACCAAATCAATAAGGTTTTCATAAGGTTCATCTATGCTCTACCGACAACCATAAAGTGCACAAGGAACAGATATTGCTAAACAAAGAAAGTACAACACACATAAGTTAACCTTGTAAACAACACACTTCTACAAATCAAGCAGAGATTATAGGGTTGCCAAAACAAACAACAATATTCTAGGTAGGTGAAAGATGGTGTCAATGCAAAGATGCTTCTACATCGCATGAAAGAAAAATAGAGAGAAAAAATGTTAAACATAGAAAGAGATGATACATGAGCTCAAAATTAAGGCAATTCTACTAGGCATGCTAAATGCAATAGAAAACCACATCTCATAATATGTGTGCTACTTATGATTTTTTTCTAAATTTGAAAATGATTCAAATAAGACTTATAAGGGATGCTAAGTATTTGTGATTTTACCTTTCATGGATGTAATGAACAAGATTTGGACAAGATTCAATTCTAAGAGGATATTTTCATAAAATAATGTAAACAAGATAAACACAACATTCATGACATAGTAAAGCAAAAACTTGTAGATAGGTTTTAAGAAGAGTTAATGTTCTTTCTACTTGAGTAAAACACTAAACACAAATAAGAACAAAAAACACAAAATCATAAACCAAATGCCTTGTTGTAAAGCAATTTGATGTACACATGTCTTTTGCCCACTAACATAAACAAAATTTGTTGCCCACCTTATATGTCAAAAAGTCCATACTATAGTTTTTTTTGGACCTCCACTCTTTATCTTGAAAAGTTAAGAAAAAAACTATTTTTCATGAGCAACTAACATCATTGATACCTTAGGTGCCTTACTCTTACCTAAATCGACACTGAAAAAGAAAAATTTCATATTTCTTGGAACAAAACCAGATTTAATTTCGGAAACATTCATCCTCCTTTATTTTGTTCATATTCCTTTGTGGATGCATGTTTCATATATGATCTTAAAAATATTACATATTATTTTTTTCAAACCCTCAATATTTTGATCAAGTTGAACTCGTCCTCATGTTGCTCAAATTAATGTCTTTAATAAAATTAAAAAATGAATTCATTTATTTAGAAATTAATTTTGTTATATATAACTAAAAAAAATTAGAAAATATTACAGTAAAAAGGAAGAAATTTTTTAGCACTATTGTCTTCGAGAGTTGTTTTACACATTTATCATCATCTTTTAAATGCTTTTTTACATCTTTAACAAGTAAGAAGACATGATAGAATTTCAAGGTAAAAATAAATAAGATTTGACATCATTTTTCCTAACATGTTCAACTTTTGATCTTAATATTTATTTGAAGAAATGGTGTGAAACTATTGACATGAAAGAAAAGTCTATAGCACAATTGACATATGGAAGGATTGATCCCCACAATTATCATCCTCTTTCAATCATTTTGCTACAACTAGGCCGAGAAGAAGAAGAAAGATCAACAAAATCCTAAAAACAAATTTCTAATCCACATGTACAACAAGATCACTTGGGCCCATGAGGACAATTTGCTTAAGAAGAGTCTACAATTCAAAAAGTTTTCAAAAATACCAAGATCAAATCTTGTACAATTTCATAAACACTACAACTTGTAAGGAAATATGTGCAATACTTTCATTGGGAACAATGACGTTTCTTGAACTTCTCTTCTCAATTATGATTTTTTCTCACAATACTTAAGAGTTGTGTGATTATTATAAAAGCCTTAAAGCTCACTTTATAATGCTTCAAAAGATCTCATAGAACGGAATTCAATTTTTTTTATTAAAGTTGTGTTGTTTTAATGTCCAATTCAAATTTATTACTAATATCACATAAGGAAACACAAAAAATAGTGGGTACACTCAAAACTCATGAAAAAGGGCTAATGAGTTATATGACAATACTAGGGATATGAGTTTAGATACACAATTGAAGGGAATGGACAAATTCTAAGAAATATTGCTCTTAAACTAATTATTATTATGACATTTTAATAAGAAGCATGACCTTGAGCTTTAATGAGAATGATAAAGACAACACAAATTAAAAGAGAATAGAACTTTCAAGTTTGAATTAGATTATATGCAATTTTGTATGACATCCAAGGGATATTCTCATCTTTAACATAATAAATATAATCTTGATATTATGGAAAAATTATCACACAATTAACCCCAAAAAATGGATTGATGTTATCATTTTAGAGATTGTAAACAAACTAAATGTGATATATACAATGCATTTTAAATTGTAATGTTCTTACAAAAGACCAATTAGATAGAATTCAAATACCTAAAATATGCTTAGTAACAATCTAAAAAAGAAAAATGCTATTATTGATTGTATTTATTTTTCATTTTACCAAACAACAAAGCTGGTGTGTGGCATTAACATATGAGAATAGCGACACATATTCTATGAATTTAGTTGTATATGTAATTTTAAATCTTATTTTTCACATGTTCCATGCACAAATTAACATTTCATTAGTTTCTGAACTAGATTCGTCGAATATTTCTTGGAAATGACTACTACATTATCAAATAGAAGAAGAGATTCTAAGTAATCTGTTTTACCAATATGAATAAGGTGGTGCACAAGATGCAATTTTTCTTCAAGCAACTAATAAATGCCGATTACACTTCCCTGTTATCTTGAAACAAGGAAAATCATATCATACAAGTGAATGGTGGTGAAAAAAGGCTGCCAAAATTGGCAAAGAAACACTAAGGTTACAAAGATGGAAGTCAGATTTTGTGAAGTACAGTGTGTGAGTTTTGACTAAATTTCCTCAAGGTATAATTACGTTTGAAAGAAAATATAATTTTGTTCTCTTTCCTGTAGACAATCATTGAATAATTCAAAGAATGCATGAACAAGTCAAAAAATTATGTAACCTAAATATATTAGACATATAAGGATGGAGATATGAATGAAAATGATCAGTACTTATTATTAATGAGCAATGTTACGAAAACCAGCAAATTTAATAACACATGGTGATTTTTACATAAATTCTAATGTCATAAAAGACATTGTTCTCATCTATACAGTAAGATAATAAATGAGTTTTTTTAAGAAAAATAATCAGTTATAACTCTCTAGAAGAATAGACGCTTTGTCTTGGAGTGTCTTCCATGCAGAATTGATATGCTGTTCTTCAGTCAAGGGGGCTCCCACAGCAAAACGCAATGTGTATATGCCAGAAAGAACCTAGAATCAAGGCAAAATAATTTATTACAAGACCAGCAGCTCAAGTAATACTCATTGAATTTTAGATGTTCCTTAATCCTGATACTTCTGTAACGTATAATATAAAAGGTAAATGAAGGCTTTGAACATGATGTAACAATAGAAAGCAAAGCATTCGTAGTTTGTGTTGGATAGAATTTATCTAATTTGAGATAATTACAGCGCATCATGGATTTCTTTTTGGCAACAATCGGTTGTGTCAAATTTCAACATTAATGCCTGATGATTTCTTTCATATATTGAGAAGTTAGTTCCAGGGTAAAAGGAGACATAAAAACCACACATGCAAATTATTTTCTTAATCAACGCCTGATGATTTTTATAATATTCTTATGTATGATTCAGAGAAATAGATAATTTTTTCCGGAGTTGTTCTCAAGTTCTATAGTTTTAGAACAACAATATGAGACTGCAAATTGATTGTATTTCAAGCTTCCATTCATTGCATATCATATCACATCCCTTATATGCTACGATTAAGTGCAATAAAGAATATTTCACTTTATCTTATGTAAGAATTAATTTCAACTTCTTATTGCTGGTAAAAATGAGTGGTATACTATCAGTTAGATGTTTTCTTATGTACTTGAGATAGTTTTATAACTGCACAAAATGAAACGAAGCTAAGCAAATCAAAACACAAATGGAAAAAAGGTAATCACAACTATCTACCTTGAGATCATCATCTCCACCTAATCTAGCAAGTTTCTTACAAGCAGAATTGCTCGATTTGAGCATTCATATGCATTCGATCTTTTATTAGCACCTCTACAATGCTCTTCTATTATCCCTTGTTGCAAATTACTTTTTTAATTTATATGTTTGGCAAATGCTTTCAGCTAGTCTAGGATTTTCAGTCATCTTCTCCTTCAAGAACTCGCTTGGAAAATGATTAAACCCAATATTCTACAATGCCTTTGGACGACTTTCCTTGAACCCCAAGGGTATATTTATGGTAAAGGTTAAAGTAATGAATCATACAAAAGATTCTAAATACCTCCCACATCAAGAGAAGAGAAGAACCAAATAAATCTCCCCTCAAACACTTGATACTGCTATCTTGTTTCATATGGAACAGTTTGTAACCAACCAAACTTGTTTTGGAAACTCTATTACATGATGACAGCTTCATACCTAGCCGAAGTTGTTGCACTTGTTTGTCCCTAATCAAAACTATCATTTTGGACCTTTTCTTTAATTAATAAGACCTGAGGATATTTTAATTATCTCTAAGGCTCAATGGACATGTTTTCCTTTTGGACATTTAACTCTACATCTTTCTCTTGCACAGTTTTATCTTAATAAGGTCAAAGGCACGTGTTGAGCTTTCCTTTGGTCTCATGAACTATGTGCAAGTGATCAATTTAATCCATTTAGACTTTTAGGACCAATTGTGGATCCACAAAAGCTTCAAAAATTAAAAAAGAAATGATTTTCCTTCTCCCTTCTCCCTTCTCAAATGAGATACCTTACCTACTACTCATGGAATGAAATTTCTCTCTCTCGACTTGTACATTTTTCCAACCTACTGCCCTTTAAAATCAAATCACTCTTGGAGTCAATGAGTCCTTTGTGTGCAGAATGACCTTTTTATACTCTTTGGTGTCTTGTCCATTGCTTTTGGCCTGGTCTAGCAGTCTTTGACCATGGATTTTGTTCAACAAATATGGTTGGAGTGGTCTTCTTGGTTGATTCCCTTAACTATTCTTTGTGCAGCTTATATGCTTATAAGCTAGAGTATTGGTCTCCTTGGAGATGCTTGCCTTATCATCTTCCATATTCACTTGCTTACAACAATTATTGAAAAACATCTTGGCTATGTAAGGGACTCAAATCACAAAGTTCTTCTACATAACTGACATATCATTGGGTGATTTGCAATAGGTCCAAGAGTAGATAAGATCATAGATTAGATATTTGAGAAGAATAAGGAAAAATTAGTATCAAAAAATGTGGGACAAACCCACACCTGCAGAAGTGGCCCAAGTTAGCCCACTTGTGGATTTCACCCCCAACAAAGAAAATAAAATGTGGAGTGAACAATTGTAATGTCCCCTTCCACTTAGACCCAAATTCAGTATAAGGTTAGTCTATTATTATGTCCTTGTAGACTAATAGGTTGGATAGAGGACTCAAGCAGGTTGTTCAACACAAGAACTAATCAGGAAGCTTTATTTTGGACTTGGCGGGGCATTAAGCATAATCACCTAAGCCAAGTTGGCATTGGACATCATAATTTTCCCTTTGGGCCACCTAAAATACACTTAAAATATTAAGTCCTTACTCTTCCTTAGTATCTATTCTAGTGAGAGAGTGAAAGGGGAAGTGAGATAAAAGACTTGGACATAAAAGCAAAAGCATACAAATATAAGGTTGTGTGTCCTAAGTGAAAGAGAGGTTAAGTGGGAAATAAAAATTAAGTAATACATCTTATTAAATTCCATTGAGGTGTTAGGGTTTAAACCCTAATTAGGGCATCCAAAGCGGAGATGAGAATATGATGACCTGAGGAGTTCATTTGTGGGTCATGTTATGAAGAAATAATTTTGTTTTGTAGTGGGTTCTTGGACCAGCCAAGAGAGCAGCTTGTGGGGACAATAACCTCCATAAGATTCAGCTACTTGCAGGGGTGAAACATCTCCCAAGGGTGGCAAGAGAGATTTCAGATCAGGGATCTCCATTGTGCATCAAGGTTTAGGAGTTTTTTGCAGTAAAATTTGAGTGAGCTACCTACGTGTGTGGCTGTACCATTTCTAGGTAGAAGCTCAAAAAAAAAAAATACCGATTTAGTATCATCTTTTGTTTAGTTTATTATCAGCAACTTCATACCAGTGTGTAGCAGACTGGAGAGGCATTTGGATCAGTTGTTTTGAGTTTATTTTATACTGGCTGAATGAGGTGCTTGTGTGCCTAGCCGACCCCATTTGTAGCACTTTGGAGGGTCATTTCCAGCCCAAATTCCATTCTAAGTTGCTATTCTATAGCAAAATCACTTCACCAACACACACAATCAGTAAACAAGGGTTGCAGCAGTCATTAAGAGTTGAATACACATAAATCAGACCTATAATAGGCTGTACCAGCTGAGGATTGTGGAGTTTCTAAACAGCCCCAACTCAAGAGGTAGTCATAGCGTATATCAACCAACACTAGAGCCTATATCAGACCTTTATGTGGTAGCAGATTGGAGAAGAAGAAGAAGACTGATTTTTATACTACTGTAATTTATTTTTTGAGTAAGCTTCTTGGTTGTGTGATCACTCTCAAATCAGCTTGTTAACTACCTTAATACAAGAAACTACCGGGTACATGTGTTTGTGATTTGAAAGACTCTTATTTGTAATAGCATCTTTGTCTTATGATGTAGTGAAATAGTTTACAGCAGCAATTTGATTGAAATTGTAAGCTTGGCTGTAATCTCTTGATAAGTTTCAGTTTGCTTCCTAGCAAAGCTATTCAATTGTTCTTTCTCTGAAAACTACAAAATCAAATCAAAACACATTTCTGCAACTTCTGTCTAGTTCGTAAACTAAAATTAACAGGCAGGTTGTAGTGATAGTGTTCCACTTGGAGTGGGACATTACAGTGGTTTCCCGCCAGCTTGTGACAATACAAATTAGAATTTAGTGTGAGTTCATCTTATGAGTGAAAGAGAACAAAGATATTTCACCAAGGATTCTAGGAGGTGTTGGCAACCCCCACAGGTCCCACGAGGAGATACCACATCAGGTATTCTTGTAATACTTCCCAGTTCACCCTGTGACAATATAGATTCAGTTTAAGTCATGGCAGAAAAGGATAAGGGACGTGCTAGTTCACTTAGTCCCAATAGTAGAGCAGAAAACAAATTTGACATCATGATGGATATGATGTCAATATTGTTAGCCAAGATGGATCAGAAGTTAGAACACACCACAACAAAGGGAACAACAAATTAACCAAGGTGAGACCAATGGATCTATAGTCCACAATGATAGGCATATTGATCAGAGAGAAGGGTACAGTGCCAAAAAATCATCAAGATCAGTTTTGAGACACCTTCAACCCACCTTCATGAGAAGGGAAGATACTACACCTCCACCTACACAAAACACACATATGTCTTTAGCTGAAGAAATCAGGCTACATCATACAGAGTACATGATTCTTCCTCCTGATATTAGAGACATGTTAACTCTGGAACAGTTTCTAAACCAAAAGAGACATAGACCTGGTGGAGTAGGAAGAATGGAGTATAGGCCTCTATATGTGCAGAGGGATTTACAACAATTGGTGGGAAAGGTCACCCTAGCACACTATGATGGTAGTGACAGGTGTACTGCATGAGCTTGGGTGCAAAAATAGGATAACTACTTGTCTTTAAGACCGATGCCTGAGGAGGAAGTGATTAAATTCACTACCTTGCACTTGGATGGATTAGCACATGAGTGGTGGTATCATGGACTGGTTACATTGGGACACAATTTGATCACCACATACGATGAGTTCACCAATAATCTCATTGAACACTTCGATAAAAAGGGACGCAGAGTTATATTTCCGCGATCTTGCATAGTTGAGACAAGATGGCACCTTCGAGGTTTACATATCTGAATTTCAAAGACTACCAGTCATGGTTCCCAGCATCACAGGAAGAAGACCGGTGCTGTTGTTCAATGAGCCCCTACGTGGATGGCTTAAAGCCTTTGATCAGCTAGTAGCATGGAACTTGCTGCCCCATGGAGTAAGTCACCATCTAAGTCCTTCCCTCACAAGAAGGATAACGAAAATGATGATAGGGAAAAGGAAGAGCCTAGGAAGATCAATACAAGACTATATGATGAGACTCTTAACGATTTAAGGAAGAAGAAACTATGCTTCAAATGTAAGGGCCCTTGGGACCCAAATCATAGATGCCCTATGAAAGGAAAAGCTAATCAAATAAAATACCTTTCTGCTGATGAGTAAAGATCAAAAAATCAGATCAGCAATCTGATTCTGATGAAAGTGAAACATAACATGCTTTAGAAGAGTTCATGACATAACATGAAGATAATAGACCCACGGCACAACTCTCTAGTATCCAGAAAGAGGGTGCATTCATAATTCGTGGATTCTTAGATGGACAATGAGTGATTACCTTGTTGGATACAGGTGCTACTCACTCATAACTTCATTGATGAGGGTCTTGTAGCCAGAAGAGGACTCAGAGCAGAGGAGTTCGAAGGAATCAGAGTGAGAGTTGCAGATGGTTTCATCCTTAATTGCACTAGAAGGATTCCCAACCTAACCATTCAATTGAGTGATTATGAGTTTCAAGCAGATTATTATGTGGTTAGCCTAGGAGAGATGGATATGGTCCTAGGCATGAAATGGCTTCATGCTATCGGTGAGTTTTACCTCAACTTACGAACCATGGAGATGAAGTTTGGGGTAAACATGAGGAAGTATGTACTTAGACGAATGTTAAATGGGGGATCATGCGTAGCTTCATTTAGACAGATAGAGCATCTTCCTAAGCATTACCAAGAAGAATGGACAGCAGCACATATGATTATACCCATGACAACCATTTAGCAGAAACAAGAGGTTGAATTCATAAATATTGTTGAACAACTTCCCCATGACAATATAGTTTACAATCAGCAAATACCAGTCCTAAAACATGAAAATATAACTGATACCGAGTCTCCTGATGACGACTCTCAAGATTCAAGGATTATTCATGATACTTTGGGTTTAGATCTACTTCACAACAGGTTTGATTTTGCACATCATGCCATGGAAGGTGTTAAGATGACCCAAGATATGTGTGATGGATGAATACAAAGAGCTAGAAAGGCAAAGTTGTTGGCTGCTCAAGCAAAACAACACCTCCAAGGGATCAAGGAACGATGCAATTTGATGGATCAAACTAAAGAGCCAAGAGAAACCAATGTTTGATCACTATTCCTTCCAAGAGAAGAAGGTGTAGGGAGGGAGCAGACAAGGGTTAAATCCCTTGAGATGTGGGAACAAGAAAAGGGGTATGGTTTAGAAAATTCTGATTG
Organism: Cryptomeria japonica; assembly: GCF_030272615.1. Taxonomy (NCBI): domain Eukaryota; kingdom Viridiplantae; phylum Streptophyta; class Pinopsida; order Cupressales; family Cupressaceae; genus Cryptomeria; species Cryptomeria japonica. The sequence goes on along the minus strand of NC_081409.1, from coordinate 309,952,614 downwards.
GATATTGCCTATACTTAATGAATCGGTCCCTAATGTCATTCCAGAAAAAGTAGAAGATTTTTATAACTTAGAATTAGCAGGTTTGATCATTCACAAAAAGCTTGAGGGATTGTCTTATGGTATGATACAATCCATTTATGTTGATAACTCTTTAGAAGGGTATAGGGCTGCCTTTCTTTCAAGTTTTATGGCCCATGTCATTGGGGCAATTGGTTTTGTTTGGCATGGACTTTGGGATATGAAGTTTCAGCTGACCCATGATCTCAAGCATGGGGATATTGTTAGGATACTTGGCCTTGAGCTACACATACTAATATTTCAGCCGGGCTATGGCACATGGTAGTAGATAGAACATAATAAGTTTATGATTCTGAACGAGTGGTGCATAGTCAGCGTGGTGGAGTATTCCTAAGGATGGTTTGGCACCTTGGGATCATTTTCGGTCTCAGTTGGGTTCAAGCAAATGAGTATGGATTTGCACTAGAATTGCTTGGGGAAAAGCAATCTTGGGGAGGGCGGACTGTAATGTCCCCTTCCACTTAGACCCAAATTCAATATAAGGTTAGTCTATTATTATGTCCTCGTAGACTAACAGGTTGGATAGAGGACTCAAGCAGGTTGGTCAACACGAGAACTAATCAGGAAATTTTATTTTGGACTTGGCGAGGCATTAAGCATAATCACCTAATCCAAGTTAGCATTGGACTTCGTAATTTTCCCCTTGGGCCACCTAAAATACACTTATAATATTAAGTTCTCACTCTTCCTTAGTATCTATTCTAGTGAGAGAGTGAAAGGGAAAGTGAGAGATAAAAGACTTGGACATAAAAGAAAAAGTATATAATATTAAATATAAGGTTGTGCATCCTAAGTGAAAGAGAGGTTAAGTGAGAAATAAACATAAAGTAATCCATCTTATTAAATTCCATTAAGGAGTAATGTCCCCTAATTAGTTATACTTTAAATTAACCTAAATTTGCCCAAATCTAAAATAGGTGATTAAGTTTATGGTAGTACCTTTGTTAACTGTTTTCCCGGTACCTTTGTAAACTGTTTTCCCACAACACAAAATTAGAGAACACATGAAATAACAAATTGAAACATATACAAATGAATTAGATTGAGTGATACAATTATTTAATGTATTAATTACCATTAGTATTATATTTGTTAAATAAAATCAGATTGTAGGTTAGTTGCCATTCTTTATTATCCAAATTTTAGTGCACTAGGGTAGGCTAGCTGGATAGGGTGTCCAAGAGACCCTTCACCCGAGGCCCAAGAGCAGATGCTACATCCCTCTTGGCTCCATGTGGCAGATGTTAAGCATCCATCATGGAGTGGCGTACCCAGTGAGGTGTCCTATCACCGTTCCCCCTCATCACAACCACTTCCTCTCTTAAGCCGAAGAGTAGATGCTTCATCCCTCTTGGCTCTATGTGGCAGGGGTTAGGCATCTACTATGGAGTGGCGTACGGTGTACCTAAGAGAGGGTCCCACGTACATTAAGCAATGAGTTTGCAATTTATAAGTCTTGTAGGGGTTACAAGTTCCCTTAGTTTAACATTATTATACCATCATATTGATCATAATAGATCACACATTATGAGTCAGAAATGAGCAGATTGGAGAATACATGCAGTGAATGATCATAACAACGATCTGCTATCAATAATAGTATGCAGAGAATATTATCAGAAATATGTACAGAACTTCATACCAGAATATAGTCTTATCTTAACAATAGTAATAGATTTGATCTCTTTATTATGTTCACCTCTTCCAGCATTGTTTGATGCCTTTCCTTTAAGTGGTTGTTATGTTGTATATAAACCCTCGATTTGCATGGAATGTTACATCTTTCCAAACAGCCATTATCCTTGCAAAGGTGGTGACTCCTCATATCATGTCTTTTGCCTTAACTAATTAATCTACTGCTGATTATCGCACCTGATCAAGGATTATTAATAATACTTGTTAATGTAAACACAATTCTTATTGTTTCATTAATCCATTTGCTAGCATGCTAATACTGCATTGAAGTATAATAAGATCTCTGCCTGGATTGGTATCACCACTCTGCAATAATTAAATGCGCCTTTTTGTATAGTGCTCATTGTTTTTAGACCATCCTATGCATCAGCCTTATATATGCCTTTGCTTGAGTATGCAGACGGTCTATAACTTGATAACAGTTCTGATCTGATCTGATCTGATCGACGGTGTTCTCACTGGATGCTTTGATTCCTTTCCTTTATATCTCTCAATGAGGAAGAGGGGTCACCTCTCTTCATCATGTGTGCCCTTTGGCAAAAGACACACCCTTTCATCATTAGCACCCTTGGAAAGATTGCAACTCTTAATTATTTCTGCCCTTTGAAAGAGACAACTTTCCACAATCATATCTGTAGTTTTATTTAAATCAGATCTACACATCTGATTCCCCAAATTATCCCCCTCAAATGAGGTTCTCTTCACCCTTTTATATCTCATTTTTGAGGGATATTCTTTTAAATTTTTATTTTTATTATTATTATTTACCATTAAATTCTACTTCAAAGTGGGGACAGTATAGTCCGCCCCACTAAAGATTGCTTGTCCTCAAGCAATGATCATTTTAACTAAATTTCCCCAATGCAAGGATTCCTAACTAACCCCTAAAGATTTATAGTATTAAAACAAGTTTTCTCTCATAAATTGCAATTGTAAGAACTATGTTTGGTTGTTTCCTTGAGACAAACAAAGATGAAATCCTCATTCATTGAGAAGAGGATTAGAAGCATGACACACATGTATGACCTTCATATCCCTTTTGGTTCACTCATGTTATTCTTATATTATACATTAACTAAAACTATAGCGAAAAACACAGAGCATACACTTGAAAACACGGAGTATACACATGAATGTATGAAGACACGAAGCATACTCGAAGTGTACCCATGAATATACACATTGTTAGACCCTTCTAATTGGCTAGATGTAATGTCCCCACTTTAGCAGTTGACCAAGTGTATGTGCGTTAGCCTATCTATACATGGTCTCGAGGGCTAACGAAGGGTTTAAGGGGATCCTGGAGTGTTTTGGCCTAGTCATTTCCAGTATGGGCCAAAACGGAGTTGATTTACTTAGTTTCAGGCATACTTACTATTTTTAGTAAGTCGGCAAGACACAACGGAGGCTAGTTTTGGTGATTGGATTCGATACTCCTCGGCGAGAGCTTTCCAACGAGCTATCACTCGCGCTATTCGGAGTCCGATTGCTAATATATTTTAATGCCTGAAGTGTTATTAAAGTAACATTTAATTTAATTGTAAAATATTAAAGTGTTACTTTAATATTTATTTTATGGGGATGTGTGCAAATCAAAGGGGCACCCAAGGGAGACATAAGTGAATATTTTAATATGTTTTATATTGCACATCTTTTATCCCACATTGCTCAAGTGAGTTGGGTCGTCCCTTGGAGAAAGAATAAAAGGAAGCTTTTGTGGCTTCATTTAGCATGTTGAATATGAGAAGAATTGGTATGTGTGAGTTGCAGATCCGTTCTTGGCATTAGAGGACGTCTATCCTCTCTTGTGACATTCTAGACGTCATTCCCCTGGGGTTTGGCCTTTGGAATCCATTGCTATCAGCTTCATTATCAGGCAGATTGGATGCATTTCTAGCTATAGGCAGATTTAATGTTTGTTCATATCTTCTTCCCTACTTGTCCGATGCTTATGCCATTTTGAGGAGATGATTTTATGAAGATATTGGACCTATTGAAGACAAATTAATATTGCCGCAACACTATTCACATGGGTACTATTCACGCAGGTACTATTCATGTCACTGTAGCAGCAAGATTGAAAATGATTGCTGGAGTATTATGTCAATAATGCTGGAATAATTAGTGAGTTGATAATCTGCCATGTATTTGATTTTATTGATTCTGAAAATAACATCTTATCAGCAGTAGTTCAATCTTCAGTTTGCATATTATTGTAGTTTCCTTCTTGTTCATGTTATGTGATTTCAAATCTATGCAAAGACATAAAAACAAACAAGCATTTCATTTCTGAAGCCATAAGAGGTTTAAACATTAAACGGTGAAATAAGGAGTTGGCTGCAAACTGTTTGACCAAATTCCTATTCGCGGCTGGTTTAGTTTTTGGGCATTCTAGGGTGTCCATTACACTAGAATACATTGACTGGTTTATCTTTCCCCTGCACGCTGGCAGGATCATGCTCTAATACCACTAGAATGTCCCCTAATTAGTTATACTTTAAATTAACCTAAATTTGCCCATGAATATACACATTGTTAGACCCTTCTAATTGGCTAGAATAAATTGACTGGTTTATCTTTCCCCTACACGCTGGCAAGATCATGCTCTAATACCACTAGAATGTCCCCTAATTAGTTATACTTTAAATTAACCTAAATTTGCCCATGAATATACACATTGTTAGACCCTTCTAATTGGCTAGAATACATTGACTGGTTTATCTTTCCCCTACACGCTGGCAAGATCATGCTCTAATACCACTAGAATGTCCCCTAATTAGTTATACTTTAAATTAACCTAAATTTGCCCAAATCTAAAAGAGGTGATTAAGTTTATGGTAGTACCTTTGTATATTGTTTGCCTGCAAACCAAAATTAGAGAACACATGAAGTAATACTTATAAATTGAAACATATACAAATGAAGTAGATTGAGTGATACAATTCTTTAATGTATTAAATTAGTATTATATTTGTTAAATAAAATCAGATTGTAGGTTAGTTGCAATTTTTTTTTATCCAATTTTTAGTGCACTAGGGTAGGCTAGCTGGATAGGGTGTCCAAGAGACCCTCCACCCTAGGCCCAAGATCAGATGCTACATCCCTCTTGGTTCCATGTGGCAGGTGTTAAGAATCCATCATGGAGTGGCATACCCAGTGAGGTGTCCTATCACCATTCCCCCTTATCACAACCACCTCCTCTCTTAAGCCCAAGAGCAAATGCTTCATCCCTCTTGGCTCCATGTGGCAGGGGTTAGGCATCCACTATGGAGTGGCATACCTAAGAGAGGCTCCCACATACATTAAGCAATGAGTTTGCAATTTATAAGTCTTGTAGGGGTTACAAGTACCCTTAGTTTAACATTATCATACCATCATATTGATCATAATAGATCACACAATATTAGTCAGAAATGAGCAGATTGGGGAATACATGCAGTGAATGATCATAACAATGATCTGCTATCAATAATAGTATGCAAAGAATATTATCAAAAATATGCACACAACTTCATACCATAATATAGTCTTATCTTAACAATGGTTTGAGATTCAATCTCTTTATTATGTTCACCTCTTCCAGCATTGTTCGATGCCTTTCCTTTGAGTGGTTGTCAGGCTATATATAATCCCTCGATTTGCATGGAATGTTACGTCTTTCCAAACAGTCACTATCCTTGCAAAGGTGGTGACTCCTCATATCATGTCTTTTGCCTTAACTAATTAATTTACTGCTGATTATCACCCCTGATCAAGGATTATTAATAATACTTGTTAATGTAAACACAATTCTTATCATTTCATTAATCCATTTGCTAACATGCTAACACTGCATTGACGTATAATAAGAGCTTTGCCTGGATTGGTATTGCTGCTCTGCAATAATTAAATGGGCTGTTTTGTATAGTGCTCGTCGTTTTTAGATCATCCTATGCATGAGCCTTATATATGCCTTTGTTTCAGTATGGAGACGGTCTATAACTTCATAACAGTTCTAATCTGATCTGATCGATGGTGTTCTCAATGGATGCTTTGATTCCTTTCCTTTATATCTCTCAATGAGAAGGAGAAGTCACCTCTCTTCATCATGTATGCCCTTTGGAAAAAGACACACCCTTTCATCATTAGCACCCTTTGAAAGAGTGCAACTCTTATTATTTCTGCCCTTTGAAAGGGACACAGCTTCCACAATCAGATCTGTAGTTTTATTTAAATCAGATCTGCACATCTGATTCCCCAAATTATCCCCCTCAAAGGCGGTTCTCTTCACCCTTTTATATCTCATTTTTAAGGGAGTCACAACTTTTCATTTCATGTCTTTTGACTATTTTTTCTTTTTTTTTGGTAAACGCTTTTGACCTGGAGCTATGAACCAGTGAGGCCACAAACGGGGGACCTCATCCCCACACTTCACTTGTTCAAATCCGCGAGCACAACGACCCAACGGAGGCACAAGGCCTTGCGAGCACAAAGGCCCAACAGGGATTTGAACCATGGTGGTCACTTCACCAACGAAGTGTTTTAACCGCGACACTACATGTCCGAAGACAATCTTTTGACCATTCATTAACTTAATTAAGTTATATTTAATTATATTCTTTTATATTTTAAATTTAATTTTAATTTTATTATTATTATTTACCATTAAATTCTATTTCAAAGTGGGGAAATTACATGAGGTGTTAGGGTTTCAACCCTAATTAGGGCATCCAAAGTGGAGATGGTAATATAATGACTTGAGGACTTCATTTGTGGGTCATGTTATGAAGAAATATTTCTGCTTTATAGTGGGTTTTGTTGTCATTTTATGACACCCTTGGTCCATCAGTAAGAACCGATCAAAGATACGATCCATGGACCAGCACTGCCCTAGTTGATCAAGGAGAAAGCAGAAGAATCATGAAGTGTGAGGTGTCGCCTTGTACGGACGAAGTTCCTCCCTTGGCCTTTTCTTCCTTCCCCGGAACTTCGGAACCCCGAGGTTCCGAAGTTCCTTCTTTTTGCCTTCTCTCTTTTTCCTTCTCCGGAACTTCAGAACCTGTTCCCTCTTCGTTTTCTTCTTTCCTCGGAACTCCGGAACCCCGAGGTTCCGAAGTTCCTTTCCTTTGCCGCCTCTCCTTTCTTTTCCCGGAACTCCGGAACCCCGAGGTTCCAAAGTTCCTCCCTTTCTTTCTCTTCTCCTTCCCTTCCTCGGAATTCCGGAACCCCGAGGTTCCGAAGTTCCTTTGCTAGGTTTCGCCTTTTCCTTGCCTCCTTCTTAGTTCCCTAGAACTTCGGAACCCCGAGGTTCCGAAGTTCCTTTCCTAGCCTTTCTTCCTTCCTTTCTCCGGAACTCCGGAACCTCGAGGTTCCGAAGTTATCTTCCTTTGCGTCTGTCATAACCCCACATTTTTGCAATTATAAAAGATAACATTTATACTGTAATCAGAAATGACTCCTTGTCTTATATTAATGTAATAATCATGTGTTAACTCCTGATTTAATTTTACCATAAAAAGATGTTGACTAAATATATAATTAGAGATGAGTACTAAATAAATGTAAATATAAAAAAATAATAAATAAATAAATAAATAAAAAATATATATATATATACAATTTAAATACATTGTTATTATTTAATTATTGATGCATAAATCTTAAATATAAATATACAATGTAAAAACTTAATACATTATAAACGATATTAAAAGAACCCTTAATGTAATAGGTGCTAAACTTAAGAGATCGCAGGGTATTTCACCAACAAACACACCCTATAATGATAACGGTGCGTCTATACATTTGGGCGCTAAAAAGGAAAGTTCGGGTGGAACGGTGACAGGAACAGTCACCACCTTGCATCCGCAACAGTCACGATGGTCCGCCTCGACCCCCCCCCACGCGGGTATTTAAGTAAACTCGTGGCAAGGAAGTGGGGGGTAAGAAAGGCACGCAGAAAACAGAATAGAGAGAAGGGACGCACGAGACACGGGAAAAAGGGACGCAGCAACAGGAGATACAGGTAAGTAGTGTTTCGACCCTTGTCTAAATTCACAATAATATTTAATGAAATTGCATTCTGAAAAATAGATCAGTATTATTGCATAAATGTATAGATTTTGGGTAGCTGTCAAATTCAAAATAATTATATTCTAGGATGGTTAAGATACACCTTTATATATATAGAAATTAGATAATGAAATTATATATATATATATATATATAATATGAATACATCTCCACATATTACATAAATTAATAAATATTATACAACTACTAATTAAGAAAGAACCATATTATGTAATTAAGAATTAGAGGAATGATCTCTACCAAGATAATTAATAAAGCAATTGCATATCCAAACCCGGTGAGATAAATGAGGAATTAGGCAACAGGGATAGCAGGAACTAGGCCTCTGTCAGGTAGGCCACCCACTGCAGTTGACAAAGGGCTTCTGGCAGGAGGGCCAAGGGGGTGTGTACCGTCCTTGGGCCTGATAAGCGCTACGGGCATCCTAAGGTAGCTTATCCCTTTTATCCCACTAGGAATTAAATATGGAATTGACTTATTGATAACAAATAAACTCAAATGAATTTAGACAAATTACACCCTAAATGAATTAATCAATCATTAAAATTCATTGTTTACATGTTTTCTTAGATTTGCGAAGTTGGGACATTACAATTGGTATCAGAGCCTGATTCTGCCATCCTGTTAAGGGTTGTTAATGCAAACTTATCAAAGGAGAACCAGAGGAAGTAGTAACCACATGGGTGAACCATTGGAAAATGAACTTAGAACATTCATGGAAAACAATGATAGAAAAACTCAAGCTCTAATGGAGCAAAATGAAAAAACAAGTCAGCCTTTGCTTCAAGCCTTACAAGATATGAATACCACCATGAACACTCTTAGAAATCATTCCAATGGCAGAGAAGAAAACTCTAATCATTCTGAAAACACTCATAACACATCTTCCAGCTCCAGGATACAAAAACCCAATTTCCTACCTAGAGAGGGAAATAATAGGGAAGAAACAAATAACTCCTCCATGAATAACACAGAAGAAATGGCCATGGCCTATGCTAGATTAGGGCCAGAAGTAAGAGAAGTTGTATCTTTTAGGGAGTTTTGTGAAGCAAAGAAAAATGAGACCCCTAGGAGAAAACCATTCAGCAGGGATCTAAAACACAAAGTAAATAAACTATCAATACCTAACTTTGATGGCTCCGGAAAAATATCAGCTCAAGCATGGATACAAAAACTAAATACATATTTAAATCTCAGCCCCATGACAGAAGATGATGCAGTCCAATTTGCCATTTTACACCTAGAAGGTTTAGCCCATGAGTGGTGGTATCATGGCACCCTCACACAAGGTCATGATGGTATAACAACATATGACGAGTTCACCCAGAAACTCATTAAGAGATTTGAGAGGAAACACCCACAAAAAGATTTCAAAGAATTAACCCTCTTAAGACAAAGGGGAACAGTGGAGGAATACATCACTGAATTTCAAAAAATTTCTGTAAGGGTCTTAGGGGTGGATGAGGACAGGCTCACATATCTTTTTGTGGAGGGACTCAAAGACTCCATTAAAGGATTGATGAGAGCATTAAAACCCCCTACCCTAGACGATGCCATAGATAAAGCTTTGGGCCTAGAAGACACTTCAACTTGGGAGAAACCCTCCAAAACATTCACTAAAAATACACATACTAAAGAATGGCCTAGGAAGGGAAACACCTTTAAAGAAAGAGAAGAGCTTAAGAGAAAGAACGTATGTTACCATTGTCATGAGAAATGGGAATATGGTCACAGTTGCAAAGAGGGAAATGAAAGAGATATGCTTAAGAAAAAAAATCTCTGTTTTAAGTGCAAAGAAAAGTGGCAACCGGGACACATATGTGGGAGGAAGAGCCAAGCCCATAACTTGGAAGCCTTATCTAGTGATGAAGAAGAAGAACTCAATGAACCCCCAAGCAAAAGAGAAAAAATTACCGAAGAGGTGCAAGTATCATTAGCAGCAATTTCCGTAGCCTCAAAACACCATCCCTTTAGAATCAAAAGTGCGATCAAAGGACAGAGGGTAATTGCACTACTGGATAGTGGGGCTACCCACAACTTTATTGATAAAAGCTTAGTTAAGAGATTGAAGCTGACAACACAAGAGTTTAAGGGTTTCCAAGTAGCCCTTGACGACGGATCCACTTCCTCATGTAACCAAAAAACCCTTCAATTAAGCATAACATTAGGGAAACACCCTACCAAAGAAGATTTCTACGTGGTCGAGTTAGGGGATTCAGATGTAATCCTAGGAATTCCTTGGATACATTCCTTGGGAAGATTCTATCTCGATCACCCCAAATTGGAACTATGTTTCACTCAAAATGGACAGGAAGTGTTAATCCAAGGGCTGCATGATGACACAACCAGAATGGTAACCTCCAAAAGAATGGAAAGGATTTTTAGACGTAGTCAAGGAGAGTGGGCTGCCCAATGCATGATACTAGACCAAAATTCAAACCAAGGGGAAGCCATTCATGTTGATATTAAACCCATTATTAGAAAACATAAAAGGGTGTTTGAAGACATCCCAAAAGGACTGCCACCCAAGAGAGGATTTGAACACACTATTGAACTTGAAGAAGGTGCAAAACCAGTAATCACCACCCCTTATCGCCATCCAAGGGGCTATAAGGAAGAAATTGAGAAAGCTATCAAAGAACTTCTAGAAATGGGGCACATTCAACCTAGCTCCAGTCCTTTCGCCTCCTCTGTTGTATTGGTAAAAAAGAAGGATGGGACCATGCGGATGTGCATTGATTATAGAGCACTCAATAAGAAGACTATAAAGAACCGATACCTGATCCCTAGGGTGGACGAACTTATAGATGAATTACATGGAGCAGTATACTTTTCAAAAATAGATTTGAGATCAGGATACCATCAAATAAGATTGAGGAAGGAAGATGTTCCCAAAATAGCTTTCCGATGCCACTATGGCCACTTTGAGTTTCTGGTCCTTCCATTCGGCCTTACAAATGCCCCTGCCACTTTCCAGTCATGCATGAACCACATCTTTAGGGGACAATTAAGAAAGTTCCTGTTAGTATTCTTTGATGATATATTGATTTACAGCAAAACTTGGGAAGCACACTTGAGACATATAGATGAAATTTTGGGCCTACTTGAACAACATTCTCTTTTTGCCAAAATGTCAAAATGTGAGTTTGGAATGGAATAAATTTTGTATCTTGGTCATAAGATCAGCACCCATGGAGTTAAGGTGGATGAAGAAAAAATTGAAGCCATCAAAAATTGGCCACAGCCCCGAACCCTCACTCATCTCAGAGGTTTCCTAGGTTTATGCAGTTACTATAGAAGATTTGTTAAAGGATTTTCAAAACTAACTTCCCCCTTAACAAATTTAACTAAGAAGGGAGCATTCTTATGGTCAGAAGAAGCCCAATCCGCATTTGAAAAACTTAAAGAGGTAATGAGCTCTTGCCCAGTCTTAGCAATTCCGGACTTTTCAGCACCTTTTGAGCTTTATTGTGATGCCTCAGGAGAAGGCATTGGAGCTGTCTTAATGCAAAAGAAACATCCCATAGCCTTTGAAAGCAGGAAACTTAGAGACACAGAAAGAACCTATTCAGTTTATGATAAAGAAATGCTAGCTATTATGCATGCATTAGAGAAGTTCAGACAATACCTGATATGTGGGAAGTTTATAGTTAAAACTGATCATAACAGCTTGAAGTTTTTTCTAAATCAAAAAGATTTGAATGATAGACAACAGAAATGGGTGAGTAAACTTCAGGCATATAATTTCGACATAGAGTATATGAAAGGGAAATATAATGTTGTGGCAGATGCTCTCTCAAGGAAACCTTACTTGGGGTCTTTATCAATCCTATCTATAGATTGGAAAGCAGCTCTAAGTACCGAATATGCCAAAGACCAATTCTCTAGCAGCATTCTAGATGGGAAGAAAACAGATGAAAATTACCGGGTAATTGATGACCTTATCCTCTACAAAAACAGAATCTATGTTCCATCAGGGTCTAATATGAAAGAAGATATTATAAGGACTTATCATGACCTTCCTTTAGCTGGTCATCAAGGGTATTATAAAACCTACAAGCAGATCAGGGAAAGATTTTCATGGAAGGGGTTGAAGGAAGATGTACTGAAGCACACCCAAGAATGCATGGTGTGTCAAAGAAATAAAGAAGAACACACCTTCCCGTCAGGATTACTTCAACCACTACCCATCCCAAATCAAAAGTGGGAGAGTATATCCATGGACTTCATAACAGGACTTCCAAAGGTACAGAATAAAGATTGCATTTTTGTAGTAGTGGACAGATTAACAAAATATGCACATTTTCAGGCCATTCCTTCAAGTTTCGAAGCATCACAAGTGGCCGACGTCTTCTTTAAGGAAATTTTTAAGCTACACGGTTTACCCAAGAATATTGTGAGTGACAGAGATAGACGATTTCTTAGCATATTTTGGCAAGAACTATTCAAACTATCAGGAACAGAGCTAACACCAAGTACCAGTTATCATCCACAGACTGATGGGCAAACAGAAATCGTAAACAAATGGATAGAAGGTTATCTAAGGAATTATGTTTCAGGTCAGCAGAATGCTTGGGTAAAATGGCTACATCTTGGAGAGTATTGTTACAACTCAACCCATCATATGTCCATTCGAATGAGCCCCTTTAAAGCCCTCTACGGGTATGAAGCAACATCCTTTGGGGATCTCATCCGATCAGAAAGTCATGTACCAGGTGCAAAAGATTTCCTCCGACAGAACATAGATATCATGAATGCCCTTAAAGATAATCTTCACCAAGCACAGAACCAACAAAAACTTTATGCAGACAAAAAAAGGATTGAAAGATCTTTTGAAGTAGGAGACTTGGTATTTTTGAGACTCCAACCTTATAAGCAGTCATCCATTAAAATCAGTGGAGCCGAGAAATTGAAACCACGATTCTATGGTCCTTATAAAATTTTAAGAAGGATAGGTGAAGTGGCCTATGAATTGGAGCTACCAGATCACAGTAAAATACACAATGTATTTCATGTATCCCGACTAAAAAGGGTTTTGGGTTTACACATTTCCCCTTGTACTGAGCTACCCCCACTTGATAACGAAGGGAAGTTGATTTTGGAGCCTGAGCTCATCCTTTACAAGCGAGAAAGGAAATTAAGGAGAAGGACCATAACAGAGTATTTAGTCCAATGGAAGAACCTTCCCAAGGAAGATGCCACATGGGAGAGAGATGAGACCATTAATTGTCTTAATCACAGATTGCTTGAGGACAAGCAAATTTGAGTGGAGAGGGCTGTCATAACCCCACATTTTTGCAATTATAAAAGATAACATTTATACTGTAATTAGAAATGACTCCTTGTCTTATATTAATGTAATAATCATGTGTTAACTCCTGATTTAATTTTACCATAAAAAGATGTTGACTAAATATATAATTAGAGATGAGTACTAAATAAATGTAAATATAAAAAAATAATAAATAAATAAATAAATAAAATATATATATATATATATATATATACAATTTAAATACATTGTTATTATTTAATTATTGATGCATAAATCTTAAATATAAATATACAATGTAAAAACTTAATACATTATAAACGATATTAAAAGAACTGTTAATGTAATAGGCGCTAAACTTAAGAGATCGTAGGGTATTTCACCAACAAACACACCCTATAATGATAACGGTGCGTCTATACATTTGGGCGCTAAAAAGGAAAGTTCGGGTGGAACGGTGACAGGAACAGTCACCACCTTGCATCCGCAACAGGAACAGTCATCCGCCTCGACCCCCCCCCCCGCGCGGGTATTTAAGTAAACTCGTGGCAAGGAAGTGGGGGGTAAGAAAGGCACGCGGAAAACAGAATAGAGAGAAGGGACGCACGAGACACGGGAAAAAGGGACGCAGCAACAGGAGATACAGGTAAGTAGTGTTTCGACCCTTGTCTAAATTCACAATAATATTTAATGAAATTGCATTCTGAAAAATAGATCAGTATTATTGCATAAATGTATAGATTTTGGGTAGCTGTCAAATTCAAAATAATTATATTCTAGGATGGTTAAGATACACCTTTATATATATAGAAATTAGATAATGAAATTATATATATATATATATAATATGAATACATCTCCACATATTACATAAATTAATAAATATTATACAACTACTAATTAAGAAAGAACCATATTATGTAATTAAGAATTAGAGGAATGATCTCTACCAAGATAATTAATAAAGCAATTGCATATCCAAACCCGGTGAGATAAATGAGGAATTAGGCAACAGGGATAGCAGGAACTAGGCCTCTGTCAGGTAGGCCACCCACTGCAGTTGACAAAGGGCTTCTGGCAGGAGGGCCAAGGGGGTGTGTACCGTCCTTGGGCTTGATAAGCGCTACGGGCATCCTAAGGTAGCTTATCCCTTTTATCCCACTAGGAATTAAATATGGAATTGACTTATTGATAACAAATAAACTCAAATGAATTTAGACAAATTACACCCTAAATGAATTAATCAATCATTAAAATTCATTGTTTACGTGTTTTCTTAGATTTGCGAAGTTGGGACATTATAGCGTCCCTTCTTCTTTCCTAGAACCCCGGAACCCTGAGGTTCTGAAGTTCCTTCCTTAGCCTTTTTTTTTTCAGTTCTCCGGAACCCCAAGGTTCCGAAGTTTCCTGCTGCTCTCCTTTCTCCTTCTCGGAACTCTGGAACCCCGAGGTTCCAAAGTTCTTTCCTTGTCTTCTCCACTTCGGGAACCCGAGTTTCCGAAGTCCTCGGACTTCTTTCTGGCTAGCAACACTTCCGGATGGCGTGATCGACACTCAAAGCTTTAAATGCTCTGATAGCTTTTGTGACTTATGCACCTTCTTTTGTGGAGCCACAGGGGTGCATTTAATGTTTTGGCAGGATTTCCATTAGGAGAGGTATTAGGCCATGCTTGTTGTGGTGACTTATGTTATGTCTGCATACTCTGACTTTGGAAGGTCAGTCAAGCCACCCTTCTCAGGGTTGCCTTTTCAGAGTATGGAAAGGTTGCTTGCATGTACAAAAGTCAAGTGCATGCACTTCCCTAAACTCCCAGATTGACATACAGGGGTCATGATCACTCTTGTAACCAATTTGCTATATAAAGGCTGTTAAGCCTCATTGTAAAGAGTTCTCTCCCTACTGGCTTGAGCTATTCTATGCTCTCTCACTTCTCTTGTATTATTTTGTATTTTGCAACTGTAAGTTGGCCATTGGCCTTATAATTAATTGAAATCACCATTCTTGCCTTCTTTCAACTTATGTATGCTGTGTATGTTTAGTTACCTTCATCATAGGTGTATGTTTTATGGTTCTTCTCTCATATATGTTGTGTTAAATTTATTTCGGAGTGTGACTTGTGGGAAACCTTCTCCCCTCTTGACATTCGGCGAATTCTAACCTCCATACATGCATTGGGGTTACTCATACAACTAAAGGTTGTGCATCTCCTGGGTATTTCAATTGATTCTTGGTGTCATTTCGGGTAGGGAGAGGAACAATATCTTCTTGGTGCATCACCTCCTTTTGTTTTAAGCATTTCTCTCTCCCCTTTACCTCTGCAATTTGTTAGGATAGGCTCAAGAGTAAGTTTTGAAGTGTTGAGTTGGTTCAACACCTGCACCTGGATCGAGAAGGAAGCCGGCCTTCTCCGGAGATTCAACCCCCTTGCGCAAGGTCCCACACTTCAGGGTTGTTTCCATGTTTCACAAGGTTGCTGAGTTGATAGCTCAACAAGGGTGCAAGCTTTTGTGATAACAAGTTCCTTGACCAGCCAAGAGAGAAATTTGTGGGGACAATAACCTCCATAAGATTCAACTACTTGCAGGGGTGAAACATCTCCCAAGGATGGCAAGAGAGATTTCAGATCAGGGATCTCCATTGTGCATCAAGGTTTAGGAGTTTTTGCAGCAAAATTTGAGTGAGCTACCTGCTTGTGTGGCTGTATCATTTCTAGGTAGAAGAAGCCCAAAAAAAAAATACAGATTTAGCATAATCTTTTGTTTAGTTTATCATCAGCAATGTCA
This sequence comes from Cryptomeria japonica, assembly GCF_030272615.1. Classification (NCBI taxonomy): domain Eukaryota; kingdom Viridiplantae; phylum Streptophyta; class Pinopsida; order Cupressales; family Cupressaceae; genus Cryptomeria; species Cryptomeria japonica. The sequence goes on along the minus strand of NC_081409.1, from coordinate 309,936,713 downwards.
TGCCTGTGTGTAGCAGATTTGGAGAGGCATTTGGATCAAGGTTTAGGAGTTTTTGCAGCAAAATTTGAGTGAGCTACCTGCTTGTGTGGCTGTATCATTTCTAGGTAGAAGAAGCTAAAAAAAAAAAACAGATTTAGTATAATCTTTTGTTTAGTTTATCATCAGCAACGTCATGCCTGTGTGTAGCAGATTTGGAGAGGCATTTGGATCAGCTGTTTTAAGTTTATTTGATGCTGGATGAGTGAGGTGCTTGTGTGCCTAGTTGACCCCATTTGTAGCACTTTGGAGGGTCATTTCCAGCCCAAACTCCATTCTAAGTTGCTATCCTTTAGCAGAATCACTTCACCAACACACACAATCAGTAAACAAGGGTCGCAGCAGTCATTAAGAGTTGAATACACGTAAAACAGACCTATAATAGGCCATACTAGCTGAGGATTGTGGATTTTCTAAACAGCCCCAACACAAGGGCTAGTCACAGTGTATATTAGCCAGCACAAGAGCTTATATCAGACCTTTATGTGGTAGTGGATTGGAGAAGAAGAAGACTGATTTTTATATGAGTGTAATTTATTTTTTGAGTAAGCTTCTTGGTTGTGTGCTTGCTCTCAAATCAGCTTGTTAACTACCTTAATAGAAGGAACTACTGGGTATATGTGTTTGTGATTTGAAAGACTCTTATTTGTAATAGTATTTTTGTCTTATGAACTAGTGAAATAGTTTACAGCAGCGATCTGATCGAAATTGTAAGCTTGGTTGTAATCTCTTCATTAGTTTCTGTTTGCTTCTTTACTTGAAAAGCTATTCAATTGTTCTTTCTCTCAAAACTACAAACTCAAATCAAAACACATTTCTGCAACTTCTGTCTAGTTTTGAAAGACCACCAAAAACATAGGATGTTATAGTTTATTAAACTAAAATTAACAGGCAGGTTGCAGTGACAGTGTTCCATCTAGAGTGAGACATTACACCAATCAACTCTTCCACTGCCAATTCTATTCGAGAGTCATTCAATTTAGTAAGACGGATAAACAAACAATAAAGCTATAAAAAGAGTGGAGAGTAAGGGGTTTTATTTATCCATAGCGATCTACAAAGAGGAGTATTAAAAAGGTTGTATCATCCATAAGTAGAGAGTTGAAGTAGAAGGGCTTGACAAAGAATTTAATACACTTTTACTTCTCTATTGAGCAATACACTTTAGTAGAAGAACAATTGCCCCTATCAACTAAGTTTTGTATCCCTTAGAGGGTTTTTCTATTAAGAAAATCCTGTGTTTGTTCTGCCTGTTATCAGTTTAGCATTTCACTTGTTTATAAACAACTTTTTAATTTAATCATATTGATATTGACATTTGGATGTCCAAGTAGAATATAAATTATTTTTCTTGATTCCCTAGTTCCTAGCTTACATGGTAGCAATTATAGATCAATTAATATTAGACAACAATTTCTTTGAGGTCTGTAGGGAAATTTTGGGAACACTGGATTTGTGTTATAGTCATAGAAACGAGACTCGCACAAACTCGCCTAAACTCAGTGAGTTGCGAGACGGGTCAAGCCTTGCAAGTCCTAGGGGCTTAAACTTGGACTAGACCAAGTCTGGGATGAACTCGCCAGACTTGTTGAGTCTAGGCAAGTCCACCTAGATCTAGCCAGACCCCCAAAAAAATTGTCTCAAAATTTCAATGGTTTTTTGGTTTATGACATGCCCCCAAAATATCCATGAATTATAACATTTAATTCCCCATCTTTGTCTTCTAGTCAGTCTCATTCTCTTCATCAGACTATATGGATGTTTCAGAGTGGTTTCAGATCTCTAGGAGTTATAACGTAAATTCTAGGTTTTGGAAGATCTTATAAATTTTCAAACAATGAAATTTCGGTAATCAGCATGCTCCTATCAGCATTCTCTCGCCCTCTATCTCACTCAGTTTATTTGCCTTCAACTCTAGATCTATCTCTCTCCCTATTGCTCTTCCTCTATCCCTTTCTCTACCTCTCTCTGTCACCCTTAGACCCCTGCAAAGGGTGCTACCCTCAACCTTGTTTTGGTGTTGCCCCCAAACCCCCATCAAACCATAAGTCTAAGCAAGTAATAGGCCAATGATGAATCATGATCATAAAAATATACATAATACATATCCCTTGTTGCAAATCTCTACATATTCATAGTTAAAAAAATATTATGGCTACTACATCATCTAGGACCTACCTTAGATGCCTTCGTAGGAAGGATGTAGGCTCCTTTGAGCCATAAACTTCTAGTTATTGTTTTGATATTTGTTTGGAACTTTTGATGTCATGGATTTCATATTCCATTTGTTGTATACGTTTGTTAATATTTATATATCTAAGTGTGCTATTTCGTTCAACTACAATTTGCATTTATACTTATGTGATCGATGTATACTTGTGTACGTGATCAAATTAGCTTCTATTTGTTGATGTTATTGTGTCATAATAGAAAAGAAATCTATTGGTTTTAAGATGGTTATTCCACAAATAGGAGCAACTTAGAGTCATGAAAATTTGCTAATATAAACAAAAGTATGCCTTTGTAATGTCCCCTACTTGGTTCAAGATAGTTTTACCCGTAATTAATCGATTTCCAATATATTTATAACTTAACTAAATCGATTAATAGACAAAACTATCTTAACATGAATCCAACCTAGGATGTTCTACCTTTTCTTTAGTCTATCAAGTACTAGCTATCTTACCATACTAAATAATTAATCCTATTTTGATTTATAAATCATTTACGCATTTATTAATTTTTAATTAATAAATACTTATTATTATCAATTAATTAATAAATACTTTGTTTTGGTGTTTTAATAAATATTTATTACTTTAATCATTAATAATTACTTTTTTATTATATTAATATTAACTATAATTATTATTTTAATATTTATTATTATCCATCTTTATGTTATCCCCCATTGATCATTCTAATCATATAGATACATAAGTAAGTAAATATAGTAATGTGGCAGACAGATCTGACCAAAGAAACGGGACTCGGACTCGGCTCGGACTCGGCAAGGCCAACTCGGACTCGGCTTCAGACTTAGCTCCAGACTCGGCTGGACTCGGGATAGTGAAAAACTCAAGAAATTTAGAGATTTTTAAATATTTAAAACTTGTTTCAGACACCCTTTATTGAATACACCTTAAAGACACAATAACATCATCAAACTCGGCTCATTTGATTACATACACAAGTATACATCAATCACATAAGCATAAACGCAAATTGTAGCTGAAGAAAATAACAAACATAGATATATAAATATTGTCAAATGTATACAATATTACAAAACTCATGGAATAAAAAATCCATGTCAACATATGATCATCATCAAATGTTTCATACAAATACCAAAGGTAAATACAACTACAAGTCTATGGCTCAGAGGAGCCTGCACTCTCCGGCCCCAGCCCCCTGCGAAGGCGTCTAAGGTAGGTCCTGGATGATTCAACTGCCATAGCCGCTCCCCGTGACACCATGCCATGCTCACCAACATCAGGAACATCCGTGTCACTATCTGCCTCTGAATCTCCTATCTGTGCTCGTGCTCTCCGCTCCTCCTCTGCCATGGCTACAGTCTCAACCTCTATATCTACCTGGTCGATCCAATCAATATCAGACTCGGAGGTTAAATTTTCTCTACTTCTATCGACGCAGTTTCCCCCATATTTTTCGTCAGGGGTTTGGGGGCAGCGCCCCCAAGGTGGGGTCAAGGGGCAGCGCCCCTTGTGCACTCCTTGTCCCGATACAGGGCGAGGTCGAGGGGCAGCGCCCCGCGAGGCCAAAAATGCTTATTACAAGTCTGAATTAGGGTTTCTTTGAGAGTCTTCCTTAGGGCCTGGTTTTGCTCTTGTTGCTAATTGGGTCTTGCTTGGTGAGTGAGTATCATTCTTGAAGGTCCAAGCTAGGTCAAGTTGGTGAGTGATAAAGTCTGGAATGTCATCCTGATCTTCAAATGCCCTGAAATTTGGCTAAGTCTGGAATGTCCTGATCCTGAAATTTGACTAAGTCTGGAAAACTGAAGAATCCTCCAAAAACTAGATTTTGCAATATAACTCCTGGAGGCCCGAAACCACTCTCAAACATCCTGACAGTATATATGGAATATAACTTAAAGTATAAGAAAGAAGAAAGATATAAGGAAATGTCACTTATACTTAAATGTTATATTCCATAAAATAATCCTGACGGAGAGACCAAAATGTCAAATTTCGCCCTTCCAAAAAAACTTTTTAAAATGTTTTTTTTTTGGTCATTTTATTAACCCAGCTAGTAGCCCAGTCTGGGGCTCAGGACTCGCCGAGTCTGGCGAGTTTACTCTCCAGACTCGGCCGAGTCCGAGTCCGAGCCCCTGGGACTCGTTTGGCCTGACTCGGACTCGGACTCGCCGAGTTTGGGCGATTTCGGGCGAGTCTCGTTTCTCTGGATCTGACACATAACAGATCCGGTCTGCCATTCTTATGTTCTTATATATTGGCTTTACATATATTTCACTCTTATGCTAATATTATGTAATTTGCCTATCTGGGAATTTCCTTTATAAGTCTGCTGAAGATCAGTCTAAAAGAATAATTTCTGAGTTATACTCCCACATAATATCGTTAACACTATATAATAATTATAATTGCAACTTTATTATTATAATTAAAACTATATTATTATTATTAAGTTTATTAAATCCTACATAAGGATGATATCGGGCTCCATATATTATGCATATATATATTAAGCATATTCCCGCGCATACCACAAAGAACAAAGATGCTACTGCCTGCAACTAAATAATAGTTCTGATCTGATCTGATTTGTGTTCTTGAGATAAGTCTGATATTCATATAACTCTAATAGGTATACGTATGATGTGTAAATAAGGATTTCAATAACTTTATTTGATCATATGAATTGTCTTCAAATATTTATAATAAAAATCCACTTCCAGTTATAATGATACATTGGGCCGATTACACATTATATTCCTGATTTTGAATATGGATTATTGATTGCAATCCCTAGATTGCTGTCTATGTTCCAATACTTGTCTATGCTGATCCCCCCCCCTTTAGCGCTCTCTTTTTTTTTCCCTCATTATATAACTTGCAACCTCGAATGGTTGCATCACTCCATAAGCAACTAGTCGTATCATATCTCTTCATAAATAATTACTATTGTCTAACCGCACTTGTACATGTGTATTAGTTACTTGTTCTAATCGCACTATTTCCATGAGTATTGGTTATTAACACAAATCAATTTATATGTCAATTCGCTGCTTTGTTTATTGATTGTTTACGTTACTTTTAATCCTCCGTAACCTTTGACTAGTCACCGCAATTCCTTTCATCATATTACTGTTCGTACTCATCACACAATAATCTATGGTTTATTAATTCTTCCCCACGGCACTACCCTAATCGATGCTTATCTATAATCACCTTCATCGTATGCCTCAGCCGATCTGAGGTAATTAATTTCAGGCCGAACGTTCTTATAATCGTGTATTGCCGCTTGCTTATTATCAAATGTTTGACTCTTGACCCTGCAATACCATTCATTCGCTAATTCCCAGCTACATCACCTTTTCTCAGTATCATTGTATGATCGTTTTTCCTTCAACCAACTAGTCAATATCTTCATTGCTCAATTTAACCATAGACTCGAATGCTTTGTCGTGAGTTGGCTATAAACATATATTGTTGTCCATATTTATATGTGCCTTCATATCTATAATCTTTATTAATCACAGAGTCATCTTTAATGAGACTATCTTAATTGTTTCCTCCTTCACGTCTTTGTATGAGTTCCTTGATGCCTTATATTATCTATAAAGGAGCTTTCCTTTAGTCGTTAGGTTCTAGAGTTGTAGTATCTGGATATGGACATCACACTTGTTTATAGATAAGAATATATAAATTATGTTTATGATATAATATTTCAAAAATATTATAAGTAATAAATATTAATATTTAATAAATAAATAAGTTTCAAATAATCCTTTTTTTTATAATTATTATATTAATTAATAATCATTTAGGATATATATATTTATTATTTCATTTGGGATATATATATAACGATCAAGGAGGGACATGAAAGTTTAATGAATAAACAATCATCAATGAGCAAAGTAATTAAATATTATTATTAATCAAGACATTAAATATTATTATTTATCAAGTATTACTGATACGGGGATATGACAGACTACCAAGTATTACATTTTAGTTATTATATCTTCTAATCCTAAATGCAGCTTTTCATGCCCTTTTTATACATTTATTAGTGATTAATCGTTGCAAAGGCAGACAGATCTGACATGCCATTACTATTACTTTAAGATACAATTAATCCAATTTACCTTTCAAACAATTGATTTAAAAGAAATATTAAATACTACTGTTGTCAGGTTGGCATATACATTATTGCCTTAGGATGTGTATGGTTTTGTTTTATTAATCTATTTTAGTAATACAAAATTGGGGCATGACAGCCTTAATGAAAGTTAGAAGAAGAGAAGTAGATAGAAGATGGACTAGAAGAGAACATATCACAACATATACATGGGCCAGCCATTTTGGATGAAAAAAACACTACCAAAAGAAAACCTCAACATATTATTTTGTCAAATTGTGCAAAAAGCTGGTCTTTAAGTTATTTTATTATGACCTAACTATTCCTAATGGTTAACATATCATCAACATACAAACAAATGATGACAAAGTGATCATCTACCTACTCTTCTATGAACAAACCCAAGGTTCAACACATAATAATCAAATTTCTAACTTACTACATCTTAGGAGATTGTTTTAGATCAGATAGGGACTTTTTAAACTTATAAACTTTCTTTTTCCTCCCCTTACTAATGAAAATTTCAAGGTGAGACATATAAATATCTTCCTCTACATACCATGCAAAAAATTTGTTTCAACATGTATTTTCTCTACCTCTAAATTCAAAGCAGTAACAATAGAAAATATGAATCTATTTGAATTGAATTTAGCAACAAGAGAAAGATTTCACCTAAGAATATTCCCTCAACTTGAGAATACCTCTTTGCCACTAGTCTTGCCTTAGACATATCCAACTTATCATTGATTTTGTATTGTAAATATCCACTTGCAACCAATAGGTTTCCTTCTATTAAAAAGATCAACCAAGTCCAAAGTTTTACATTTGTGCAAGGCCATCATTTGCTCTTTCATGGATTTTTCCAAGACTTAAGTTATTTTAAAGAGAGATCTTCCTTCACAAAAATAAGTTCATCATGAGTACAAGGAAAAGAAAATATACAATGAAAGTCAAATGGGTTATACCTTTTAACTAGCCTTTGTACTCTTAATTGGAGTTTGAAACTCTTCTTTTTCTTTATTTGAATTGGAATTGTCTTCATATTTCTTGTCTTGATTATCGTCTTGATCCTCTTTTTCCTCATCCTATCCTTGGTTACATGCATTTTCTTCTTCTTCTATTTTAAAAGACACATTTGATTTATCTTGTTCTTTTGGCTGCTCAACACTAGAAAAACACTACTTTCCCTTAAAGTAAGATTACAAAAAATAAATTGCTTTGTGTGTTAATGCAATAATCCCTCCAAGGTGTTAGCTTAAATCCACAAGAAATTTTTTTGATCACTCGAAACCTAGCTCTTCCTAATCACCAAGTTCTCAATGTGGGCAAGGTGAGAGCATATGGAGACTAGAATGAGGACAATAGAATTAATCTAAAAGATATTAACAGCTAGTTGACCAAATTACAATGTAAGAAAAGTCATAGATTTGACCAAGCCAAACTGATTGATAGTGAAATACAAATTCTGATCAAACCAAACTAGTTGAATGTAAGTGGAATTACATCAATACCAAAATGGCATACTAATTCACTCAATTGCAATACTTGCCAAACATGGTAGATAATATTTTGAAAATGAAAGAGGGATCGAATGGATAAACCAACCAAGATCTATTACAATGATAAAGCAAGATTTAGCTGTAAACCATCTAGCCAATTTGGAACACCTGGTCATGGATTTCAACTGAATAAAGGGAATTGGAACTGTATATCCTATATCTGATTGAAGCATTGACAATTACTCCCCACACACCCTTGGGTGGGGGCTACAGTTTGGGTGGGAGAACCCCTACTATTCTAAGGGCTGAGCCTAGGATCTCAACCTCAAAGTAATGCAACGGGCTAGGGCTCTCTGCAATGCTACCCTTATCTCTGCTACTAACTCAGATGTTCTTTCTCTCATTGTCTTTGGTGTGCATTTGTCAAGATCTTAATAAATGTCAAACACTAGTGGTAAACCATCTGATAGTTACAATATGATATAGAAAACAATTATTAACTTCAAATTACCAAACCTAGATAATTGTCAAACATTTATTCAACCTTCAAGAGAGAACATTTTGTCAAACTATTGATTTAAAACTGAAAAATCAAATAATGACCTATAATAGGAAGGAGAAGCATTTGGATGATGAAGAATGATGGAAATATCACATACCCTTGTTGCCTTGTTTAATAATGGCTGATAGCAACCCAAATAATGATGAGAACCATGTTTGGCCCATTCTGGATTTTGCATTGTCCATTCCCAATATTGTAAGGTGGCATAGATTGCCATGCTAGTAGCAATAGTTGGATTGAATCTGATCAAAAAGGTAATCACAGCCTTTATGATGTATTGCTCATGTTAGGTCCCAAAACCAATCTCCCAAATCTTAGAGCTTTTTCCACCTTGAGAGACAAAGCTTTATCTTCAAGAAGGGGAATAGAGGCTCATCAAGAGACTCAAGATCGTTAATGATTAAGATGTGAGAGCGAATAATCTCTCCTATTCTTTAGGTTCATCTTAAAACTAGTTGGCTATTCCTAGAGGTATGCTTGAGGAGGAACTTAAATTAAAAAAAAAAAACATTTATATAAAACCCACAACCATGTACAAATGTTAACCCCAATAATTGTCACTAAGTTAAGTTTGTTTGGCTGGAATAACCTCTCCATACCATGCTATAAATATGACAATAGTGATGTAATCCCTTGAAATAATTTCTTTTTAGACTCTATAACATTAGCAGAGCATAAAGATGCTATAAATGACTCGCTGATAATGCAACATTTTATTTCACTTAAGATTTATCCCTAGTTGTAAAATTGAATCATAAACAACAATGTATAAACCTACTTCTTGTTGACGGGAATAATCATTATGTTATGTTGGTATATTATGTTTATGTTGTCGTCGGTAATAATGAGTTACGGCGGTCAGTTAGTTAGCCGACGGGTAGGTAGTTGGAGTTGCGACGGTTGTGTCGCACCCCTTCGGCTGTCATATATTGTACCACCTCCGGGTGTTGGAGGACATGTAATGTTGGCGACACATTATAATATGAACATCTTTTGACATTAATGGCAAGCTTATTCTGGTACTTCTTTTGTATTTGCATTGTGCATTGCTGTTCGATTTCTGTATTCTTCCTGTTTACCCAGTGAGGTAAACATTTGGCGCCGTTGCCGAAATTATTTCGAGAGGGACGGGAATATACTACATGGCACAGGGATAATCGGACAACCATTGCCCGAGGGGACGAGCAGTAACCCTGACGAAGATCACCAAGAACTGTTCGAAGGAGAACGAGCACTCACAAAAGATTTCTCTTGCATCCTTCAGGCGGCCATCGAAACACACGTACGGAGGGAAGCCACCATTGAGGCTGTTCCAGAGGATGCTGTGTGGAGCACGCTTGGTGTAAGCCCGACGGTGAATCGGTTGATGAGCAATTTGCCTAACCTTTTGGCTCAAGCATTTTTGGCTCTTCAAAACCGCAGAGAAGACACCTACCGTGAGAACCGACGATAGCACATCTTACGAGAATTTCATGAGCGCCAGGATGACGGGCGTAGAGAGGACCGACGAAGGACAAATAATCCTTAAATTGTGAAGGGAGAGAAATAAAGAACACTGTTGGAAGCGAAGAATTATGTTGATTGTATACAAAAGAATGAATTAATAAAGACTGTTGTGTTTTGGTTTATGTGTTGTGAAACATGAAATTGTACCACAATTAATGCCCAATTTATTGAATAAAGACAGAAATAAGAAATTAGAAACCGACGAGTGGGAGGCTGCGCAGAAGGCTTTGATTCTGGAACAACGTGTAGAACATAGACGGAGGCTGAGGCAACTTGCCAAAGGACGACCTGCCGAAGGGTTGCCCGAAGGGAACCAAGGAGGTGTCACGGAAGGTGCAGAAGCCGAGGGGAATTTCTACGCGTCGCCGGACTACTGTAGAGCAAGAAGCCTCGAAGAGTTTCTGGAGGAAACTAGGTTACGGAGAGAACTAGTTGAAGAGACTCGAGATCGGTTCAAAAACTTATCTCTCACGCCACAAAGGGAGGATCATCGAAGGGAGCCGGGCACAGGTGACGGCGAAGGGGGAGCTAACCGCACGGTAGTCGCTCTCACGCCACAAAGGGAGGATCACCGAAGGGAGGATCACCGAAGGGAGCCGGGCACCGGCGAAGGGGAAGCTAACCGCACGGTAGTCGCTCTCACGCCACAAAGGGAGGATCACCGAAGGGAGCCGGGCACGGGTGACGGCGAAGGGGAAGCTAACCGCACGGTAGGTACAAGGCAGAACACCGTACCTTTGGTCACCACCACAAGAGACATCAGCGACATCAGAGGGAGCAGCGCAGGAGGGCAGACACGGCCACAACCACCTCCAAGTGGACGACTTCCATCAATGGCGACCAAACAGAAGTTGCCCAAATTCAACGGGGATAGCAAAGATGATCCCACACGGCATTGCCATACCTGCGAAACCATCTGGACAGCCAACGGGGTGACTGACCAGGATGAATGGATGAAGCAGTTCCCCGCCACACTGAGAGGAGTGGCTATTGACTGGCATTCAGACTTGGATAAAACCGGGGTAACTACGTGGGATGAATTGAAGAAAGCATTCGAGAAGGAATTTCGGCTTCTCCGAGATGATAATGAGATAGTCTCGGAAATCTATGGAACAAAGCAAGGAAAGAAGGAGACCGTACGGACATATGGCCGCCGGCTAAAGGAATTAGTCGGAAAGATGGAAAGCCAACCGGCTGATGGCTTAAAGAAGCGGTGGTTTGTCGAGGGTCTGAACCCTAAGCTACGACGAAAGATGAAAATTGTGCCTCCGACATCCTACGATGATGCATACAACCGTGCCATGGACTTGGAAAGTGAAAATAAGACGGCCAAAAAGAAGAAGAATAGATCTTCGTCATCCTCTGAAGATGATACGTCGGAAGAAGAGAGTAGCAGTGATGAGAAGCCGAAGAAGAAAGTCACGGCCCTTCAGAAGGATATGGAACGGATGTTAAAAGAGTTTAAGACAATGAAGGGGACCACAAGCAAGGATGATGAACTGTGGTGCACGGATTGTAAGGAGAGCGGCCACACAAAGGGTGTCTGTCCCAAGAAGGCATTCTGTGACATCTGCCAGATCATGGGACATTCTACGAAGGAATGCCCATACAATCTGAAGGCACGTAACCAGCAAGTGCTCTTTGCACATGAGCAGCCCTCCACATTGGATTCAAACAATAATGCATCTTCCGGAGGCTACCGAGGAAACCAACGAGGCGGACGAGGGAATAATAATAATTCCACCAGAAACAAGGTCCAATACGACGCGAAGGGACGCCCGATGATTCAATGTAGGGCTTGCAATCAATGGGGTCATTACGCACGAGAGTGTAATAACAATGACACCACTCAAAAGCTATGTCGGTGGCGTGGCCCCGGTGACCATGAAGATGCCGATTGTCCGAAGTCTGGCGTAGGGGCCAATCTGATTGATATCGAAGGCAACACACGAGGTAAAGAAGCCATCCTTGCTCTTACCCGAGGGCAGGCAAAGGAAGCCCGATACCCCCATCCCTGCACCGAGAAGCAGAGAATGACGGAGGCAAGGGAGGAAATAGAAAGGGCCATGAAGCCCAACGGGGAGAGACACACGAGTCATCTGGACCCTACTGCACAGACACGGAGAGGAACATTGTACGACAGATGCTCCAAATGGAGGTACCTGTGAAACTGGAAGACCTCCTACACACCATACCGCAATTGGGGACAGTGTTGTTGGGCACAAAGGCTGATAAACCCAAACCGAGAGACATGGACGCTCCCATACTAGGAAGCTCGGCAACAAATCCAGTTGTACTTACCGTCAACAATGGCCGACACCCAGCCGTGGTGGAGATGGGTATCCTCGGCACCATCCTGACAGATACTATAGTAGACGGCGGTTCCGGAGTAAATGTCCTTCCGGAGAACACATGGAAAAAGCTAGGAAAGCCCACTCTGTGGCCACCTACGTTTAATCTGCTAGGTGCAGACCAGCACGGGATTAAACCCCTCGGCATGTTGGTGGCACAGCAAGTCACCGTGGGTGCACAACCTTTTGTACTCGACTTCGTGGTCATTCCATTGAAACAGAAAGGGTATGATGCCATACTTGGAAGAGGATGGTTGGTGGCAGCGAAAGCAAACCACAACTGGAAACGAAATACACTCTCGATGGAGAGCGGAGGCAAGAAATTCACTATTGATCTCCGGACGCAGTTGGTGAGCGAGGAACTTGCCTCTTCCTCGGGATCTGGATCCGAGAGGGAAAATGACCCACGAGACGAAGGGAGAGAGGGGATGGACCCAGATGCCGAAGGCATATTAAAAATCGGAGGTTGCTGTTCGGAGGATGACACAGATTCACTAAATGGATTGTTCCATTGGCAGCAGGAGGACTATGAGATGTTCTCACCCTCCTGTAACGTATTAAGCATCGAAGGAGAGGAGCCAGATCAATATCCTCCAGAATACAGAGAATATTGGAAGGGAGACGCCCCAAACCCTGGCGACGTAAATAATCCGAAGAGTGTCGGCAACGATTGGAACCCTGTGTGGAAGGCCGCAGCCTTCAAAATCTTTATTATCCTTCTTCTTCTTATGTACGGGAAGGAGACCGTGGTCCCTATAGAATTTGTGGTTCCAGGTCTTCGGATGGCCATGGAAAATAAACTTGCCACCAATAGGTTTAAATTGAAACCCTATCACGCGAAGCGTGCAGGGGACCCGAGAGGCCGGACGGACACCCGAGAGCCCAAAGGGGGACCCAAGAGGATGGAAGGGGACCTAAGAGGCCGAGCAAGCGACTTGAGAGGCACAGGACAAAAGCAGGAGACTTTTGGGTGAGGAAAACCGAGAAGGATGAAGGGTGATCCCAGAGACAGGGGACCCGAGCCGAAGACTCTTTAGACAACTTACCCAAAAAAAAAAAAAAAAAAAAAAAAAAAACGTACGGCAGATGACCGTACGGTTGGAAGAAAAAAAATATATATATAAAAAAAACAAAAAATGTATAAGTACCAAAAAAAAAAAGAGAGAAAAAGGCCACCGTACGGTGGGCCCACCGAAGGTGGCATCACCGTACGATGGAACCACCGACGGTGGAGCCACCGTGCGGTGGAACCATCGTGCGGTGGGACCACCGACGGTGGAGCCACCGTGCGGTGGAAACACCGACGGTGGACCCATCGTGCGGTGGAACCACTGACGGTGGCACCACCATGCGGTGGGAGCCACCGAAGGCCGCGAAAAATATAAAGCGCCGCATGAAGACACCGCCGCGCAAGGTTAAAACGCCGCACACCGCACAACACCGAACACCGCCGCACAGCAAGGGATAGAGGAGGAGGAAGATGCACCGCACGGCCCGACGACGCACCGCACGGCCCGACCAACACGCACAGCAAGGGTTACGCGCAACAGCTGCAAAAGGGAAAAGAAAAAAAAAAAGAGACCAAGCCCGCACAATCCACATAGCCACGTAAGGGCAAAACGACCGCCACAGGTAGACCAAGCAGCCGCACGATTGGAGGTGCCAGTGTTGTTGTTGACCGTATAGGGAGGTTGTATGGCCGGGGTGCCATCGGGGACATTACAGTGCCTTATTAAAAAAAAAAAAAAAAAACGACGACGGATTGAACACTGAAAATATTGGAGTGTAGAAGAAGGGTTTTGACATCATAAAATATCACAGAAATGATGCGCGCCATGGCTGCCCCTCGACCCCGCGAGGGCGCTGCCCCTCGACCCCGCTGGGGTGCTGCCCCAGACCCCGCGGGGGCGCTGCCCCTCGACCTCGCTGGGGGCGTTGCCCCCAGACCCCCAGTTTATTTTGAGCTACAAAAGACCACGGGAAGTGTTGTGGTTGTCCGTATTGTGCGAAAGAAGCCCACAGCTAAGCATTGGCAGGGAAGCCATAAGCTGTAGAGGGAGACGGATTTGGAGGTTGCGAACAAACAGAGTTTGAGGGAAGGCATTGCAGGTCCGCGCAGTTGTATGACACCAGGGAGTTATTCAGTTCAGTTTTTAGCCTTTGGGGAGTGTGATGGAGGATTTGAGGTGGCTCCTAGCATTTGTGCCAATGGATTGTGGCCACCTCCAGGCATGACTGGTACGCTTTGAGGAACTCGGAGTATGTCTCGGCTGGACGTGAGGTTGCCTTGGTGGATGCACAGAGGGCTCAGGAGGAGCTGACCACCAGGTTGGAGGCAATAGTCGCGTGAGACTTAGTTCAGCGTACCCAGGAGTTGGATGCCGAGAGAGCAGCACGGGTGGCTATCGAGGACAAATTGGCTAGGGAGACAGAATCATTTGAGTAGCAGTTGGTGGAAGCTGAGACTGAAAAACGTGTTTTGCAGACAAGTTTGGGTTAGGCCCAGGAGAACTGTGATGGCAAAGGAAGCAATATTGGTGAAATCCGCACTTGAGCATCAGATGGTAGCAGAAAAGGGTTTTCAGGCGAGGACGCAGCAAGTGTATAAGATCCGGGCCCGACTGGCGTTAGTAGTTCCTGCCATTCATCTCTATTTTGTATTAAGTCGTCGGAGTTGACTTCTTTTCTTGGGGGGATGATGTTGACGGGAATAATCATTATGTTATGTTGGTATATTATGTTTATGTTGTCGTCGGTAATAATGAGTTACGGCGGTCAGTTAGTTAGCCGACGGGTAGGTAGTTGGAGTTGCGACGGTTGTGTCGCACCCCTTCGGCTGTCATATATTGTACCACCTCCGAGTGTTGGAGGACATGTAATGTTGGCGACACATTATAATATGAACATCTTTTGACATTAATGGCAAGCTTATTCTGGTACTTCTTTTGTATTTGCATTGCGCATTGCTGTTCGATTTCTGTATTCTTCCTGTTTACCCAGTGAGGTAAACACTTCTACTTTCTAAACTACTAGTGAATAATTTTATCAATTTTAATGGATGTGGAAAGTCAACAGTCCTATTGACTGGTGCCTTGTTGGGTGATGGAGTCATATCCAACCATGAAAAGCAAAAAATATGAATAACAACAAATTTATGATATAAAATGAAATTTTTTTCTTAATAATCCTTGTCTAAACTCACTGATATTCAACTACAATAGGTAGAAAACCATTACATATACCAACTATTCAATAGATTTAAATGTCTCAACATTTTCAAATACCCCTTATAGCTACACCAACAAGTGAGGTGGAAGATAATTTACAAGAGGGCCTAGCACACCTCTCATTTCTATATATATATGAACTAGTAATAATCAGTGAAACCGAGAGACACATCTCCAACCCCTTGAGACACTTCTTGAAGACGGAGACATGTCTCTGGTACTCGTACCATTTTTGGAGACTTGAGGGTGTGCAGAAGACTTGCGGTGGAAGAATCCTGACATCTCCAGTAAAAAAAACACGACGTTTTTGTCTATTGCTATATTTGATAAATCAAATACATGAAATAATAATATACATAACACATACTAGACACAGTGGTAAAATATATCTTTATTCACACATGAAATTATTACAGAGGAGAAGACCAGGATTACAATATTTCCGATTATATCGTACTACCTTCCTTGGCGGTACACAACATATTTAAAGGACCCAACGGTTGTCGAGAGGAACACAACCGTCAACCAACTGCCACGTAACTACCCGAGAGTGACAACCCAATTAATACATTGGAAAATAACAATATTATCAAATATAACGATAGACGTTTTATGCCGACTACATCATCTCCCCCAAAAGAAAAAATCGTCTTCTAGACGACAAGTAAACATCAAGTAACATTCGAGAAGACTAATGACAAACAATGACTTGGAATAGACAACCCCAACTTGTAGTGTACCTGCCAAATCAAATGGGGGTTTGGGGGTAGCGCCCTCAGCGGGGTCAAGGGGCAGTGCCCCTTGTGGGGTCCCAAGGCAACACACCTTAAGACCTTCAAAACCACACAAAACTCCATAGCGCACATGATTTTTATGATTTTTAAGACGCCAAAAACATTGTTGATGAAGCCAGAAAATGGATATTTTACAGTGTTTAACCAACATATGATGTCAAATTCTGATCAAGTCGTATCTTGCACTTCAAAATTGATGGTCTCATCCGACGTAAGTCTTCCTCAACCATACGACTCTCTCTGCCTTCTCTACCTGTACAACTCGCCAAGTTGTCTCCTATACTGAGCCCGTATGGCCTGATACAAACTATCTTCGTGTAAGGCTTTTGCTTGCCCATACAACCTTCTGAGTCCCTTGCATATGAGTCCACTCGATCCTCCGTACGGCTTGGTGTCTTTCGTTTCTGCACCCACGTATGACTTAATGTTCCCATATGACCTCTTATTTCCAAGCTTACTTCGTATGGCATACTAATTTCGTTTGTATAGTATGCTCCTTGTCCTTCGTATGACATATTTGGTATCCCATACGATGTCCTCACAACCCTATATGGCTGCTCTTTTTTCCCTGTTCAGCACGTCCTTTTCATATAGCCTTCTGTGAAGTAACCCCATGTACGCTTTTTGCTTCCTACTGTATAAACTTCTTAATTGATGTTCCTCGTACAGATTTTATCCCTTCTGAAACCATATGTGCTTCTCCAATCAACATACAGACTCCTCGTATGGATTTGTTTCCTCTGAACACCGTACATGCCTCTTCAATCGCTCTATGGATCCCTCATTCGGATTTGTTTCTTTTAGCCATCGTACAGGTTTCTTCGGATGCAGTGAAAACTCCTTGTACGATTGAACCCATACGGATTTCTCTTCCCTTACAGCGTACGGATGAAGACTTCTTCATCTATCTACAATTTCGTAAAGATGAAGCACTCCAATTGTCTGTGATTCCATACTGTTGTTGTGCCCGTACAGTAAATGACCTACTCCTTGCATGACCCCTTCTTGACTTTCGTACGATGTACGTAAATACTCTTGTGGACAATCTCAATGCTCTTTGTACACCGTACGACCTTCCTATGTAGTGTTCTTGTATTTCCCTGTATGGTTCCTTCTGTTTAATTTTTTCTCTCAATTCCATATTTTTTGAGAGTACACATGCGTGCGATCTGACTCTGTACGAGTATGATTTTCTTTCATGCAGGCTCCCTTGTTCATACCGCCTCTATTCTTCCTTCGCGGGATTTTCCCTTCCACTTTCCATCTCCATACTACTAGATGTATTATACATAACTTTAAATGCTTTCATCGGTTGCTCTTCACTAAGAGTTGTAGCAAAAATTACATGTTGGCGAAACTACCTTGCAGTCCTCCATTTGCCAATGGAATAGTCCATTTAGGGAACTCGCATCTTCGAAGCAATCTTCCAATTCGAGCACCCCTTCATAATTAGGTTCAATCATTTTTTCGTCCTCCCTCCATCCCCAAATCTCCACCCTTGGACTCTGAGTCGAAGGATGTCGATTCTTCACTCATCGCCTACTTCCTCAAGTCAATGTGATGTGCTTGCTCCCATCACTCTCAATCGATAGTGTGTTCAGCTTCCAATTATGATTTTCCTTGGCAATAATCAACCATCCCCTCCCGAGGAGTGCATCGTACGACTTCTTCTACAACGAGATGACTACAAAGTCCAAGAAAATTTGTTGTCCCAATCATTACTTTTTGTCCCATCAATATTCCCAACGACTTGATGCCATGTTGGTCAACACCTACCAAGTGGAAGGTCGGCAACTAGAGCGTCGGCTTCCCCAGACATTTCCAAGTGTCTTCTGGCAGTACGTTTACTCCCAAGCATCCATTGATGATGGTGTTTGTCAACTTCTTCCCCATTATTTCCATCTTGACGACTGTCAACTTCCTCCCAATGCTCATTGTCAGCAACATTGGATCACTGGCCTCATTCCCTTCATGTGGTAGTTTCCCTGTCAGTTCCTCTTGTGGTTTGCATTGTTTTTGGCTAACTGTGTTGTCACTAACCGTGTTGGTAAATGCGACCCTCAGTTTCAGCATAGTTTGAAGAAGGTCAGCCACCTTGATGGGTATGGTTGTATGTAGCACTTGCCAAACTATGTTCTTCTTTGACTCCCACAATGACGTACTTGCAGTTCCATTGGAGGTTACTTGTTCCTTCACCAACACTTGTTCTACTTTGGCTCTAGCTTCTCAGAGTCATTCCTTCTCCATAAAAGAGTCCAAATAAACCGCCTTCTTCGTCTGTGCTCTTGTGATTACCAAAACTGCCTCATCTTGTTCCACCACATCCAACATATTAATACCCTTTCGCTTCGGGCAATCGGTGTCTTCATGATTCTGGGGTCCACATCATTTGCACAATAGTTGTATGTTGTCTTTCTTATTCTAGCAATCTCTCGCAAAGTGTCCCCATTCACTACATTGTCAACATTGCATGATAGGACATCCTCTCGAGTCATGTTGTATTTGATGTCACCCTCGTTGATTTCCATTACTTCCAGGCGATACATTTTGTGGTTTTGATGTGCTAGACCCTTCCTGTGTGAAGAGTACTTGCGTACTTCTAGTCTTCAAATTATATGCACACTCCTTTATTGAATGACCTAGCACCTAGTGAATCTCACAAAACATATTTCTAGGACAATTACCTTTCGTGTGTCCCTCAATTTTGCACTCAATACACCATAGTTCACTACATTCTTTGTTGGTTCCTTTCTCAGCCTTCAATTCTTTCATCATTCTCAACATATCTCGTCGAAGGGCCTGCATGGTTTTGGATTCTTCATCATTGCTACCTTTGGTGCTCTCATCATCATCAGTTTTCCTCTTCCCCTCAGGAGGATGTTTTGTTTTCACTCTCGATGTCCATCGCTTGATTGTAAGCATTGGTGTACGAGGATGGAGGCATTACTTTCATCTTCTTGCGTAGTGAGAGGATCAATCCCTTAGTGAACCACCACTTCTTCAACCCATCGGGTGGCTAGTTCTCCATCTTGTTCAACAATTCTTTGAGCCTATGATTGTATGCTCATACATTCTCGTTCTTGCCTTGTTGAGTGCTGTAAATCTTTGCAACAATCTCATTGTCATCACGAAGCAGTTTGACTTCATCTTGAAATGCTTTCCTCAAATTACTCCATCCCGTGTTGTGCTCAGCGTCAAGGTTTGTATACCGATTGATGGTAATTCCCCGTAGGGTGGCAGGAAATGCCTTCAACCAATAATCCTAGTCATCTTGACCATTCGCCTCCCATATCGTTATGCAGGTCTTGCAATGGTGTACGGGATCCTTCAATCCATCCCTTGTAAAATTTAGGGAGTTTCTACTTCTCCTGGGTGTTCATCATTGTTTTCACTCGAAAGGTATCATGTGTATTTGACCAAATTGGACCGTCTCGCTCTCGCCCATGTTCCTATGCCTCTCTTGCACTCTCGGCCACGCGCAAGCTCTCTATGCATCCACATTCTGCATCTTCTACACCTTGGTCACCTTCGGCGAAGGGTAAGTTCCCGATACATTGCAAATTCGTTTCTCGCCTACTTACTCCCTTGTGTGTCGGACTTGGGTGGACTGTTTCGACCGCTACATTCCGGTGCTTTCCCTGGACTCTCGGCCACGTAGGCAACCTCTACATGTCCACCTCCTGCGTCCCCAACACTTCGAGTACTTCTAGGTGTGCGGATTTGCGTGGACTATTCTGACCGCTACGTTCCAGTTCTTTCCTTGCACTCTCGGCCACGCACACGTCCACCTCCAACATCCCAACACTCCAGGTACTTCCAGGCTCTGACTCGTCCTTGTGCTCCCTTCAGTCGAGGGTCGGCGGATCACCTAATCACTTGGTCTTGACCACCCTATGGCCTCTTCTCACCTTTATTGGTGTCTAAGGACATGAATCACTCAAAGCCAACCCGATTTCTTTTAAGGAAACGACACCAAATATTTACTGCTATATTTGATAAATCAAATACAAGAAAAAATAATATACATGACAATGCATACCACACAACAATAAAATATATCTTTATTCGCACATGAAATTATTACATAGGAGAAGACCAGAGATGGTCGACCAAGGATTACAATAGATCTGACTATACCGTACTACCTTTCTTGGTGGCACACAATATATTTAAAAGACCCACGGTTGCCGAGAGGAACACAACCGTCAACCAACTGCCACATTAGCTACCCGAGAGTGAAAACCCACTTAGTACGAACAATTAATACATTAGTAGATAAAAAATATTATCCAACATAACGATAGGCATTTTATGCCAACTATAGTCTCCTAAAGAATCTCGGTGTCTCCAACATGAGGTCGGGTAAAAAGTGTCTGAAAATAGCCTATAATGGCATTTCACGCTGCCTAAAACTTTTCATGAGCCACAAAAGCCCGTTCTTAGCCACCAGTATAGAAAGGAGACCCATTCACAAGCAAATCAAACAAAAAATATTCCAATTTATTGTTGTTTTTTGAGATTTCAAATTTTCTTTCAAATATCTACTAGTTCAATACTTAATGAACTAATGATAATCTAATATGAGATATGTAGTGAGTTTTGAACTCTGACTCTATATGACAATGAAATTTGTGATTTGACATTTTGATTTGTCTATTTAAACATTAAAGTTAATGTTAAATATTAAACTTTACCATTGTTCTTGTTTTCAAATTTTTATGTTATGATATTTTTCGGAAATATTATTAAATTATATTAAAAAAAATTGGTGTCTCCAAGTACCCCCATCTCCTATTTTTTAAAATTAGCCCTACCAATACTGGTGCCAGTGTCCAAAGTCTTCTCGTCTCCTGGTGTAATGTTCCCTTCTCAGCTCTAGACTGATGGATGGAGTCTTAGCCTATTTTGGAAACCCGTAGGCTAATCAGAGAGAAAATTAGGGTTTCCGACGAAGGTTTTAGGAGGGGCTTTTGCAGAAGTTTTACAGTTTTCTCTCTAGATTCTTTCTAGGTTTTACATGCGCTTCAAGATGGTATAACATGCATTCCAATCAAAAGAGATTTCTCAATTTACTATTTTTAGTAAATTGCGACAACTATTTGCTCTCTAGATTCTTTCTGGGTTTTTCATGAGCTTCAGGATGGTATGAAATGCAAGATCATCAGAGAAGATGTCCAGACACTATTTTTAGTAAGTCACTATTTTTAGCCTTGCTAATTTTAGTAAGTTCTATATTTAGTAAATGCTATTTTTAGCAGTACAATTGTGCAGCAGAGTAACACTTGGGTTCTATTCTCAGCAATCTTGTTCAACAGTGATCTCTCCAAGATTCTTGGAATCTATTTTTGGTAAACGATTAAACGCAGAAAGTAAATGCACAGAACATAATTGAAATATATTAAAGAACCAGTTTCTGTATTAATTCAACAGTCCATATACATCGAGTGCTTATAACATTAAACCCAGATACGACTATCATGATGCCACTATGAAGGGAAGGTATGCAATATATAATACCCGAAGGGGTGCAACCAACCATCGTGTCCAACTGCCCTTCGGGACGACTAACTAATTGACTTCCGTAACTCATTATTATCGACGACAACATAAACATAATATGACAACATGACATAATGATTATTCCCGGCAACAGGTTGCATGCCTCCTAGCTTTATCAGAGTTTCGAGCTCGAAAGACAACTCCTAGTTGTCTGAGGAATTCCATTCAAAGATTTCCAGTGGTTTTCAAAGAAGATTGGTGTGTTTTTTCTGGTGCAAACAAACGTTACAGCTGAAGTATGTTTCTATTCATCATGGTTGGAGTTGTTATTTGATTTTTGTGGGTACGAGCTCAAATTTTTCGTATGCTGTGGGCGTCTATATGCTCATACTTTGGTGGAGAGATTGATTTATGGTTGCAAATCAAACTTGTTGTTGATCGCCCTAGCTCCATTTTTAGCATCGGAATATGTGCCCTCTACAACTTTGTTTGATGGCAAGTTTCTTATCCAGTCTTGGTCACCCAACTCTCATACTTCATTTGCATTCAACTTGAGATCATTTGGAGGAGTCACAAGGGAGTTGTGAGCATTTTGGTGGTTCTAAAATGGCTGGTTTTTTCTGAAAATCAGACTTCATTATTCATACTTTAGGTTTGGTAACATGGTTATTGATCTTCTGATTTCAGTTATAATTTCTCTTCAAAGTAAGCTTATGTAATAACTTTAGTAGTACTAAACAACTCGTTCTCATTTTTGGTAGCTGACTTCATCCCACTGAGCAAGTTGAAGTGGCTGGTTATACTGCCAAGTTTGTGTTTTAAGTATTTCCAGTTTACTTGTAATTCCCGCTGAAAAGTGGAAGTGGCTAGTTTACCACCAAGTTGACTGCTAAGTTTTCAGTAATTTTGTAATGCCCCACTGGATAAGTGGAAGTGGCTGGTTATACCGCCAAGTTTTGGGTTGTCGAGCTTTCTAAATTTTGTAATCTCCCACTACAAATTAGTGGAAGTGGCTGGTCAAACCACCATCATATAATGCTTTTATTGTTTATGTTTTCCTCCCAATACATAAGTGGTCGAGATGAATATTTGCTAATGCTAATGGGTGTTGAATGTTATGTTTGAAAATTTTAAAAAATTAAGGGGGCATATTTCAGTGGTATCAGAGCTGGTTTTCCTGCCAGCCTATGAGTTCAGTTGATTATTTTCTTCATGAGTGATAGAGAAATCAGTTATTACAACAGAGAGCAGAGGAGACAGCAATTTCAGATTCCACCAATTCCGGTTGAAGAGACATTTTCAGAGGTTCTTAGAAACAAAGAGGCAATAGTTGAAACTACGGTAAAAAGAAGGGCAAAACAAAATGAGAGTCCTGAAGCCAGAGAAATGAGGAAGTTTGATACTATGTTAGATATGATGTCACAATTGCTAGCCAAGCTTAGTCAGAATCATAATGGGATTCCTAGTCAACCCACTAATGGACCTGAAGCTAGCACTTCCAACAACCATGGAGGAAATGGAATCAACCATGGGAGTAACAATGGAGGACCTAAAGGAGGAACTCGTGGAGGGTCTGTCTCCAGACCCTTGCAACCCACCTTCCTGCCCAAGGAAGTGCCACAAGCTGAAATTGAAATACCAACAACTAATGAAGTGAGGAATAGTTATACGGAATATGTTTCCCTTCCTATTGAGATTCAGGATGTCCTCACCTTGTATCAATATATGAATCAAAAGAAAAAGAGAGGAGGAAGATATGAGAACCGCCCTTTTTCTCTAAGAGATTATCAACAAGCCCTTGGAAATGTCATGATGGAAGCGATAAGTGTTTTGCTAGATCCTGGGTCTAGAAGTTGGATAACTACCTGTCCTTGAGGCCAATGCTTGAGGAAGATGCTATCAAATTTGCCACTTTGCATTTGGATGGGGCTACTCATGAATGGTGGTATCATGGTTTGGTCACTCTTGGCCATGGACTCATTGTCCCCTACAATGAGTTTACCAACAAGCTCATTGAAAGAATTGACACTAAGGATCCTGAGGTGAAGTTTCGTGAACTTGCACACCTGAAACAACAAGGTTCACTAGATGCCTACATAAACGATTTTCAGAGACCCGTTGTGACGGTGCCAAACATCATTGAGAAGAGGCTTGTAGTCCTTTTTACAAAGGGACTAGAGGAACCATTGAAAGGTTGGGTGAAGGTTTTGGTCCACCAACTTTGAATGAAGCAATCAAAAAATCCACAAGTATGGAGTTGGCTGCCCTAAAGTCGAAATTTCAGTCCAATCGCTTACCTTATAGAAAGGACAAGAAGAAGTTTTCAAATCAGACCAAGAAGTTTCCCTCTAAGATGGATGATGAGCTTCGAAAAGAGCTCCGAAGGAAGAATTTGTGTTACACCTGCAAGGAACCATGGGCCCTGGTCCATAAGTGCTATGGAAAAGACAATGCGCACTACATGGAGGCCTATTCTGCTGATGGATCAGAATCTGAAAATTCAGAACAACAGACTGAAATGGGGGAAAGTGAGTATGAAGAGATTCCGTAAGAGGTTGAAGAAAAACAAGAAGGTGGGGGTGTAGTTGCCCAATTTTCTAGTCTCCATAAGAATGAATCGTTTAGAATTCATGGATTCCTTGGAGAGCAGCGAGTCATTACTCTTATTGACACTGGAGCAACTCATAACTTCATAGATGAGAGAATTGTTGCAAAGAGAGGTCTTACAACTGATGAGGTTGAAGATTTCAGAGTAATGGTGGCTGATGGTTCTACTATCTCTTGCAACCAGATGGTCTCCAATATGTCTATGAGGTTGGGAAATTATGAAGTCAAGGATGACTTCTATGTTGTTAGCATTGGAGGCACTGATGATACAGTACTTGGCATACAATGGCTACAATCTCTTGGAGAGATCACTCTTAATCTGCAGACTATGGAATTGAAGTTCATGTCAGAAGGGAAGAAAGTAGTGTAGGCACTGATGATACAGTACTTGGCATACAATGGCTACAATCTCTTGGAGAGATCACTCTTAATCTGCAGACTATGGAATTGAAGTTCATGTCAGAAGGGAAGAAAGTAGTGTTGAGAGGGATGTCTAATAGAGGCCCTTGTATTGTGTCATTGAAGAGGATGGAGAGGCTGATCCATCATGATTAAGTGGAATGGGCAGAAGAATGTATGATCATGCCATAGAAGAAAAGAGGCACTACCCTCAGGATATTCATGAAACAGTCACCAAGAGGAGTAAAGTTTTTGGTAGCCTACCCCCTGGGAGACCTTCAGAGAGAGGGTCCGAGCACATTATTGAACTTGAAGAAGGAGCCAAGCAGGTTATCACTACTCCATACCGGTATCCAAAGAAGCAGAAGAATGAAATAGAAAAGGCCATCAAAGAACTTTTGGATATGAGATACATCCAACCAAGTAAGAGCCCCTTTGCTTCTGCAGTGGTTTTAGTCAAGAAGAAGGATGGGACCAAGCGCATGTGCGTGGACTACCGAGCTCTAAATCAGACAACAATAAAAAATCGGTACCCTATACCTAGGATTGATGAGCTCATAGATGAGCTGCATGGAGTTGTCATTTTCTCTAAGATTTATCTCAAATCAGGTTGCCATCAAATCAGAATGAGGGAGTCAGCTATTGAGAAGACAACCTTCAGATACCATTTTGGGCATTTCAAGTTTTTAGTCATGCCATTTGGGTTGACTGATGCTCTTGCAACCTTCTATTCTGTATGAACAAGATATTCAAAAATAGTTGAGGAAGTTTGTACTCATATTCTTTGATGACATCCTCATTTACAGTAAGTCTTGGAAGGAGCATCTTAGGCACTTGGAGGAAGTGCTTAGCACTTTGAAGTTAGAATCCTTGTTCGCAAAGGAGTCCAAGTGTGAGTTTGGGATGACTGAGCTACTTTACCTTGGACATGTAATCAACTCTAAGGGAGTTAGTGTTGATCCTGAGAAGATTAAGGCGATCTTGGATTGGCCTCCTCCAAAGAACCTTACTCAGCTAAAAGGTTTTTTTTGCTTGTGTGCTTTCTATAGAAGATTTGTGAAAGGTTATTCCCAGATGGCTGCCTCTCTCATTGACCTCACCAAAAAGGGGGCATGTGTATGGTCAAAGAAAGCACAATTGGTTTTTGATAAGTTCAAAAAGCTCATGAGTTCATGTCCCATGTTGGCTACACTTGATTTCTCTCGGCCCTTTGAATTGTAGTGTGATGCTTCAAGGGAAGGAGTTGGAGTTGTGTTAATGCAAGACAAGCATCCAATTGCTTTCGAGAGCAGGAAATTGCAAGGAGCTGAAAAAACATATTCAATTTATGATAAAGAGATGCTTGCAATCATGCATGCTTTGGCTAAGTTCCGACAATATCTTGTGGGGAGCAAGTTTGTAGTGAAGACCGACCATAATAGTCTTAGGCACTTTATGCATCAGAAGGACTTGAATGAAAGGCAACATAAATGGGTGAGTAAGCTCCAAGCTTACGACTTTGACATTGAATATGTCAAAGGGAAGAATAATATTGTAACTGATGCTTTGTCAAGAAGGCCGCACTTGAATTCCTTGGTTGAGATTTTTGTTGATTGGAAATAGCAGATTATTGCAGAATATGCAAAAAACCAGCTTGCTACTAGTTTATTGGAGGGCACTTTACATGATAAAAGGTATCAGTTGGTTGATGGCTTGTTACATTATAAAGGGAGAATCTTCCTAGTGCCTGATTCTAAGTTCAAGAAGAGGATTCTTCAGTCATTTCATGACATCCCCTTGGCTGGTCATCAAGGGTATTTTAAGACATATCGGCAGATCTGAGAAAGATTTTCTTGGAAGGGACTCAAGGATGAGGTCCTTCGCTATATTGCCAAGTGTCCAATTTGTCAACAAAACAAAAATGAGAACTCTTTTCTGCTGCAGCCCCTACCTATTCCCAATCAAAAATGGGAAAGTATATCCATGGATTTCATCGCCGGGTTGCCAAGAGTGCAAGGTAAAGATTGTATATATGTTGTTATGGACAGATTGACTAAGTTTGCACATTTCTTCGCCATTGCCAGCTCATTTATAGTGGCCCAAGTTGCTGATCTCTTTTTCAGAGAAGTATTTAGATTGCATGGTTTGCCAAAAACCATTGTGAGTGACTGAGATAGTATGTTTTTAAGCACCTTTTGGCAGTAGATCTTCAAAATGAGTGGCACGGTGCTCACACCAAGCACCAATTATCACCCGCAAACTGATGGCTAGACTGAGATTGTGAACAAGTGGTTGGAAGGTTATCTCATAAATTATGTGTCTGGACAACACAAGGCCTGGGTGAAATGGCTTCATTTGGGAGAGCATTGTTACAACTCTTCCTATCACATGTCAATTAGGATGTCTCCCTTCAAAACTTTGTATGGATATAAAGCACCTAGCTTTGTTGATTTGACTTTTGGTGATAGTAGAGCTCCTCAAGCGAGGGATTGGCTACAACAAAGTCAGGATATCTTGAGGTCCTTCAAGGACAATCTTCAACACGCTCAGAATCAGCAGAAGATGTATGTTGACCGGCATAGAACTGAACACACTTTTGAGGTTGGAGATATGATCTACTTGAGGCTAACCTCATCTTCAGTCCACTCTCAAGAAGAGTGGAGCAGAGAAGCTTAAGCCCTACTTCTATGGGCCATTCAGAGTCACCAGGAAGGTTTGAGAAGTGGCTTATGAGTTGCAGTTACCTGAAAACAGCAAGATACATAATGTTTTCCATGTGTCATGCCTCAAGAAGGCACTTGGAAATAATGTGGTAGCTTCATCAGATCTACCGCCCTTGGATGAGGAAGGACAGTTGGTGCCGATTCTAGAGGCCATTATTGACTCCAGGGAACGTTCGTTGAGGAGGACTCTTAAGGAGTATTTGATTAAATGAAAAAAACCTACCAATTGAGGATGCGACTTGGGAGAATGAGCAGATTTTGCAGCATCTGGCCTTGCTATTGCTTGAGGACAAGCAATTTCGGGGAGGGCGGACTGTAATGTCCCCTTCTCAGCTCTAGACTAATGGATGGAGTGTTAGCCTATTTTGGAAACCCGTAGGCTAATCAAAGACTAAATTTGGGTTTCCATCTTGAAGAAGGTTTTCGGAGGGGTGTTTGCAGGAGTTTTACCGTTTGCTCTTTGGATTCTTTTAGGGTTTTTCATGAGCTTCAAGATGGTATAACATGCATTCCAATTAGAAGAGATTTCTGAATTTACTATTTTTAGTAATTGTGACAGTTGTTTGCTCTCTAGATTCTTTTTGGGTTTTTCATGAGCTCCAGAATGGTATGACATGCAAGATCATCAGAGAAGATTTTCGGACTTACTATTTTTAGTAAGTCACGATGGCTGCTCAGAATACGCTCAAATGGAGATTGGAGTCACTATTTTTAGCAATGCTATTTTTAGTAAATGATATTTTTAGCAACACAGTTGTGCAGCAAAGTAATCCAAGATTCTTGGAATCTATTTCTGGTAAATAAATAACATTATTTTCATATGACTTTACTTGGGCGATATTTAATATATTTTTGTAAAGTCAAAAAGGTGTTTTTTGGCGTCCAAGCTAGACTTAGAAAATAAGGAAATATTTTAATATGAATGGAAATTCATATTTGGTGTCCAACTTTGGAAATAGAAAAAAGAGAAGCAAGAGATATAAGTTATATTTTATTTCCCTAAGGAAGCGTCCACTTTGGAGAGAAAATTGAATTCAAAATTCTAGGTCTCAAGTCTATAAATAAGACCCTTCTCTCCTTCATTTGGTTATGCTGAACATTGAGATAGCAAAGTGTTGCTGAATTGTATGTAGAATCTTGGCTTTGGGGTTGCGTGCCTCCTAGCTTTATCACAATTTCAAGTTTGAAAGACAACTCTTAGCTGTCTGAGGAATTTCATTCAGATATTTCCAATGGTTTTCAGAGAAGATTGGTGTGTTCTTTCTGGTGCAAACAAACCCTATAGCTAAAGTATGTTTCTATTAATAATGGTTGGAGTTGTTATTTGATTTTTGTGGGTATGGGCTCAAATCTTTCGTATGCTTTGGGTGCCTATTTGCTCATACTTTGGTGGAGAGATTGATTTATGGTTGCAAATCGAACTTGTTGCTGATTGACCTAGCTCCATTTTTAGCATTGGAATATGTGCCCTCTCTACGACTCTATTTGATGGCGACTTTCCTATCTAGTCTTGGTTGCCCAGATCTTATGATTCATTTGCATTCAACTTGAGATCAATAGGAGTCACAAGGGAGTTGTAAGCATTTTGGTGATTCTACAACGACTGGTTTTTCTAAAAATCAGACTTCATTCTTCATACTAAACAACTTCTTGTTTAGTAGTACTAAACAACTTCTTGTTCTCATTTTTGGTAGCTAACTTCATCCCATTGAGCAAGTGGAAGTGGCTGGTTATATCACCAAGTTTGTGTTTTAAGTATTTCCAATTTACATGTAATTCCCACTGAAAAGTGGAAGTGGCTGGTTTACCACCAAGTTGATTGCTAAGATTTCAGTAATTTTGTAATCCCTCACTAGATCAGTGGAAGTGGCTAGTTATACTACCAAGTTTTGGATTGTTGAGCTTTCTAAATTTTGTAATCTCCCACTACAAATTAGTGGAAGTG
Organism: Cryptomeria japonica; assembly: GCF_030272615.1. Classification (NCBI taxonomy): domain Eukaryota; kingdom Viridiplantae; phylum Streptophyta; class Pinopsida; order Cupressales; family Cupressaceae; genus Cryptomeria; species Cryptomeria japonica. The sequence continues at coordinate 309,907,238 of NC_081409.1, read as the reverse complement.
GCTGGTCAAACTGCCATCATGTAATGCTTTCATTGTTTATGTTTTCCTCCCACTGCATAAGTGGTCGAGATTAATATATGCTAATGCTAATGGGTGCTAAATGTTGTATTTGATAATTGAAAAAAATTAAGGGGGCATATTTCACTTGGTGAGCTTGGTATTAATAGATATAATGAAGAGCACATCGGTATATGATATTATAGAGGCAAGATGCAAAATTGCTTGAAATCTTTGTAGAACAAAACTTAGCAGAAATAGACTAGTCCCGAACAGTGGAAAGATGTAATGTCCCCTTTTTAGGCATCAGCTATTTCTAGATGTTAGCCTATGACTTTGGTCCCCGTAGGCTAACATGGTGATTAGGAGACCCTTCTGAGGGTATTCTATGGCTCTTTAGCTAACCTTTTGGTGCTTATTTCAGTATTCTTCAACTCAGTGTCCTAGTTTATTTGTGGTGTGCCTTTTGAAGATCATTCAAAATACTTTGATTCAGACTTAATATTTTTATTAAGTCACTTGGATGTTTTGCTTATAATTTCTATTTATAGTAAGTCATTGGGGTGGCCAGTTGGCATCTTATCTATATCTAGAATGTGGATGCATTATTCCCATGATTTGATATTGGCAATTATTAAAGTTAAAATCAAGTTTAACTTTAATAATATTAATTATATTAAACGATTTTATGATATGATGACATAAAGGAGGTTAAAGTGATTTTTAAGTTGTTTTCATAAAGTGACTTTATTTTGGTGCCTAGGGAGTTATAAGGTTATAAATAATTTAATAAAGTGTTTTATGGAGATAATCGCCAATATTGGGAGATATAAGGTGAACATAAAATTAACTCATAAAGTGACTTTATATTAATTAAAATTATATAAAGGGTCCCTTTATTATTATTCCGAATCACAAGTGAATATGAATATTAAAAGAGAGGAAAAATCAAATTGGTTTTCCGGAAGCTTCCTTGGAGAATTATAAAAAGGCTCATTCGGAGCTCATTTGTATATACTTGGTTAATTTATTTTCTCTTTGAGAAGCTCGAGAGCTTTGGCTTTCATTTACAAGAAATTTGAGGGCAAAAACCCTTGGAGTTTCTTGGTGATTTGGATAGAAACCCAAATCCATCTTTCGTGTCCATTCATACAAGATTCACTAGTGTGCTTCATTTTCAGATTATTGAAGGGTTTTCTCATATTCAGAAGAAAAGGATGCCATTCTAGGGTTCCTTGTTTTGGGTTGCTGGAAATTGGTGAGTAATGCAGTTTATCACTTGTTTGTTTGGAGGGCAATAGATTGTAATCTGCATTAAAGGGTTTATGTAAGAAACAAGCCTATATCACCTGGGCATGATTTGGTCAAAGGAAAATCAAAGGGTTTAATGTGCAGCTGCTGTTAAATGCTTCAAATTAGTATATGTTCTTGTTGTTGTAGCATTCAGACTTACTAAGGTCAGAAATCAAACCTCTTCCCTTTTTTGTTTGGTAAAAATAATTAGAAATAAAGAGAACAATGTCATTGCCATGCTTCTATGTTGATCGCTGGAAATGAAGCGAAAATTTGTGTATTGAGCTGGTTTTAAGCATGTAATGTGAACTACTTAGATCGGTGCCAATAAAATACACTCCATTATTCAAGGTCAGAATTATATGGTTGATCATTGCTATATTTCATTAATTTGTTGTTCATCTTAAAAGATTGCAATGATTATATGTTTATTTAGTATTCTTGTTTGCATAGTAAATTAAGTATATCCTTAAATACCATCTCTAAAAATCTGAAACTGAGTATTCAAACTTGCAAGCAACTGTTCGGTAAAATTCCTAAATAGCTGAGTGGCTAGAAGAAGTGTGGAAAAATTTATTGGTAAACTGGGGTGGGACATTCCAAAATAGGGGAAAGGACTATAGTCTAAGGCTAATAGACCCTGAAAAATACATATTAAAAGAAAGTATTACAAAGAGATAACCTATAAAGAAAGCAAGATACGCTTAGATGATAGGAACCGCTGAAGGATAGAGGGAAGACATGGCCAAGATGGCACTGCTTGAAATAGAAGCAGAAAATGCCAAACAAACAAAACCAGGCTTGTTGGGTTGCAGATTGGCCTTCATCTGGAGCCAAAGAAATTCGTTTACGCTTGTGTGGATGCTGCACCTCATGATGCTTCAGGAATGCCAGAGCTTTGAATACTTGAACAACCTTGTGTAGATGCTGCCCCACATGATGCTTCAAGAATACCATAGCTCTGTATGCTTCAACAACCTTAATGGAGATTGTAATGCACACTCCATTGTAGAAAACAAACCCGAACAGATGACTAAAACACAAGCTTTATAAGAGAAAGAGGGAGGAAAATTAACAGAGATTTTGGGAAACACAATTGTAGGAATGTGAATATATAGCTGGAAACCGCCTTGACCTCATGCTGTCAAAACATGGCTTGATATGCCCCAATCCCACTCACATGCTGAATATCTGAAGGAAGTCTGCACATTTATCAAAAATATTGGGAAATGATGCCGATCTTTGGAGAGTACATCTACAATTCCGGGAAATGATTAATGCAAGGGACATCACTTCCTTACAGCACTTCATTACTTCACTATGTTGAGATTGAAATAGTTCAAAACGTTTACTTTCCAAAACCTTAAATAGCTTAACATTTTACAGCGCTACACAAAAGCTTTATAGAGCACAAGAAAACAATTGTTCCATGGAAGTTCTGTACGAGTTATAAACTATTTTCCTAGCAGCACAAGTTGAAAGGGATATGCACAATACCGTATGTGATAAATAAATGTGTCCGCTGCTATTTATAACATCCAACAGCTGTGAATTCAAAGTGAAACCATTATCTGGGTCATTTGCAGGAGGCAAAATGCGGAAGCAAACCAAAGCAAATGTGCGAGGTGTAATAATCTGTTATACCATTGGAAAATATATTATATGTCAGAAAAAAGAATTCCATCTGCAATTCCAATTATACTTCACTACGCTTATACCAAGTGTACATGCTAAAGTGCACTAAAGATCTACAAACCATAATCCAATCGTATTGCTGAAAAATGCCTTTCTGTGAACATAAATACTACATTAATATTCAGGATGACAGATATGGCCAAGGCCTTACTTAAGAATACTGGGAAACATATGCACTAAGGAATACTCATCTGGAATTCTTCCCCAGAAACAGTGGAAATCATTAGGTCCTAGGATATTTTGGCAGTTTTTTGGAAAGTCAGTGCTCAAGTAGCATCTCAAAAGAGGCATTCCCTTTCCATTTAGTGGTCCCCTATCAACCATGTCATACCTTATCCCATTGAAATATAGTAGAAATTGGAATTATTCATATGCATGTAAGGTACAATTCTCTAGAATAGACTATAAAACAACTAGGAAGAATAAAAAGAAAGCTTGCTCCATATGTACCCAATGATGAACATATAGTTAACCACTATGAATTTCGGTCAAAAAATGACCAAATTATCAAATGGCAACCAAAATAAATCTCTAAGAATAAATAATCAATCAGTACTTGTACATTACAGATCACTAATTTTGTGGGACCCTATGTATACTAATACTTCAGTTAATCCATAATGCCAAGCATTAAAAAAGATGATCTATTCACTCTATCCAAAACTATGTGTGGATTTTCAGAATCTCAATCAAGCGTCAAAAAAAAAAGGGGGAGATAAGACTGTGTGTGGATTTTCGGAATCTCAATCAAGCGTCAAAAAAGGACAACTACCCTTTGCCGTCATTGGATGAAGTTTTACAAGTTGTGAATGGATCCCAAATGATGTCCTTCTTCGATGGTTATTCAAGATATAAGCAAGTCATGGTTGAACAAGAAGGCAGACTTAAGACTGCTTGCACGACAAAGTGGGGCACATTTATGTATAGAAAAATGCCATATAGACTGATCAATGCTGGAGCAACCTTTTAGAGGGTGATGGATACTGCTTTCCATGACTTAGTGGGGAAGTGCATAATAATTTTTATGGATGATCTCACAGTGTTTACCAAAAGGATAGATGAACATGTGGATGATTTGAGGAGAAGTTTTCAAAGACGCAGAAGATATGGTATTTCTCTCAACCCAAAGAAGTGCATATTTAGGGTAACTGAAGGAAATTTATTGGGACATGTTATCTCAAAAAAAGGAATTTTGATTGATCCCAACCATGTAGAGGCCATCTCAAAGATAAACTTGCCTACAAGTAAGAAAGAGCTAAAGTCTTTCTTTGGGAAGATTAATTTGTGAGGAATTTCATAATTGGATTTGCAAAAATTATCAGACTAATGAACAAAATGTTGAAAAAAGATGCAAAAATAGAATGGACCGTACCAACAAAGAAAGCCTTTGAAGAAATTAAGCAATCCATCGTCGATGCTCCCATTCTTGTCATTCTAGATTACACGAAGCCATTTTACTTATATTCATTTGCTTCAAATCATACATGTCCAACTATACTCACCCAAAGGACAAAAGAAAGAGTTGAGCACCCCATTGCATTTAGGAGTGCACCACTTAAGATACATAGCTGAGATATCACAACATTGAGAAACAAGTATATGCCTTAGTAAAGGCACTCAAAAAGTTCAGGCATTATATTTTGAGAAGCAAAGTTCACGCTATAATCCCAAATGTCGCAATAAAGACCCTCTTGATGTAGAATGAGCTAGGAGAGAGAAGAGGAAAGTGGGTCACCATTATCCAAGAATATGATAGAGATTCAACTGATGAAGCTAGTTTGTGGACAGGCATTGACACAAACAATTGCAATTGATGGGCCTAGATTGGTTCAACAAGTATATGAACTCCAAGATGTGACCCCAAATGAGTGGTACAAAGACATTGTATGCTATTTGCTCAATCAAAGATGTCCTTCCCATTTGAATTCAATAAAAAAATGAGCAATGAGAATAAATATTCAACGTTATATGCTCTAGGGATCGGTTCTATATTGAAGAAATCATTAAGGCATTTATTTGAGATATGTTGGGAAGGATGAAGCAAAATGGATTATGGAACATTTTCTAAACAAGTTCGGAATCGGTCACAGTGCTAGTCTAGCTACAACTTACCAAATTTTAAGTGCAGGCTATTATTGGCCTACTTTGTTTTGAGACACACATGAACATGTGATTACAAGTCACACTTGTCGTGTAGCTGTCTTCCAAGAGAAGAATCCTGCTATGTCACTCCAGTCTATGATTGAAGTAAGACCTTTCACCAAGTGGAAATTGGACTTTATTGGTATGATTAACCCACCTACCTTTGTGCAACACAAGTATATTCTAACCGCTACTGATTACTACACTATATGGTCAGAGGCTCAAGCTTTGAAACTTTGTACTATTGATATTGTGACCAAGTTTCTTGAGGAAAATATCATTACCAGGTTTGGATGTCCTTATGCTTTAGTTTGTGACAATGGTTTGGTATTTTCATCTTTGAAGTTTTCAAATTGGGTGTTTGAGTATGGAATAACATTGAAATTCTCATCGAATTATTACCCTCAAGGTAATGGTTTGGCCGAATCCACAAACAGGAACTTGCTAAGTGTGATCAAGAAATTGTTAGATAGGAATCCAAAAGACTGGGACAGTCAAAATTTGCTCTTTGGGTAGACAAAACCTAAACCAAGAGTTCTCTAGGAGCCTCTCCCTACCATTTGGTGTATGGACAAGATCTAGTCTTCCTGGTACAATTGAAAATACCAACTTTGCAATTCACACAAGAATATTTAGAAGGTGAAGACAAAGTCCAAACACAATTCTCTCAGTTGTTGAACCTGGAGGAAAAGAGAGATGCAGCCCTAGCCAACTTTGCAAAACACCAGAGGGTTGTACAACATTGGTTTGATAGGCAAGCAAAAGTTAAGTCTTTCACAGTTTCTAATCTAGCATTATATTGGGATAAAGCTCACAAAAAGAAGGGTGGACACAATAAATTTGACATGATTAGAAAGGGTCCCTATCAAATCTCCAAAATTTTGGGAGCTATTGCATTTAAATTGAAGACCTTGACTAAAGAGAATGTCCCATTGCCTGTCAATGGGCGATTCCTCAAGCATTACTTCCAACTATAGGTTTCCTTGTGGAACCTGCTTTGTACATAGTTAGAATAGGTTTCTTTTTGAGTTTTGTCTTAGAGTAGATTTGTGTTCATCTTAGATCATGTTTCCCTTTCAGTTTTAGTTGTTAGTTTTGGGTTTGCCGAGATTCGGTCGATTCTAGTAGTTGGTTTGCTTTAGTTTAGCTTGCTTTGTGTCTTTTAGTGTTAGTTGTTTTGTTTAATTTTAATTTTTGGGGGATCTCCATTTGTGAGAAAGGTGATGTAGCTAAGACACACTTTGGTGTTTTTCTAGTTATGTTCAGTTCATTTCCTGGATGAATATTTATGAAGTTCTTTCGAATCCAAGGTTGTTTTTGCTAACTTTATCATTTGGATAGAATTTGTCCTCGACTCAGAAGGGAATCGTGTATTGTCTTGATACTGAAATCTTACGATTACTATATTTTTACACATTAAATCAATTGCTCTAACTAGTGAACAATCTTAAATCCTACTTTAACACCATTGCAATTTTCAAATCCATTATAAGCTTCATTGCTTATGAGACAAAGTGCAAAAGCATGGGAAAAGAAAAGCAGTATCAAAAGAAAAGGGAAAAAGGAAAGAAAAAAAAAGAAGTAAAAAAGAAATATCAAAATTTGGCTTTGCAAACATGTGAGTAACTCCATCGAGGCTATGGACGCCCAACTAGCAATGGAGCAATATTTGTGAGATTAAAGCAATAATCTCGTTGAGGCTATAGACGCTTCACTAGCAATGAGACACTATCTAGGATGCTTTTGAAATTAGGACTACCTACGTAGATCGTTACGGTGGATTCTATGAGTCACAATGGTCTTGTGAGAAGGAATGATCGCACATTCACAAATGTAGGTAATCAACGATGAAGTATCTTGATCCAATCTTTTATTTTTATTCTCTTTTGAGTATGTTTCCTAGTCTCTTGATAGGTTAGGGGGAATTAATCAGAGATTCTAGGCTTGGAATAAGTTTTATTATTGAAATGTTTGGAAAAATTTCCCCATAGGAGTCACCGGATGTCGTGACCTTGTCACACATCACCCCATTGCAAATGGGTATCCCCTCTTTTTTGCTTTGTACTCTAGTTGTTTCCTAGGGTTTAGTTAATCTGGTAGTAGTTTTGATTCCTGATTGCAAGTTTGCCCCTAGTGACATCCTTAAGTCACCAAATCTCTATCTCAAAGTTTTATAACTTGGACTCGCCACGGACTCGGCAAACCAAAAAATTGGACTCGGACTCCGACTCGTGAAAGAATCATGAAAGACTCGGCAAAAAAAAGAAACTGCAGTATTACAAAAAAACATAATGAAATTAATGCATTTAGAGAACATAAGAGCCATAATTGAAACATTACACATGTCATATGATCTCCAAACACTCAATATTTGAAATTTCATCATTCATACTCAGAATCATACTCATTACTCATAGTTTCAAACTCTAAAATGTATAATAGCAGCATAAGTTTATAAATGTTTACAAAATTACATATAATGATATGTCCAAGTCCAAATGTGAAAAACAACAATAAACAAACTAAAGAGAAGATTACATCTTCCTCTTTGCACTTCTCCTAATATAGCTCAATTTAATCTTCTTTGCTCTCCTCCTTCAAACCCTACAAACCTGTTTTCACCAAGAAAGAAAGGCAAATGAATGAAAAATGCAAAAAAAATCACTTTTTAACATTGTTGGGTGTCATAACTGGGTTGAGCGAGTCCCTGCAAACGACTTGCGAGTCCGTGTACTTGACTTGTGTGAGACCATGAGAAAGACTCACCAGGACTTGCCTTGCGAGTCCTTGGCGAGTCGACTCATGGAGCTACTGGACTCGCGAGTCCACGAGTCTTCAAACTATGCTCTATCTAAAGCCTGTCAATGAGTTTCGAGATCGTAAATTGAGGGTGAAATGTCAAACTTATCAAAATTGCTAAAAATTGTCAAAAATTGTCAAATGTTGCAAAATCTTGTCAAAATTGTCAAAACTTGTCAAGACTTGTAAAATGTTGTCAAGGTTGCTAAAATTGTAAAAATGTTGCAAAATTGTTGTCAAAAGCAAATTTAGGATTTTTTAAGCGCTAAGGGCAAAAAATGGTGAAATTCAATACTTGGACAAGAAGATTCCTTGTCAAGGTTGGATTTTCTGACCTTGACAAGAGGGGAAAACAAGAAAATTAAAAAAAATCTTGGACAAAAAAATGAAGAATTCAAGTGTAATATTTGTGTGACGTGGAATTTCAAGTCAAAATTCAAAGGCTAACTATTATTGTGGATTTGAAAAATTAGATTTGATATTTCCTTAACAAAATCCACAAATTTCACTTGAAAAACTCTTTACCAGGGTTTTTGTCCATGACAAGGTAGTATTGGTGCCTCATTTTCCTTGTTCACTTCACCCTAGCGCTCAACTTTTCTTACTCCCCATTTGGAAATTCCTTGACACTCATGGTTTAGCAGTCTACATTCCAAGATTGCATTTCTTCAGCACCCAAGTGTCCTAGACTCACCCTCTCTAGCATTTGGATGACGAGGATTATCTCTTTGCAATGATATATTGTTTAGATTAATTCCTAGTTTGAAGGAAGGGTGCGGGGGCTTCGCACAAGGAATTCCTAATCTTCAAGTCATTTGCATCCTTCAGTTCGGAACTATAAATCCCATGGCACCTATAATCCAGAACATACATGTTTTAGCACCCATAAACTCTTGGAATACATGTTTTAGTGCCTACCTATCCTTGGAATACATGTTTTAGCACTTACATTTATCCTTATTTCTCCTTAATACCACTGGGGTTGAGTTTTGCCTAAGTCGTCCCTTGAAAGAGGATTAAACCTTAAAGAATTAAAACAAATATCTTAATTGCAAGTCAGCCTATGTTAAGAGGGATTCAAATTTCAAAATTCCAAAGGTATGTTGCTAGGTCGGCTAGACAATGTGAGGGTTAATTTGAAACATGAAGGGCTATAAGTGGAAGATCAAATTTCATTCCAAGAACATCATTTGCAATCCAATTCATAGTTGATTAAGAGCAAAGTGAACTTCAGGAGCAAACATCTTTTAGGCGAACTTTATCAAGTTTTTCGAGCAACTTCCTTCCATATTGTGGCAAATTTTCATCAGACACTGTGGTGAATTTTCACCAGACATAGAGGTTAGTTTACAAGGCCTAATTTAGAGTAAACTTTGGAGTTATTTGCATCTGTTTTAATTTGGAGTTATTTGCAACAGTTCTTGGTGCAAATTTTGGCAGACCTCATTCAACATTTTAAAGCAGACCTAGAAGAAGTCATAATTTCCGGCCACCCTTGGTGTGAACTTTTCCAACCTTCATCACCTTGCACAGCAAATTGTAAATCAGACCTGATTAGAGATTAAATTCCCATCAAAGGCAGAGTTAGGTCACCTTCATTCAAAGCAAATTTTGTCCACAATTTGAGTAGATTTAGACATGCATTATCATCACCAAGAAAAAATTGGGTATTGAAGGGAATAAGGTATACAGTTGAGAAGAGTAAGTGTCTTCAAGGGCTGGACCTTTATCTAAAATCTGAGTTGTAGTCAGATTTACCTTCTTTTCCAGATTTTTAGATATGAACATGGATCATTTTCTTGTGTTTTTTATTGACAAATGTTATGAAAATCCATCTACTTGTGCCCTAATTGCAAGAGTTCATCAAAATTTCCATGATTTCATTATTGTTTCTCGCCTTTTACATTGAAATGTTTCTAACTCATCATAGAAAGATTAAAACTAATTGATGATTGTGTGATAACTATTTGAAAACTTCTTGATATTTAAATCTTGTGGTTGCTTATGAGAGTTGTTTTTCAAGTCCTATATAATAATTTAAGGAATGATTGTTATATGCTAAGGTGTTGCGAGCATTTATGAGATATTCTTGTGCATTTTTTAATATTGAAGGTCAAAGCGTAGTGTAACTCAAATTGGAGGTCAAAGTGTAGAATTATTTTTCTCTCTTTGAATATTGGGGGTCAAAATGCAGTGCTTTATCTTTCTTCAATTTGATAGTACCATATTTCTAGGAATTGTGAACATTTCTCAGTTATTGATGAGTTTCATATTTCCTTGTAAGGGCCAGCAATGATTATTTTATCTTTGTTTGTGAGCGGCTTAGCCAAAAATCTTCAATAACGATTTATTATTTAACTTTTATGGTAGCAGTGGACTTCTTGTTCAAAATGGTGCCTTTATTTATGGAGTCTAGATATCTTCTACTTTGATATTCTTGAATTTGTGGTGGCTATGTTATTTTCTGGATGTTTAGGCTTGTTGGTCTTGTTTTGCAATGTTCTTTCTCTACCACATCCAAGCTATATCTTTGGTAGATTGTTTAAGGAAGTAGATCACATGGAACATCCTTCTTGTTGCTTCACTTTGTATGTTTCTAACGTTCCCTTCCTAACGAGTTGGTATGGTGGACCACTAGCGTATTCAGTTTGTTTCCCATAGGCTAATGAGTTAGGGTCGGGGAACTTTGGAGGCAGTTTGTCTAGTAGTTTGGCAGTATTTTATGTGTAGTTGAGCTCTGACCATTATTATGAGCATAATGCCCTTTTTTGGAGTGCTTTTGGGTTAGTTTTCCAATAGTTACTATTTTCAGTAAGTCAGTTTCAAGCATGAACTAAGCCAGCCAGTAGGGTTACTAATTTTAATATTGTCAGTGGATTCAGTTTTAATGATTATCTCAACATTTTATATAGTCCAGTGGTTTTAAATAAAATAACAATGAGCTATAAATTAATAAAATAATATTTAATATTTAACTTTATTGTTATTTTAATTTATTAAATAAAGGAACTACAGGGTGTCAATTATAAAGTGAAAAATGTTTTAAATTAAATGAATGGGACCTTTTTATATTTGGACACCACATTGGGAGATTAAAAATGACAATTAAATTAAAAGGGAAATGTGAAGAGGTTCGAACTTCTTGGGAGAGCTATAAAGGCATTTTTGTGGAGCTCATTTCTCATGCTATGATATTTTGGTATTGCCATTTCTTTTGGAGGAGACTGCTCTTCTTTGGTTTGTGAGGACAAAACTCCTTGCAGGCAACATTCTCCATGTTATTGAGAGATATAATCTGGTGAATTTCTTGGTCTTTTCATTTAGGAAACACAGCGGAGCTCATTGGTATTTCAGATTGTTGGCGGTAATATTGTACGGGAATAAATAGTAGTTAATTAAGTAGTACTTGTCTTTGTTAGTATGGTAACCGAGGGATGGTAGTTACGGGTGCGACGGTTGTCCCTCGCACCCCCTCGGTACCTTTATATACCATGGAAGGTCACTTGTAAAGACACACATGATTATGAATGGAATAGTATTTCTTATATTTGCTTGATCTAATCTGGTATCTATGGCATTATTGTCTTTTGTTAAGCATTCTATCTGTATGTTCTAAACCGTTCACCCAAAGGGAAAACATCTGGTGCCATTGCCAAAATTTATCCGGAGCACGAGAGTATACTACATGGCACATGGATAATGGGACAACCATTGGCCGAAGGGACGAGCAGTAACCCGGACGAAGAACCTAAAGAACTGTTCGAGGGAGAAATAGCACTCACGAAAGATTTCTCCTGCATCCTCCAGGTGGCGATTGAAACACACGTATGAAGGGAAGCCACCACTGAGGATGTTCCAGAGGACGCTGTGTGGAATGCGCTTGGTGTAAGCCCGACGGTAAATCGGTTGATGAGCAATTTGCCCAACCTTCTGACAGAGGCATTTTTGGCTCTCCAAAACCGCAGGGAAGACACCTATCGAGAGAACCGACGCTAGCAAATCCTACTGGAGTTTCACGAGCATCAAGAAGAGGAGCGCAATGAAACCGACCGAGGGGTGAATAATCCCTAAATGTGTACGAGTGAAGGAGAATAAACAAGAACACCCCCACTGTAGTGACATACATTGTATACCAAGGATGAATTAATAAAAATGTTCTTTTCAATATGATGTCTTGTTCTAGTGGATAAGGAGAATTTAGAATTAATGCCCAATCTACTAAATAAGGACAAAAATAAGAAGGAATACATAGGGGACTCTGAAGCCGCTCAACGAGCATTAATTATCGAGCAACAAGTAGAACGAAGAAGAAGATTCAGGAGGATTGCCGAGGAAGGAAGCGGCAGAAATGGCAGCAATGGCTCTAGCGAGGGCTAGATTTCCACACTAATAGAAACCACCAGGAAACGGTTGCAGGATCTTTCCCTAACATTAGAGGAGATCGGTGACGAGAGTACGGTAGAGCCGTTCACGCCATACAGAGGTGTCGAGACTAGGAGGGAAGACGAGACAGAGACAGAGAACAGAGAGGCCGAGGATACCGGTGCGACCGAAGGTGTCGGGAGGACACAAGGTCATGGTAGTAGAAGCAATCTGTTTAGGGCAGGCTCATCACACCCTGGTAGTTAGAGCAACTAGGTGGGACCCAACGGACCAAATCTTGGCGGAGTACCTTCAGGAGGACAAGTGTCTGGAGGAGGAGTTCCTGGAGGGTCAAATTCGAGTTCCGGAGGGCAAACCGGGCCACCGCCAAAAAACGTAATGGCGAATCGGCAAAAGTTGCCGAAGTTCACCGGAGATGGGAAGGAAGACCCCGTACGGCATTGCCGTACATGTGAGACAATTTGGTCGGCCAATGGTGTGACCGATAGGGCGGAATGGATGGTGCAATTTTCCGCCACCCTACGAGGAGTACCCATTGATTGGTACTCGAATGCTGACAAAACCCAACTGACAACTTGGGATGAATTGCACAACGCTTTCGAAAAGGAGTTTCGACTCCTCAGAGATGATAATGAAATCGTAGCAGAAATCCTGAGCACCAAGCAAGGGAAAAGTGAGACCGACCGAGCATATAGCCGACGCCTCAAGGAATTGTTGGGAAGAATGGATAACCAGCCTGACGATGGGTTGAAGAAAAGGTGGTTTCTGGAGGGCTTAAAATTGTCACTCAGAAGAAAAATGAAAATTGTACCCCCCACATCCTATGATGATGCCTATAACTGGGCAATGGACCTGGAGAGTGAAGGGAAGACATCTAGGAAAAAGGACAGATCCTCTAGAGAGCACTCCTCCGATGAAAGTAGCAGCGACGAGGGGTCGAGTAAAAAGGTGCAAGCCCTTCAAAAGGATATGCATCGCATGATGAAGGAATTCAAGAGCATGAAGGGAAGTACCAGCAAAAATGAGGAAGTATGGTGCCCAGAATGTAAGGAGGAAGGTCACAAAAAAGGCTCTTGTCCAAAAAAGGCCTTCTGCAATATTTGCCAAGTGTTGGGACACTCTACCAAAGACTGTCCCTACAACATGAAGACATGCGGGAACCAAGTGCTCTTCACCCAAGAGTAGTCGTCAGTGACAGCAGGCACATCGCAGTGTAATGTCCCTCTTTGGGATTTTCCTTAATTTAAACCTGAGACAACAATTCCAACTTAAGGTGATAACTATAATATATATATAAATATAATTTTATCAAATACGAGAACATTTTATTATAATATTTGACTTAAAATTTCTAAGAATAGTATGAAAGATAGAACTTATCTTTACAATCATTGCTATCAATCTACCACTCTGGTATAGGTTTGCAATACTACTCTCGTGAAGCTAGTATTTTCATCAGCAACACCCAGAACGACGGCCCAAAGGTATGATATGAGAAATGATAAACTTCTTCAACAACCCGACCTAGAAATGCTTTCATGAACTGATAATATTAATCACACTTAGGCATACAAAATCAATAACGAATGCTTTGTTTCGATAGTATAAAAATGAAACACCACACACTACAATTAACATTTAGTCTCGCCAAGGAATGGCGCAATTCACGACCAACACCAAATACGGCTCGGAAATGTATTACGACTTTAGAGGGAAACTTAACAGCCAAGAATTGGAATGGTTTCTCCTCACGACTTTGAATCGGGACTTGGAATTGTTTTATTTAAGATGTAAATAATGATCAAGGAGGGGATATGACAGTCTTATTATAATATTAATATTATTTTTATATTAATGAATGATTAATATTACTATTAATATTATTAATTACATAATAAATGATAATTTATTATTATGATGAAGAATCACAAAATCTATTATTGATTACATCACCAGGATGTGGGGTTATGACAACCCTCTCACTTTAGAGGAAAATTGTGAAGTCTCATAAATGAGACGATTTTCCCATATTATTAAATGTTAATTAATAAATGTTTTAATTATCGTATTTATTTAATCACAATAATCCAATGTCCAAAGAGGGGTTATGACAGTCCGCCCTTCCCGAATTTGCTTGTCCCCAAGCAAATGTTTATTTTAATTTCATCAACTAAGTCATCTACCAACATGAGTTAAACAACACAGAGCATATACATGGGAAACATGAAGCATACACGTGGAAGGCACAAAGCATACACATAGAAAACACGAAGCATACATATATGCAAACACGGAGTATACATGTGAATACACACATTGTGAAATTTCTTTCTTGTTATGAGTAGAAATACAAATCAACACTTGCCTGATGCAAAAATATAAACATCCAATCTAGTTTGTGATGTCCCCAACTCCGCAATCTAAAGAAAACATGTAAACAATAAATTTTAATGATTGATTAATTCATCTCGGGTTTAATTAGTCAAAATTCATTTGAGTTCATTTGTTATCAATAAGTCAATTCCATAATCAATTCCTAGTGGGATCAAGAGGATAAGCTACCTTAGGATGCCCGTAGCGCTTATCAGGCCCAAGGGCGGTACACTCCCCCTTGGCCCTCCTGTCAGAAGCCCTTTGTCAACTGCAGTGGGTGGCCTACCTGACA